>NC_137039.1:14799815-14847315 GCF_032717465.1 Coenobita brevimanus | reverse complement strand
ACCTCCAGCACCCTTCTCTCAGGTTCCTGTCTCGATCTCCACCAAATGCCTCGCATACCCTCTCATCCCCCAATCCCATCCATTGTTAACCAACATAAAAATAGATAATAATGAAATGATCCATCAGGTATTGATAATTTTAATACTATCATACAGCTCTATTAACCCATTAACCGCGGGGCGTCACTTTCGTGACGCTCAGGCGCAATGGATCATACTGCGAGGCGTCACTTTTGTGATTCTGTGTTATTTTGAATTCTCCTAGGCTTACAAGTGGTGGTTTGTATCATCTGTCAGTACTGCCAATGTCCAACACTAGTCAGCATTCCAAATCTCATCTGTACTCCCATCCATTGTTGACAATTTAGCAATTTTTCCCCGTCCTGACTCCCCTCCCTACCTCACCTCCCTCTCGCCTCCCTGGCCGCACTGCGCTAAAGCAAATTTCCCCCGGAATTATCCACTGATTTCATCCATTGAAATAAGCCCTACGAAAAGAAATAAGGTAAGTGATAGTGCTATACACCTTGATTTGGCTAATTATCACCTGACAACACCTCATGTGCAGTCGTTCACTAATTTCCCATGGAAATTTCCCCTTTGAAATATGCCGTATAATCTGTTCTCATAAAAAAAAAAAATGTATATAAGAAAGGACGGGAGAAGCCAAAGTGACATTTACATTCACCTGGAACCACCTACTTTCTTCTGTATTTTTGAGATTTCCTACTAATCATTATTTAGTATGTACTGCTACTGTCCACCAATAGTTAGCACTCCTAATCTCATCTGTACTCCCATCCATTGTTGACAATTTAGCCATTTTCCCCCATTCTTGACTCCCCTCCCTATCTCCCCTCCAGTACCGTCTCACCCCTCTCTACCTCACCTCCTTTACCCTTTCCTATCGCCTGCCCTGCCGTGCTGCGCTAAAGCAAATCTCCCCTGGATTTTTCCACTGATTTCATCCATTGAAATAAGCCCTATTCCCTATACTTATGCAAAATGATATATACCAAAAAGAAATAAGGTAAGTGATAGTGGTATACACCTGGAATTGGCTAATTATCACCTGACAACACCTCACATGCATTCGTTTGCTAAATTCCCACGGTAATTTCCCCTTTGAATTATGCCTTGTAATCTATTTCCGTAATAAAAATATATATAAGAAAGGAAGGGAGAAGCCTAAGTGACATTTACATTCACCTGGAACTATCTATTTCTTTATGTATTGCCGAGATTTCCTACCAATAATTTCTTAGCATGTAAGTTAGCAGCTGTCCGCCCCATTGTCACTATCAACACTTGCCTTCTCAGATAAGCTGCGCCATTCAGTTCCTTGTCCTCCTCTATGGTCAAAGCATGTCGCACTCACGCCCCGCCATTTCCACTGCTTCTGCGCCCATTGCAAAGGGCCCCGTGATCTCTACCCCCAGAAAAACTCGTGGGGGAAGCAGGAAAGGACTAAGTGACTCTGCAGTGGAACGTGAACTAGCCGAATTATCAATGATAATGATGGATAGTGACTATGATCCTTTGGGGGATTCGTGTGATGAGCTGGGTGAGGAAATTGTGCCAGAAGCTCCTAGTATGAGTGCTTCAGTGTCCCAAGTTATCCCTAGCTCCAAGGGAAAGGAGCCGTTAGTGCAGCAAGGGAAGGAATTTGGGGAGGGAATGAAAAGGTGGCGAGTTAGCCCCAGAACAATGGCCCCGCGTGACCCAGCCCACCATGAGTCCCGAGGTGAATCACCTCCCCATTCCCCAAGCCCCACTTCACTCATTTCTTCCTCTCCTTCCGCTGAATTTTCTCCAGAGTCTTCGTCGTCGGAGTCACCAGTAGCATCAACAGAGAAGGCAGGCCGTAGAGGAAAAGGTAAATCCCTGACCCGTAAAAGTAGAGTTGCCAGTAGAGTAAGGGCTGCTAGTGCTGTACGGCAACCCAGGGTCAGTGCGAGTGACCTTGAACCAGATAAATCTGCCTCACAGCCACCCTCCACCCTCACCCATCCTACACCACCACGACAGGGAATCCTGGATGCCTTCGCGTGGACGGAAGGGTCCGATATTGTCCCAGAACATCTTGATTTCAACGAGAGTTCCTCAGGGATACAGCCTGCCTTCAATCTTGATGAGGATGCTGAGTGGGTTGACTTCCTTTTGGCCTTCCTCGATGACGAACTCATGCAGCACATATGTGATGAGACCAACAGGTATGAATCACAACGTGCTGCAAGTGGTACAGGTGCAGCCAAGATGCAACAGTGGTCCATGCTGGGGGTGCAGGAGCTGTATTTGTTCCTCACCCTCATGCTTCTCATGCCATACTCAAAGAAGCATGAGTTGGAAGAATACTGGTCCATGGACCCCTTACTACCCTCACCCACCTTCAATAAGTACATGGCCAGAGATTGCTTCCGGAACATATTGGGAAACCTGCACTTTGCCAATAACGATGTACCTTCCCAAACCGACCCACTCTGGAAGATCCGGGAGATTCTGAGCAGAATGAAGGATACATTTATGACATTCTTCCACCCCTTTCAGAAGGTTGTCATTGACGAATCCTTGGTTTTGTTCAGAGGACGTCTTAGGTTTGTGCAGTACATTCCAAGCAAACGCCATTGCTTTGGAATCATGTTCTTTGTACTGTGTGACTGTAAGACGGGGTACATCCTTGACTTGGTCATTTATTCAGCCAGCACTGTCGATCTTGATAAAACACACTCCCTTGGCTTCTCAGGCTGTGTAGTGAAAGTGCTCCTTGAAAGGTATTTTGGTGGGAATCATGTGCTGTATACAGACAACTATTATACAGCCCCGAAACTTGCCAAATACCTTTCAGAGCACGGTACCAGCTCCTGCGGCACTGTCAAGAGTAATCATGCCCACTTCCCTAAATTCCCAGAGGCAGGAACCTCGCAGCGAGGAGACGTGCACCTACGCAAGTCTGAGAAGATGCTGGCAATATGGTGGCATGACAAGAGGGTCGTGCACATGCTCACCACCGTACACAAGGGGGAACTGAGAGACAGTGGGAAGGTCGACCGCAGGACAGGCGAACCTGTGAGGAAACATGATGCTGTCTTAGACTACAATATCAACATGCGGGTGGTGGACAAGTCCGACATGATGATTGGAGAGATAGACTGCCTCAGGAAGAATACTAGGTGGTACAGGAAAGTTTTTCTGCATCTCATAGACATGACGATGCTGAACGCCTTCATCCTGTACAAGATGAAGGTCAAGCCACCCAAATCCTTCTCCCTGAGGTTGTTCACCAGGACTTGTGTTCAGCAGCTGCTTGAAAGATATGGTAAGGTGACAGCAGCAGCTCCAAGGCGCCATGCAGTAAGACTTCCCGACAGACTTGAGCAGAGGGCGTACATGGATCGGCACAGACTGGTGCAAATGCCTGCCACAACCAAGAGGAAGGTTGCGATCTGCGGGTGCCAGGTGTGTGCACATACCACCCGACACACACCTGAGCACAAACGCACCTCTTGGCAGTGCGCTGAGTGCCAGGTTCCCCTCTGCGTATCCTGCATCTTTGATTACCACAGCCAGAAGCAGTTCTAAAAGTGCAAGTGGGAAATGAAAATAATGTGTAAATAATATGTAAATAATGTGTAAATAGCAGGTGAAAGCAATGGATGTACATATGATTGAACAGTGTAATATAGTTTTATGTTACTGCAAGTGACAGTGAATAACATAGTGTAAGTAAAATAGAAGTGTAAATATTGAAAATACAATAGAAAATGTAAATAGAAATGTAAATAATTAGTAATATAAGAATATGAGTACAAATACTTGAGGTTATAACAGTGAAGGTGAATCCTTGGCTCCCTACGTATTTTACTGAATGAAAAATTGAATGACTTAAGTGACAATAAACTAATACTACTGAAGGAAACTTATGGATAAAGACTGCAGATATATATAAGTGTTATATACAGTAATAATAGGAATATAAAGGGTGAGTGTTTGTTTGAATAATAAATGACAGAATATCAGCGGTGAACTAGCACAAGTGGGAAGGTCATATGCCTCGTAATTTTCATTGCTTTCACAGTGTTTTTTTTTTTGGGGGGGAGTATGGATTCCAAACTACTTGATAATCATAGAATAGTGTTTCTAGTGATATTATCTGGCTGTGGTAATCATATTACGGGTTGTCGGGAAGTGTAAAGTTGAGATTTCGTTACCCAACTTCAGAGGTCTCCACAAGTCCTACAGTACTCGACAAAGGCTCAACAAACATCCCAGGAGAAAGCTGAAGGTATGTCCCATATTTTATTTTAATTTTAATATTCTAGGTCTAATAACTGTTTTTTGGCAAATATTTTTTGAATGTCAGAGCCTGAATATGCCCACGGGACACGCAAGACAGAACAAAACTAGCCCGCGGTTTAAGGGTTAAGCACCAATAAATCAATAGCATAGAATACTCCGGTATACCTGCCAACTGTTTCATCCTGTTGAGAGGTATTACGTGACATTCACATTGCAAATTGGACCTTGTTTTACAAGGATATATGGTAGTTTACCATTAACACAGGTTATGTGCGGCTTTGGACGTCCATTAATTCATATTCATGTGGCAATTTAAGCCTTACATTATAAACACATAAGGTTTATGTTCCTGTCAATATTGCATTAACCAAATGAATCAGGGATTGGCTCTGACAAACCACAAACTTTCTGCTTTAACGAAAATATGCCGACCCCTTGTCACAACAGTGACACAATGTCATTATGTATACGATTGACCCACATTCAGTCATATATATAATGACATTGTGTCACTCTTGTGACAAGAGGTTGGAATATTTCTTTAAAGCAGAGAGTTTGTGGTTTGTCAGAGCTGATCCCTGATTTGTTTCGTTCATCCAGTAATGACAGGAGCATAAACCTTACGTGTTTATAATATAAGGCTTAAATTGCCACGTTAATATGAATTAATGGACGTCCAAAACCACACAGAACTTGTGTTAACGATAAACAACCGTATGTCCTAACACAAGGTCCAACTTGCAGTGTGTATGTTATGTAACAGCTTACAACAGGATGAAACAGTTGGCAGGTATACTGAAGTATTCTATGTTATTGATTTGTTGATGCTTAACCCTTTAACCGCGGGCATTGTTTTGACCCGACTGGCCCCCCCCATGGGGGGTCCAGCCAAAATGTAAACAAACTTTAAACCTTTATAACTCTGCACAGAATAAATCTAGAGCGAAAAATAAGGTACCATTAGAAAGTACTAACCTTCGGCTTTGCAATGATGTAGGTTTCATGATTTCGTTGACTATCACTGGATGGGCAGTGCCATTAGAAGTGAGCGATCTAAAATCACTATTTTTCGCTCACACACCATTACCAAATGCCAACCTCATTCTGATAATAATACTATAAACATATATGAACACTGCACATATGATAAACACCCACTCTGTGTTCACTGAGGCAGGTAAAAGGCACTGTAATTGCCCGCAGTTCACTGCCACATCAGCGCTGTTGTCACTCACAAAGCTGGACAGATACTGATGCGTGTTTGGTCAGGGGTGAGGTGGGGAGCCTGGGGGGGTGGGAGGAGGGAGGTGGGGGTCGGCTGGAGTGAAAGAACTTAATAGCTACTCTCCCTTGAAACAATTGGCGCACGGAAAAAAATGCGCAGTATTCAAAATATTCACAAACATTCCAGAATGACACCCGTGGTTTGGTCCAGTTTTTGCAATGTCATTCTGGAATGACACCCGCAGTTAAGGGGTTAATACAGAGGTGTATGATAATATAAATAAGATCACTACCTGATGGACCATTTCATCATTATTGTTTTTTGTGTTGGTTAACAATGGATGGGATTGGGGGACCAGAAGGTATGAGAGGCGTTTGGTGGAGACCGAGACAGGAACGCAGAGAGAAACGTGGCGGAGGTGGGAGCGAGAATGGATGAGAAAACACATCATATCGTTCAACAGATGCTGTTCACTATCCTATACCTATTTGTAACATTGTGATATAGGACGTAAGTATATAGACAATAAAACATAATACATAGGTCTTCTTTCATTTTTGTGCCTTTCTCATACGTTGTGGATAGCAGCACAGTAATAGACATTAAATGCCGTTATATATTTACCCCAACTGGTTTTGATTGTCAATAAAAACAGGACACATTGTAAAATCACCAGCTTTGGCTGATCCACATCTATCCAACAACGCTTACACTGGGGATGGGTGAGGGACGGTGGGTGTGGTGTGTTCGTTCACCTGGTTGTTCAATGACAGCGACCCCGGCTGCTGGGGGGAGAGAAATTAGTGCTTTCGGGTGTACATCGTATGTGCTCATGTTTTATGCTTGCACAGGACTCATCTGTCAGTGGAAAGTACTCATTACCAACAGGATATCAAAATACTGTATGTCTCATTAAAAAAAAATAATAATAATGAAATGGATTCCTAGTGCTCAGTGCTATATCACTCTTGATCAAAAATTACATTCTTGGACAAAAAGTTGTAAGTAGTACTTGGAAAATATATATATATATATATATATATATATATATATATATATATATATATATATATATATATATATATATATTTACTCATCCACACACAGATTCATTTGTATCTTAGCCCCAAGAGGAGAAGGGACAGATCCTCACCTCACCACACCACACAAGGGTCAACTGAGCAGAGGCAATCAGCAACATCCGCAGCAGAGCCTGACAGCAGAGCTTGTTTACCCCTGCCACATCATAATGGACCCATCCCCTTACCTTCACCTGACCTGATCAGCTGATCAGATCAGAGATGGGAGAATATCCCCTTAGGGCTGCGTCATCATTTATTCATCCACAATTTCTCTCCAGTTATTCCTGTCATGCGCAGCCACTCTTCCTTGCTCAACAGACATCCCTCTCGCATCCAACACCCTCTTCATACTGTCCATCCATCCCATTCATCATCTTCCTGTCAGACTTACACCTCTCACATCCAATCCATTTACTGTATCTTTTTCACCAGTCGCTCATCATCCATTCTCTCCATACGCCCAAACCACCGCAACACCCTCTGCTCAACTCGATCAGCCATCTCCCGCACAACTCCAGTTCTCCTTTCCATTTCATCAGTTCTCATTCGATCCATACCAGAGCATGAAATAAGGTACGGGTTCGATTGCTTTATCGTAATTTGTAGTAATGGAAAAAATTCGAACAGTAATTTCGTACCGCACCTTTTAGTTCCTTTCGTACCATACCAGTTCGATAAAATGTCGTACCGAAAATCCGTACCTGATTTCGTACCTATATGATCTTTACACTCACTGAAAATGTGAAAATCTTGTCTCTGTTAATAGTCTTTTAGTAATTATAATAATACTATAGGTATAATTATGATAACTTGTCATCCTCTCTGGTCTTTTTTGAATCCTGACAATACTTATTTGTTATTATCGACTAAGTTATTGTCTTCAGATTTCAGTTTTCGTTACATTGTTATATTTCTTGGCATTTTCAAGCAATGTTCTCCAGAAGTTTGGGATTTCAGTTAAAGCTATAGGTATACAAAATACGAAATGCAAAGAATATGTTCAGTATTTTATTACTAAAAATCATACTTCCCTTAAATCCATATTAATGTATACTAATGATAGTTTACAAAATTAAAAGAAAGATACATAGTATGAAGAGTAGTATGTACTTACTTTTTCACAGAAAGATACATAATATCTATGAAAAACAGAGAAAGATACATACAGAGAAAGATGCGTACTAGGCCTATGTGTTGCACTGCAGAATCATTATGGCATGAATTATATCTGACTTCTGGCTGAGCCGTCGTTCCTGTAAAATGTACCTTAACCTAGAAAAAGTTCGCTCGACACTTGCGTCACTGGCAGACCAATAACAACTTCAGCCAGCCTTTTCAGCTCCGTATGAGGGTGACAATGCCACCATTGAATGATATCCACTTTCCTGTCTAATCTTGGTGTTCTGTCAAGACTTGCAATGGCTAGTGAGGCTTCATGCATAGTAGTGACAGCATTTTCACGGGAGGATTTATCACTTTCACTAATTGCTCAATGATACTGTCATCAGTTAAAGTGTCTTCATTGTAATTCTTATCAGTGGACGGTTCTTTCCTCTCTGATCAATGGAAGTGTCACTATCTGCATTCATAGATGACAGTCTTTTCCACACTGCACATAGATGAGCTTTTGCTTCTACTTTCTGTGGTTCTTTCAATAAACATTGATAACGCGGGTCCATGTAGACAGCAGAGAGGAAGGGTGGGTTGCTTAGCATTTTCACTTCCCTTTTTTCCATTGCTTGGAGAAAATCTCCTGGCGCTGATGTAGATACATTAACATCGACTGCTGAATCCCCTACCAGCTGGCGCACCTTGACCTTACACTTTAACCACTCACTGAGGAACTCCCCAGCAGTTAAAAGTGCAATTGTAGTGATGTGTAAGGGGCTTTATGCTGTGAATCAGATAATCAATATCAGCCCACTCATCATCGGTTAGCAGGAGAAATTCGTTCGCCAGCCCAATTTGCAAAAGGAAAGATTTACTATTCACCACAGTCTCTAGCATATCATAAGTTGATCCCGAGCGAGTTTCACAGTCCACTATGGGTATTGGCACTCCAGCCTGCTAAAACATCAGGCGAAGGTTCTGTGTATGTGTCTTGTTCACTATTTTCCTCACTTTAACCAGCAAAGTTTTGATATCATTATTAGCATTAATTACATCACTAACACATAACTGTAGTGTGTGAACTGCACACTTCACGGATGATACACTATTAGCTGTTAATTTCATCTTACTGATCTCCTCACTTAACACAAGAACACTGTCACTTTCGGTAATGTGAAGAGAATCGTCTTCATCACTTTCCTCGTAATTATATTCCATATCCTAAGCCTCCTCTAGCATGAGCCTCCCTTCCTTGATAACATTGGAGCCGTTGTCAGTGGTCAGTGTGTAGATCTGACGCTCCATGATCTCAAACTTTTCCAAAGGAGTAACTAAGATTTACCGAATCTGTGGACCAGTAGCTCGCTCCGTTATCTCCTTTACAGCTGCTGTAATCACTCTTAGTTTACCATTATGTACTATTTGAAAGTTTACACCTAGAAAGTGACGCCCACGGCGAGTGCAGAGATCAGTTTTCACGTATATTAAATGACCATTGAATTCAGTCTTTTAAGTCTGCTATTTTCTTCTCAGCAGCTTGGAGGATCAACGATCGAATTACCTTTGAGCTCAGGGATATTCCTAGTTTACACAAAATAGGTGATAAATAATTTTGAAATTCCAGATTTTTCAAACACTGATATAGTTAGTCCATTTACAGTCACTGCCTCCACTGCATACTCCTGAAAGCCTGCTCTGCTTCTCTCAAATTCAGTCACTTCACGTTTTGCTCGCTTACAACTAGATACACCATCGTTCGAGAAGTAATTAGAAATTTTTTCGTGCTTCCTTTTCTGCGATTTCTTTTTTTCAGCCTCCTCTTCAACTTCCTTGTACTCCTTAAGGTGTTTTCTTGAGAGGTGATAAATAAGAGGCTTAGAATTTAGCTCAGAACCTGATTTGGGTTCGTATAAGTAACCACAGTCAGGAATCTTGCACTCAGTAGCTTCTTCGTGAAGACGAAAAACTTAACGCCAGCAATCTCACGCCGACGTCCCATGACCTGTGTTAACAATAAAACACTAAGTCAATAACATATATTTCACAAACGTAGCTTTCTGTAATACCTGTCACCATTTTCTGCGGCTGCACTCCATGCTTTTCAAACAGGTCATGGGCATGTGAATATAATAGACACTGATAAATTACAATCATTAATATGTACGTACACAATTACCATTATGAAAAAAATAACTCGCATAATAGAAAGAAACATGTTAACAATTGCGATCATTACTGAGCCTTTAATATTGTTATACTTCACCAATATCAAGCATAGGCTATGTAGCAGTAAAGAAAATGTATAAATCATACTAAATACAATGTCTACCAATAGTGTAATCAATTTATAAAGCAAAGAATTATTAGGCTATTAATGCTTACAGTATCGTGTAGTATGACAAAAAAAATCGTTGCATTACCTTTGAAATATTGCCTAGAACACAGCAGGACTGAAAGTTGGGCTACGTATGTTTCGTGCGCTGTCAAATGTGGGAATGAGTGTATCTTTTTTTTTTTTTTTTTTAATTCGCCTACCGACCATTCGGGCCGAACCCCCTGGTCATTAAGGCAAATTTATATATATGGATATACATAAGCATATATATATATATATATATATATATATATATATATATATATATATATATATATATATATATATATATATATGTTCATATACACATCCATGCATATCTATACACACACACTTTCAGACACACATACACACGTATATATATATATATATATATATATATATATATATATATATATATATATACGTTCATACACACATCCATGCATATCTATACACACACACTTTCAGACACACATACACACGTGTATATATATATATATATATATATATATATATATATATATATATATATATATATATATATATATATACGTTCATACACACATCCATGATGGGTGACAGAGTGACTTGGAGGCGTTTTGTCTGCGGCCACCCTTTGCGGGATTAGGGCGTCGGGCTATATATATATATATATATATATATATATATATATATATATATATATATATATATATATATATATATATATAATATTTTTTATTGTATTTATTTATTTTTATTTTTTTTTTTTTTTTTTTTTTAGATTTTTTTATTTTTTAGACCTTACGTTATGTAACAAAAAAAAGTCTAATTAACCTAAAGTCCCTAAAACTAATAACCAAAGAGACAAATCGCTAACCTATGCTATATCCTTAAAAGACAAATAGCTAAACCTACAGTAATGTTAAAAAGAAAAATACCTTGACCAAGAGAACACCATCGACTGCAGATATGTAATGCCTTTCTACATTATATACCTGCATTCGTCACCTGGTGACTGTCAGGCGAGGTACAACCTAATATAAGGGACATCAATATATGAATGGGAACCAGCGAGTCAGGAACATTTCCATATACGTCAGCTGTCAGCCCTAACTAGAATAACTTAAGCAAGATGATATAATGTTTTCACATAATATGTACAAAAGTGAAGGACCTCGCCCAACAGACCACCATCGACTGCAAGTGCCTAATACCTTTCTATATTGCACACTTGCACTCATCAGCTGGTGACTGTCAGGCAAGGAACGGGGTTTAATGTAGGGGACATCTATATGGGAGGAAGAACTATTTCAAATATGTCAACTGTCAACCCCAATTAATAGTACAATATATACATAATTACAGTTGATAAAACCAAAACCATACAGTTTTAAGTCACATCACTCTGACCAGTCCGGTCTCTCTCAAGAAAGCCATCATTTTATCAGTCATAACAATGTCCCCATCACCCAAGATGGTGGAAAGGGTAAAGGGGATGTCTGCTGTGCCGCAGTAATTTATAAGTGAAGCACGTTCACGAATATATCGCCGACAGCGCAGGATGATAGGACTGATAGATAACACTGCATCACAGATGTAACATTGCGGTGGGAAGCGTCTTTCCATGTACGGTTTCATGTGCGTTACCATGGTGGCATTGAGCCATAATCGTGCCAGGACTTTTTCCTCAAGACAACTGGGACGGTTGGCAGTGTCCCATTCGCCTAGGTACGGCTTACAGGTTGGAATATTTAGTCTGGTCCACTGACCTTGCCACAGAAGATGTATTGATTTCTTTCCTAGAGAGAGACTCGACCGTAGATCACGAGGAACGTCCCAAGTCTCCCCGAGCTCTACAGCCGATTTTGCAAGTAAGTCAGGCTGCTCATTGCTGTAGATACGACAATGACCAGGCACCCAGATCAGCGTGAATGACTTGTTGCATGAATGCAACTTATTAACGATGCAGCCCTGGATCTCGTGCGAGTCCGTAGTGCAAGCTGCAATTGCCTGAAGGGCTGATTTCGAGTCTGAAAATATGACAGATGAGTCATGGTGAGAATTTAGAGCATAGTCAATGGCTTTGTCAATAGTAAAAAGTTCGGAGGTAAACACAGATGTATGAGTCGGCAACCGATACCTGAGGGCACATTCAGTCGACCACACACTAGCGCCCACACATTCACTTGACTTGGAACCGTCGGTGTACGATTGGTGGGGCCCCAAGGGACGAACGATGATATTATGAAACAGGTGGTGGACCTCCACCTCCGGCGCCTTGGCCTTTGATGCTGGGAGCCATGATACATCCACAGTAAAGCCGGGTGGCTCCCAAGGTGCTATATTTTTTGACACCAACTTGTCACAGTCACTGGGGTCCATGCCAAGCTCCTGAGTCAGTAAGTGGAGGTGAACAGCAAGTGGCCGATGCACCCCCCGCATAAGATGGTGGTGTTGATGCAGAGGGGCATAGGCCACATTGCCGATATCACTTTTTCTTAATGTCCGCACACCATAGGACAGGGCCAGATGGTCTCGGCGAATACGTAGGGGAGGCACATTCGCCTCCACTTCAATTCGAGCTACACGTGTACACCGGATGGCTCCAAGACACATTCGCAAACATTTATTCTGTAACACATCCAACTTCCTCAATGTGGCATCGGATGCTGAGCCATACACCTGTACCCCGTAGTTTAGCTTCGATCTTATAAAGGACTTATACACCATTAATAAAGATTTTCTGTCAGCTCCCCATGTAGTACCCGCTAGGTACTTGAGGACATTTACTGGTTTATCACAAGGAGCAAGTAAATTATTAACATGAATTTTAAAGTTCAAACGACGATGAAAATATAGGCCCAAAAACTTTACAGAATTTTGAAAAGGTACCGCCTGATTATCCAAAGTTAAGCACAAATTAGGTACATTACAAGTCGTAAAAACTACAGCGGCACACTTAGGGATGGAAAACTTAAATCTCCACTGCAAGGCCCATTGGTGGACAGAGTCAAGGGCTGCTTGAATCCGCCCAGCCATATTGCACAATCGTCAGCATAGAGTGAGTATTTAAGATTCCTCAGGATGGGAGCTGATGACAGAATATCATTGATCATAATGCTAAATAAAGTGGGACTAAGCACACTTCCCTGCAGCACCCCGTTTTCCTGGATAAATATATCCGATGTTAGGTTATGAGGCAATTTGACAGAGAAAGTCCTGTCCATTAAGAAATTTGAAATAAAAATAGGCAAATTTCCTCTTAAACCATAAGCATAGAGCTTCATTAGTATACCGTTTCGCCATGTCATGTCATAGGCTTTATGGATGTCCAAGAACACCCCTATCATGAATTCTTTATTGGCAAATGCCTCTGCAATACAATGCTCCAAATTCATTAAATGATATAGTGAACTTCTGTATTTACAGAAGCCACATTGTTGATCATTTAACAAATTCTTCGACTCTAAAACAAAAAGAAGACTATTATTAACCATACGTTCCATGACCTTACATAGACAAGAAGTCAAAACAACAGAATGAAATGAAGTGGGATTCTTGAGACGACCAGCCTCTTTGGGTATCAATATGACGTGCACAAAGTGCCATGAGTTTGGGAACGTTCAAGATGCCCAAATCTCATTGTACAATGCTAACATCATAATCAGGCTGTCCTGATTAAGATGCTGAATCATACCGTACATGATGGTGTCAGGTCCAGGGCTGGTGTCTTTACAGGATTTAAGGGCAAGGAGCAGTTCATCTAACATAAACTCTTGGTTGTACAGGGAGTCTACGTCTTCTGTGGCAAAGTCTATTATCTGTAGCTCAGCCATGCGTTTATGGTGTTGAAAACACGGGTCGTAATTGGCTGAGCTACTTACATGAGAAAAACTCCTGGCGAGGATGTTAGCAACGTCCACGGGATCGTCATGGATGTTATTATTAACCTGTAGGGTGGTCACTGGGATGTATGGGCCTTTATCATTTAATTTTTTAATAGTGGACCAGACTTTACTGAGTGAGGTCGATCGATTCACCGTGGACACAAAGGACCGCCAGGAGTCACGTTTGGCCCTTCTTATTATTTTCCTTGCCTCAGCCCATGCCTGTCTGTATGGAATACAATTTTCCTCAGTAGACTGACTATCAAATATCCTCTATCTCCTATTGCGTTTCCTTAATTCTTGTCGGCAATCCGGCGTCCACCAATGTGCTCTATGCTTCGCATGAACTGTAGAAGTCTTGGGAAGAGCAGTCTCAGCTGCGTGTAATATGGATTTGGTTAAATTTTCGACCTTATCATCTATGGCCCCCCCAGATATATCTAAATTGGCGATCATTGAGAAGGATCCCCAATCTGCTTTCTTGCAGTTAAATTTTGGAGATGGAGGGTCCGAAACGATGTCGCGTGTATAAGAGAGACAGATGGGTAAATGATCACTTCCCAAGGAGTCGTCATATGGGTCCCACGAGAAATCTTGATGTATACCAGGGGAGGCCAAAGATAAGCCAATGGCCGAAAAGTTACCAGTATGATCATCTACACGAGTCGCTCTACCATCGTTCAGAAGACAGAGGTTGGACTGTAGTATTAGGTCGGCTACTTGCTCCCCACGACCATTGATCCTCAAGCTACCCCATTGATAATGATGGGCGTTAAAGTCGCCAAACACTAACTTATTCCCAGGTAGATGTTCAAATAGTGAATTTAAAGCATCACTATCAATGGGACCATGTGGAGGACAATACAGAGAGCAAATAGACAGATACGTGTTATTAAATTTTACTCTGGGCGCAACAGCTTCCAGAGTAGAATTTAGAATCACTTCCGTTTGTGGGTGTGATTTGTGTTTGTATATGGCGACTCTGTGACCTTCATATCTTCTATATGAGTGATAGTGATGGAACTGTGGAGGATCAGGGTGATCCTCCAGGCGCGTCTCCTGTAAACAAACAACGCCTGGCCTGTGTATTCAAAGCAAGATTGCTATATTTTGTAATTTATTCCCAATACCTCTACAATTCCACTGTAATATAGCGAATGCGGTGGTTTAAGATTTATGAGGGTGGCCAGTGCTCTTATTTGTTTTATGTCCCCCTGCGACCAGGCAAGTTGCTACCAGGGGACCTTTCCCGGTGCTTGCTAACGGAAATCTCCATTTGTTCATCAGTGACAAGGCTCCCAGAGTTCCCCAGAGAAGAGCTAACTCTTCTCTCCCTCGCTGGACCAGGAGCAGGAAGGACATGAGGACGTGGCTTTGAAAGGGTGGTGAAGTTATTCTTAACAGTCTTGTCAGGCTTCAGTTTAGGCTTGACTGACTGAGAAGCAGCAGCGGCCTCTGAGTATGAAGAAGCTTTTGGGAGGTCAGTTAGAGAGTTGGATTGTACACGAGGCTGAGAGGTGGAGGTGGAAGTAGAGTGAGTGGCCTGATTAACAAGCACAAGATCAGTCTGTGTCTCCACAGTGGACATCACAGGACGGGACATCACCGCCGAAGCATAGGACCTATTCGGTTGGGAGTTGCATGCAACTCCTTCACTTTTTCCTTGCTTCGAAGTAAGAGATGCCCTCAGTCGCCTTCACCGCACAGACCTCTTTCTCCTCCTTCCACTTGGGACAGTCCCTGGAGGAGGTGGAGTGAGCACCCTTGCAGTGAAAGCAGCTGACAGTCTCTGATGTGCAATGTTCAGCATCATGACCTTGCGTTGCACACTTGCCACAGACTGATTGAGAAGCCTGACAAGTCTTTTCAAGATGCCCATAAAGCTGGCATTTGGAGCAGCAAAGGGGATTGGGAATATATGGACGGCCATTGACAATTTCGTATCCCACTCTGACATGACTGGGAAGAGACACTTTTCCATAAGTCAAGACGATCGTAGCTGTCTTCGTCCTTATGCCTTCCGTGAAACGAGTGATGAAACGGGCATCTATTACGTCCTGCTGCTTAAGTTCCTGTATGATCTCGTCCTCTTCCATTATATATAATATAAAAATTTTTTTATTTATTCTTTTTTATTTTTGTTTTAATTTTTTTCTTGGTTTTATATTTTTATACCTTATATTATAAAGAAAACCTAATCTAAAGACCCTAAAACTAATCACCTAACAGACAATATACTAAATCCTACAGAGACAAATAGCTAGACCTACACTAATGGTAAAAATACGTCGACTAACAGAACACCATCGACTGCAGATATGTAATGCCTTTCTACATTACATACCTACACTCATCACCTGGTGACTGTCAACGTGGCACAAGCTAATATAGGGGACATCAATATATGAAAGGGAACCAGACGAGTCAGGAACATTTCCATATACGTCAGCTGTCGGCCCTAATTAGCACAACTTGAACAATATGGTATAATTTATTTACATAATTTGTACAAAACAGTGAAGTACTTCTCCCAACAGACCACCATCGACTGTAAGTGCCCAATACCTTTCTATATTGCACACTTGCACTCATCAACTGGTGACTGTCAGTCGAGGAACGGGGCTTAATGTAGGGGACATCTATATTAGAAATAGATCAGTGGGAGGAGGAACTATTTCAAATACGTGAACTGTCAACCCTAATTAATAGTACAATATTTACATATTTACAGTCCATAAAAACCATAACGATATAGTAAAAAAGTCACATAACTCTAATTAGTCCGGTCTCTCGCAAGAAAGCCTTCAATTTATCAGTCATAACAATGTCCCCATCACCCAGGATGGTGGAAAGGGTGAAGCGGACGTCTGCTGTGCCGCAGTAATATATAAGTGAAGCCCTTTCACGAATAAATCTCCGACAGCGCAGGATGATATGATTGATAGATAACACCGCATCACAGATGTCACATTGCGGTGGGAAGCGTTTTCCATATAAGGTTTCATGTGTGTTAGGATGGTGGCATTGAGCCACAAACGAGCCAACAACTTTTTCTTCCAGGCGACTGGGACGGTTGGCAGAGTCCCAGTCGCCCAGGTATGGCTTACACGTTCGAATATTTAGTCTGGTCCACTGACCTTGCCACAGAAGATTTACTGATTTCTTTCCGAGAGAGAGACTCGACCGTAGATCATGAGGAACGTCCCAAGTCTCCTCGAGTTCTACAGCTGATTTTGCAAGTAAGTCAGCCTGCTCATTGCCGTAAATGCGACAATGAACAGGCATCCAGATCAGCGTGAATGACTTGTTGCATGAATGCAACTTATTAACAATGCGGCCCTGGATCTCGTGCAAGTCCGTAGTGCAAGATGCAATTGCCTGAAGGGCTGATTTCGAGTCTGAAAATATAACAAATGAGTCATGCTGAGAATTTAGAGCATAGTCTATGGCTTTGTCAATAGCAAAAAGTTCGGAGGTAAACACAGATGTATGAGTCGGCAACCGATACCTGAGGGCACATTCAGTCGACCACACACTTGCACCCAGACATTCACTTGACTTAGGGCCGTCGGTGTACAATTGGTGGGACCCCATGTGACGAATGATGATGTTATGAAACAAGTGGTGCACCTCCGCCTCCGGTACCTTGGTCTTTGGTGCTGGGAGCCATGATACATCAACAGTAAAGCCGGGTGGCTCCCAAGGCGCCATATTTTTTTAACACTAAGTTGTCACAGTCACTGGGGTCCACACTGAGCTCCTGAGTCAGTAAGTGGAGGTGGACGGCGAGTGGCCTAAGCACCCCCAGCAGAAGGTGGTGATGTTGACGTAGGGGGGTACAGGCCACATTGACAATATTACTTTTCCTCTATGTTCTTAGTCCATAGGACAAGGCCAGATGGTCACGGTGTATATGGAGGGGAGGCACATTCGCCTCCTCTTCCATTTGAGCTACACGGGTACACCAGATGGCTCCAAGACACATTTGCAAACATTTATTTTGTAACACATCCAATCCTCCAAGCCATACACCAGTGCGCGATAGTCTAGCTTCAATCGAAAAAGGGACTTATACACCATTAATAAAGATTTTCTGTCGGCACCCCATGTAGTACCCACTAGGTACTTGAGGACATTTAATGGTTTATCAGAACGAGCAAGCAAATTATTAAGAGGAATCTTAAAGTTCAAATGATGGTCAAAATGTATTCCCAAAAACTTTACAGAATTTTGAAAAGGTACTGCCTGATTATCCAAAGTTAAGCACAAATTAGGTACGTTACGAGTCGTAAAAACTACAGCGGCACACTTAAGGACGGAAAACTTAAACCCCCACTGCAAGGCCCATTGGTGGACAGAGTCAAGGGCTGCTTGAATCCGCCCAGCCGAAAATTGTGCATTATGGGAAGAGTGCCATATTGCACAATCGTCAGCATAGAGTGAGTATTTAAGGTTCCTTGGGATGGGAGCTGATGACAGAATATCATTGATTATAATACTAAATAAAGTGAGACTAAGCACACTTCACTGCGGCACCCCGTTTTCTTGGATAAATATATCCAATGTTAGGTTACGGGTCAATTTGACAGAGAAAGTCCTGTCGCTTAAGAAATTTGAAATAAAAATAGGCAAATTTCCTCTTAAACCATAAGCATAGAGCTTCATTAGTATACCGTGTCGCCATGTCATGTCATAGGCTTTATGGATGTCCAAGAACACCCCTATCATGAATTCTTTATTGGCAAATGCCTCTGCATTACAATGCTCTAAATTCGTTAAATGATCTATTGAATTCTGTATTTATGGAAGCCACATTGTTGATCATTTAACAAATTCTTCGACTCTAAAACAAAAAGAAGCCTATTATTAACCATACGTTCAATGACCTTACATGGACAAGAAGTCAACACAATAGGACAAAATGAAGCGGGATTCATAAGACGACCAGCCTCCATGGGTATTGGTATGACGTGCGCAAAGTGCCATGAGTTTGGAAACGTTCGAGATGCCTAAGTCTCATTGTACAATGGTAACATCTTAATCAGGCTGTCCTGATTAAGATGCTGGATCATACCATACTTGACGGTGTCAGGCCCAGGGCTGGTGTCTTTACAGGATTTAACCCTCCGCGTCCCGGAGACGTGAATTCACGTCCTCACATGATGTCCACTCGTATCCCGGAGACGTGAATTAACACGGGAACATTGCAAGGTCCCTAATTTGCACAATTTTCAATTTTCGCGAGTGATTTTTGGGACGTATACACGGGACACCTTCCTCTATTCCTCTACAAGATGCCAAGCAGGGCAATGCCTTACACCGCATAACCTCTCTCCCCCCCTGCACGCCATTGTCTTGGCAATTCACCTGTTACCAGTGACCTGGGCAATAAAGACATTCAGGGCCAGAGTGATTCCCCAATTGATAACAGTGTGGTGGACAAAGTTTACATACCATTAGAGGAAGAAACAGTCAGAAATGATGATCAGGTAATGTGGAAAAAAAAGTTCATGAATGGTGATGAGTTAGTGAGTGAAACAATGCTTATAATGCCTATATTACTGTTTGAAAACCAATATACTCTTGTACTACATATAAATTCGTACCAAGTAAATAAATAAATACTGTTTATGAGTGGATAAAATAGTTACTCTCCCATAGAATTCGTTTTCTTTGGTGCCAGCCTGTTAGAAAACCCAGTCAGGTAAGGAGGTACTCGTACCTAGATCGAGTATTTTAAACCTCTGGTGAGCAATTTCTTTATGAATTTTCGATGTTTCTCACCAAAAGCGGATGTTTGAGCAAAAAAAAAAAAAAAAGGTCCAAAAATGTTGGGACTGGGGCGTACCACTGCCCAGAAAATGTCAGGATGGGGCGGGTTAAGGACAAGGAGTAGTTCATCTAGCGTAAACTCTTGGTTATACGGGGAGTCTACGTCTTCTGTGACAAAAGTCTATTAAGTGTAGCTCAGCCGTGCGTTTATGCTGTTGAAAACACGGATCATAATTGGCTGAGCTACTTACATGAGAAAAACTCCTGGCGAGGATGTTAGCAACGTCCACGGGCTTGTCATAGATGGTATTGTTCACCTGCAGGGTAGTGACAGAGAAGTGCGGGCCTTTATTATTTAATATTCTGATAGTGGACTAGACTTTACTTAATGGTGTAGTACCAGTCACCGTGGACACAAAGGACCGCCAGGAGTCACGTTTGGCCCTTCTTATTATTCTCCTTGCCTCTTCCTGTGCCTGTTTGTATGCAATAAAATTTTCCTCAGTGGGCTGACTATCAAAAATCCC
Source organism: Coenobita brevimanus (assembly GCF_032717465.1). Lineage (NCBI taxonomy): Eukaryota > Metazoa > Arthropoda > Malacostraca > Decapoda > Coenobitidae > Coenobita > Coenobita brevimanus. The sequence goes on along the minus strand of NC_137039.1, from coordinate 14,827,078 downwards.
GTATCTCCTATTGCATTTCGTTAATGCTTGTTGGCAATCCAGCGTCCACCAATGTGCTCTATGCTTTGCATGAACTGTAGAAGTCTTGGGAATAGGAGCCTCAGCTGCATATAATATGGAAGTAGTTACATTTTCGACTTTAACATCTATGGTCTCCCCAGATATATCTAAATTGGCCATTCTTGAGAAGGATCCCCAATCTGCTTTCTTATAGTTAAATTTTGGAGGTGGAGGGTCCGAAACTATGTCGCGTGTATAAGAAAGATAGATGGGTAAATGATCAATTTCCAAGGAATCGTCATAAGGATCCCACGAGTAGTCTTGAAGTATACCAGGGGAGGCCAAAGATAAGTCAATGGCCGAAAAGTTACCAGTATGATCATCTACACGAGTCGCTCTACCATCGTTCAGAAGACAGAGGTTGGACTGTAGTATTAGGTCGTCTACTTGTTCCCCACAACCATCGATCCTCAAGCTACCCCATTGATAATGATGGGCGTTAAAGTCGCCCAACACTAACTTATTCCCAGGTAGATGTTCAAATAGTGAATTTAAAGCATCACTATCAATGGGACCATGTGGAGGACAATACAGAGAGCAAATAGACAGATACGTGTTATTAAATTTTACTCTGCACGCGACAGCTTCCAGAGTAGAATTTAGAATCACTTCCGTTTGTGGGTGTGATTTGTGTGTGTACTGTATATGGCAACTCCATGACCTTCATATCTTCTATACGAGTGATAGTGTTGGAACTGTGGAGGATCAGGATGATCCTCCAGGTGCGTCTCCTGTAAACAAACAATGTCTGGCCTGTGTATTGAAAGCGAGATTGCTATATTGTGTAATCTATTCCTAAGACCCCTACAATTCCACTATAACACAGTGAATGCAGCGGTTTAAGATTTATTTTGGTGGCCAGTGTGCTTTGTTTTTTTTTGTCATCCGCCGGCGGGCGAGCGACTACCGGGGGACCTATCCCGGTGCTTGTTTACGGAAACCTCCATATTCTCATCAATTAGTAGGCTCCCAGGCTCCTCTGAGGAAGAGCTAACCTTTCTTTCCCTCGCTGGAGTGGGAACTGGAAGAACATGAGGACAAGACTGTTTTGTGAGGGTGGTCATGGTACTTTTACAAGACTTGTCTGACCTCGGTTTTGGCCATACTGATGGAGTGGCAGCAGCAGCCTGAGAATAAGTTGAAGCCTTAGGGATGTCAGTGAGAGAGTTGGAGCGGACAGGAGGCCGAGATGGAGAGGTACTGTGAGTGGCCAGGAGAAGGACAAGGTCAGTCTGCATCTCGACAGAGCACATCACAGGCCGGGACATAACCGCTGAAGCATAGGACCTATTCAGCGGGGGAGTTGCATGCAACTCCTTCACCTTTTTACTAGCTTCGTAGTAGGAAATGCCCTCAGTTGCTTTCATCGTGCAGACCTCCTTCTCCTCCTTCCACTTGGGACAGTCCCTAGAGGAAGTGGAGTGAGTGCCCTTGCAGTGAAAGCAACATACCGTCTCAGATGTACAATGTTCTGCATCATGACATTAGATTGCACACTTGCCACACACTGGCTGGGAAGCCCGATAAGTCTTGGCACCATGCCCATATAACTGGCATTTCATACAACGGAAAGGGTTGGAGATATATGGCCGCACATGAACAATTTCGTAGCCGATTTTTACATGGCTAGGCAGTGATACTTTACCAAAAGTCAAAACAATAGTCGCAGTCTTTGTCCTGACACCTTCCGAAAATCTGGTTATGAAGTGAGCATCGATGACATCTTGCTGAGTGAGTTCCTCTATGATCTATTCCTCACTCATCACCATGAGATCCCTGCAAGTGATGACACCCTTGCAGGAATTCATGGAAGTTGGGATCTTGGCTTCAACATCATAGCTATGAAACTTGCGCAGCTTCAGCAAGTCCTTAACCTGGGAAGAATTGCAAGTCTTTACAAGGAGGTCTCCGTTCGCAAGTTTTTTTACTTGTTTCACCTCCCCAGCACAGCCATCAATAACCTTCTTAATCATGAAGGGATTGATACTGCTCAAGGAAGTGGAACCTAGAGCATGGATGATCACAAACTCCGCATTTTTTACATTTACGTCACGACGCAAACGAGTCTGGGGCCGTTCTGTCTAGGGGCTGTCAGTCCTTGTAGTAGTCGGGGGTCGGTCAGGACTACCTCCATCCTTGACGGGGGGGAGGCAGAAAGGTCGTCCGCCATAGAGGCCACTCCCCCTTAACGGGGGAAGTGGGAAGGAGGAGAGAAAACAACCAAATGACAAATAACCTGGGGCAGAACACCTACGTCTGAGTTTGCCCTCTCAAACCACTCCATGGAGGCCCGACCGTGTTTATTTACGCCCCAGAGCGATCAGTGGGGGAGACCCTCCGTGGGCGAGTAAGCAAAGGTAAACTCAGTATAACGGTACAGACACCTACTGTACCTAGCTAGAGGGAGAGAAGGAATATGAGTAACTAGCTAACCTAGTCGCCACCAGAAGGGTGAAAAAAAAAAAAAGAAACTAATGCCAGTGAGGCAGCCCTACGAAGCTAGAGAAGAGAGTACACGAGCATGCATCCACTCTTTTTGCAACCAAGCATAGAAGTCCAGTGTATCCTGCTAGCCACTATCGTTTTATACACGTGTGTGTGTGTGTGTGTGTGTGTGTGTGTGTGTGTCCCTTAAGTTAAATAGGGTATGGAATTCAAGGAATGTTGAATTATGGAATAAGTGAGAAGAGGGAGAGAGGTCAGGTCAGGTAACGTGAGGTCAGGTAAGTTAAATATACCCTAGAGACCGATATTGGCCTGCTACCATTTCAGCACAGACTGCGGGAAGTGGTTTGGTTCGAAAATGGTACGAAAAAAATACGAAATTTTTATCGAACTTTCGTACCGTGCCGAACTTGGAAAAAATATCGATCCGTAATTTCGTACCGTACTTTTCACACTTTTCCAACTGTACCGTACCGTACTGTACTGCATGTTCTGATCCATACGCATCACTCCACACATACTCCACAGACACCATATTTCCATTACATTCAAACTTATCCTTTTTGCTGCACCCATATTCTACGTTTCAGCCCCATATAATGCAGTCGGTACCACAAAACCCTCATACAGCCTTCTCTTTATATCCATTCTAAGCAAACGACACCTAAACACTTTTTTCATTCCTCCCAGCATCATTCCTACTTCATTCATTCTAAACTTCACTTCTCATCTATTCTTCCATCCACAGAAAAATGTGATCCTAAATACTTAAAACACTCTACTTCCTCAAGCAACTCATCATTCAAAAATATATTCATCCTCCTACCATCTACCAACCTCGCACTCTTCATCACTTTACTCTTATTCTCATTAACTCTCAATTTCCTCCTTTCAGACACCCTTCTAAACCACTCTACCAACCGTCTCAATCTCTCCTCCGAATCAGCCACCAGTGCAGTACCATCCGCAAACAGCAGCTGATTAACATTCCACTCTCTACCATCAGCATTCACCAGACATCAACCTCCACCTAACACTCTTGCATTCACCTCCATTACAAACATCATCCATATAAATATTAAACAACTAAGGGGACATTACACATTCCTGCCGCAGCCCCACTCTCACGGGAAACCACTCACTCACAGTATTTCCCACTCTTACATATGCTCTACTATTTGCAGAAAAACCTTTCACTCCTTTTAGCAACCTACCATCAAGTCCATACAATCTTGAAACAGTCTACAAAGCCTCCCTATCAATTCTGTCATTCGCTTTCTCAAAATCCATTAATGCCCAGAAAACATCCTTACCTTTCGTTAAATAATTTTCACACACCTGTCTCACAGCAAACTCCTGATCTATGCATCCCCTCCCTCTCCTAAAGCCACACTGCTCATCACCAATCTCTCCCTCTGTACCCTCTCTAACTCTCTTAATTAACACGCTACCATACACCTTACCTAAAACACTCAACAGGCTTATACCCCTAAAGCTAGGACATTCATACATATCACCCTTACCTTTTTACAGTGGAACCACACAAGCACTTGCTGACTCAAGTGGCACCATACCTCCCACAGAACACGTTCATCAATCTTACTAACCACTCAACAATAGTCGCTCCGCCACCTTTCAGACTTTCTTCAACACATCCATACCTGCAGCTTTCCCTGTTTTCATCTTTACTGCCTCCTGCACTTCCTCCATAGTGATCCAAGAATCATTCAACTCTCGCAACACATTTATTCCTTGCACCCTTCATCTGCCACAATCTCAGCCTCCCTTTCCTCCTCAACATTAAACAGTCTTTCAAAAAAATCCGTCCATCTCTTCCTTACCGCATCCATCTCAGTTAACATCCTTCCATCCTCTGCTTTTACTCGCTCTTCCTTCCCAAATTCTCCCTTTCGCACTCTTTTCATCCCCTTCCAAAACATTTTCTTATTCTGTTGAAAATTCTCAGACAACTGCTTGCCCCACCTCTCATCTGCTGCCCCATTAGCATCACGCACAGCCCTTCTCGCCCTATTCCTCTTTTCCTTATACCTCTCATATGACATTTCATCCTTCCTCAGTAGCTACACTTCATATGCACGTCTCTTCTCAGCCACAACCATACTTCCTCGCATCACCATTCACTTCCCTTTCTTACACCACCAGCCACTTGTCTCACACCACACACCTCAACCGCATGCCCTACCACAGCACTCTTAAAAAACTGCCATTCCTCCTCCACACTGCCATTATCTTGATCTTTCACTGCGTTCCACTCATCTTTCAATTTCTCCTGATACTCTCTCATTTTCTATTTTTTATCCAACTCACTCACTTTCAAAACTTCGCTGCCACACCTAACTCTCCTAGCTCTCACCCACCTCTTACCTACTCTCAATTTTCCCTCCACCAGGTACATACCTCCACCCTCCCCTGTCAAAACTCTCACATCCACATAATCCATCAATGCTCTATCAGCAACCCTTCCACCCTCCTGTCTCGCCCATGTATACATATAAATATCTTTCTTCTCAAAGAAGGTATTTCCAATCATCTCTCGCTAAACACTCATCACTATCATTCTTTCCCCATTTTCATTTCTTCCAGGTACAGCATACATACCAAGTGCACCTTCAACTGCTACATTTCCCATTCTAGCATTCAGATCATCCATCATTACCGCGTTCACATTCCCTCCAAAACTCTGCAGACACTCATCAACATTATTCTAGAAAGACTTCCGCTCTTCTGCATCCCTTTCGCTACCAGGCCCATATACACTCACAAATACCCACAACTCATGTTCAGATTTCGCTTTCACCTACTTCATTATCGATGACACTGCTTTCCATTCAGTCACATAATGCTGCTCTTTCAGGCTCACTAACAAGGCCACACCTTCTCTCGCCGTTCCTCTATCAACACCTGACAATCTATCAACACCTGACAATCTTCCATTCACACTTCCAAACTTAGACTGACCTTTTCCTTTCATCTTTGTTTCACTCAAAGCTAACACATCCAACTTTCTTCTCACAAACATTCTCTCAATCTCCACCCTTTTAGCCTCAGTCGTACCACATCCAAGCACATTTATAGACCCAGTCTTCAGGGTATGGGGATAACCCAATCACTCATCCCTTTCTATTCCCTGTCTCATTGTAGGAACTAAAAAAATAGAGTAGGGAGTCCCTAGTTCCCTCACCCTGCCACTTTTAGTCACCTTTTACGACACGCAGGGAATATGTTGGCAGAATACTACCTTACACAACCAGGCCGCAGAATAGTAATACCACCCTATAGTATAGCCAGATTGTGTCCCCCAGCCATACGGGGGGAGGGACCCAATATCACAATTTATATATATATATATATATATATATATATATATATATATATATATATATATATATATATATATATATATATATAATGTAGTTCAGTATAGGAAGGAAGTTGCCCAGTGAGTAATTCTTACTTTGGTCAGCCTTTCGGTGTACAGCACACGAGAACAGCTGAGGCAAAAATAAACACTGGCTTATTACCTTCACTGTCTTTATTTTCCAAATAATTACACTTAATGCTTGCCAACTTCATTTCACTATTTCCACAAGCACCGAAGATACACAAACTGCAATAACACTTCACTGCGTTCCAACAACACTTTACTATTTTCACAAGTACCGAGAATACACAAACTGCAATAACACTTCACTGTTTGCCAACAACACTTCACTTTTTTCACAAGGACCGAAAATATACAAGCTGCACGACACTGACACTGAACTGCACTCAAACTGAATGAAACTGACTGAACTTCCTCTAGTCTCTCCACATCCTTATATAAGCCTCCTTTGTTCTGGAGTGTTCTGCACCTCTCCACATTTCTCAAACATTCCCGACGGCGGCAACGGTTACAACAGTTACCATCTCAGAGACATCCATAACATGCCAGAGTTTTCTTGCACTGAATAACAGTCTAAATTATTCAGAATACAAACTTAAATTTTATCATTTAACAAATAATCACATAAATAAAATATTATTGAGAAAAAGGGCATAAAAATTAATGTACAAGTTACAAAATAACTACCCTCACAAACAGCAGCCTAACTGGCAATTCTAACTCATAACAGAACTACAGTATGAGAAACATCAAGAAATAGTTAGAAACTTCCAGACTACATAACTACCAAATCCTGCTTCTTTACACTACCCCCTCCCTAGTCCTTTGTCGTGCCGACAAAAGTACACAATATATACAAACATAGTCCTTATCCAAACTAAACATTTAATTACACACAAAGTTATCCTTCAACTTATCAGGTCTTCTTCCATGCTGCTTCCAATGACGTCCCTGCTCCTTCACAGTCCACTCCTCCTGGAATGTCTTGGTCCTCTTCCTGATGCACTTCTTCTCTTGGGAAACTGTCATCATCCCCTTTCACTTCAGCTCCTTGGTCCTCCTTAACATCCTTGGCTGCAGGTGAGCACGATTCCTTGGAGATGTCCTAGATGTACTGTCCTGGCCCATGGTACAGCCACAGACAATTCACGTGTACCACCATTGAGTGAGACTTCCTGCCTCCCCGAATCCAGTACGTCATGTCTGATAGGCGGTCCAACACAGTGTAAGGCCCATCCCATGGGCTCTGCAGCTTTGGTGACTGTCTCTTCTTCTGCTGAGTATTGTATAACCAAACTGTCACCATCTTTGAAACTCACCTCACTTGCCTTGGCATCATGCTTACACTTCATCACTTTTGAAAACTTAAGGGCTTCTTGTGCTTGATGATGTACCTCACCCAGTCTTTCCTGAAGATGCTTCACATAGCTGGAGGTGTCTGTAGGCAGCTCTTCAACAGGTGATCTTCCCATTAACACGTCAATGGGTAAGCATAACTCTTTCCCCAACTTCAGTTTTGTAGGTGTGTTGCCGGAAGTTTCATGGGATGCAGACAGATATGCCACAAACAATGCAGGTAAAATCTGGCCCCATTCTCTCTGTCCCTTCACACAGTACTTGGCCAGTTCTTGTCCCAGCATCCACTTGAATTTCTCCACCATCACATCTGACTGTGGCCTTACTGGGGTTGCCCAGACCTTCTTGATCCCAAATATATTGCAGCACTCAAGGAACACAGCATACTCGAAGTTTCTACCCTGGTCTGAATGTAGCTCCTGTGGCATCCAAAAATGACAGAAGTATTGGTCACCTGGCACCTGAGCAACAGTCGCAGACTCTTGATCAGGGATAGGATATGCTTATGGCCACTTTGTTTAATAGTCCATGGTGACACACATATACCAGTTTCCTCTTTCAGTAAGTGGTAGAGGCCCAGAAATGTCCACTGCGACTCTTTCCATTGGGGTACCTACTCCGTACAGCTGGAGAGGGGCGCAACCACGTATCTTGGGTCCCTTCCTGGCACAACATACTGTACATCACAGGTCTGACTCCACTCTTCAACATTCAGACGCACGCCAGTCCAGTAGAATCTCTGTAGCAGCTGGCTTAAGAGTTTTCTTCACTCCCAGGTGCCCACTAGTGATCTGGTTATGAGACTCATCCAAGATCCCAGACCTCATTTTCTTTGGAACCACCAGTTGCCAATACTTGATGAGGCCACCAGGTGTCTCCCAGTGATGTTCCAGTAGTCCGTTGTTCAAAATGAAGAAGATCCCACTTCAGTAGCTCTTGGTCGCAGGGCTGAACCTGGAAACTTCTTCCCAAGATGGTCACACTGTACTCTGCTGCAGCCACAGTAGGATTGGTTGTAAATCTGAATCCTCTTCAGGTCTTCTTCTTCTGACACTGGCCCAGTCATTGCAGTATGGCTGCATTTCTTGCCAAAATTTCCATTCCTACTACACTGCTTGCTGTCTGTTCTTTCATCCTCTCGCACATTATTCATCAAGCTTCTCCTGCATTTCCTCAGTGGTGGGGTTTCTTGGGAAGAACTGGCTGGTTGTTGCCTGTCGTCACCAGCCTTCACTAATTTACCCTCATCCTTCACGACTGGACACTCAGAGCTGAAGAGTCCCACCTCACCACATGTCCAACGCCCGTTTGTTGGAATCGAGGATTTCCTTGCACTGTTCCGTTCTTGCAACTTCTTCCATTTGTAATTATCCACCTTCTTGTGTCTGAGCTTCCTGCAGAACCAGCAACCTCTCCTGGTCTTCTCCTCTTCTCTCGTCCACTTGTTGCAATCCACTCTCTGATGACCTGGCTTTCCACAGTACCAGCACCTTCCTTCAAAATTTTCTGTGTCACGTACCTGCACCTTTCTTGCCTTGAATCCGGCATTATGACCCGTCTGAAAAGTGGACGTACTGGTCCTGATGTAGGACTCAAATTCTTGAGCCCTGGCTTGTGCTTCACGTATGCTTCTGGGTTGTGCCTGCTTCACTGCACTTTCAACTCTGCACAGTCAAGAGCATCGATGAACTGGTCCCTCAGAAGAATGGCCAAAAGGTTAGGTGCTGCTCCAGGGTATGCCTTGTATGCCATACTCTCCAGGTCATGAGCAAGCTGCTGTAGCGATTCGCCTTGAGCCCGTACACAGGTCCAGAATCATGCTCTGTAAACCTCAGTCTGGTACATGGTCCTTTATCTTTGCTCCAGCACTTCTACTAGGGGTTGATAACTGTTCCTTTCCATCACTGACATCTGACCCGAGATTTCCATTGCAGCACCCTTAACCACTAAATACCGCAATTCGATCTGGCTCGTCTGCCACTGGAGCCACAATTCGGGGGTATTATGACTTTCACCAAGGGAAAAATCAATAGGTTCTGGCTAAAGAGGAAAAATTTACACACCTGACAGCTCAATCGGCACCCCCCCTAGGCCTAATGGTTACCGCGCAATCGAGAATGGAATTTGAAAAAAAATAAAGTAGTTACCCCCCAAATTATCGAAAGCCCCTTAGTTTTGATAACTAACTATTTCTATTACTTAAATAGGTCATTGCAATATCATATGTCACACCAAGGTGTAGGGATATTAGCTGCTTTTGGGGAGATGAAGTACCCTGTGGGAAGAAGGTTTGTAGGTATGCAGGTTGGATAAAACCATCTTTTCTCATCAAAGTACAGCACTTTAGTTTGTTCTTGACCAACTTCTATGAAAATAGATGTGTATGTACGAGTGGGGAGATAAAATTCGATCTGGGAGAAGGCCCACTTGTGAGATCATTTATGGTAACAACCAATTTGGGTAGTTGAAACCAAAAAAATCTATGTGATTTAGCATATCAACCATGCAAGCAGGTGTGGTTGCAGGTGTGGGGAGATACTTCACGTATGGGGAGTAATAGATGTATAGAGGTGGAGGGGTGGTGGTGGGGAGAGGGGTCTGGGTGGTGGTGGGTGGGCTGGAGTTCAGATGCCTGTGATTGCACGTGTTTCCATGTATAGAATACTATACAGAGAAGTATTTATTATGTTCTGATACAAAAAGGCACAGAAAAAAAAATCAAGGCAATACACATAAAGCACATGTACATGTGTTGGGGGTGGGGGGAGTGGGGGAGGGAGAGCAAGCCAAGCTGCTTGCTCGCCATCACACGATGGTTTTTTGTGAGTAGGAGGGTAGTATGGGGCCGAAAGGGAGGGAGGTGGTAGGGTAGATAGGGGTATACAAGGTAGGGGGGGAAGGTGGGGGGGGCTGGAGAGGGATGGAATGGGCCTCGTGGTTGGGGGAGGAGTAGGGGGGGCTGGAGGGGGATGGAATGGGCCTTGTGGTTGGGGGAGGAGTAAACTTCGACTAACGTCCTAGTGGGGCGTACAGAGGGGTGGGAGGGTCTTCAGAGAGGAATATTACGTGACAGATGACGAAACATTCGGGCAATGGGTGGGCCGAGAGGGGGGGTGATCCCCTCTTCCCCCAGAGTGGCTGAATCACCCAACCCGAGGCCGGAGGGGTTAGTTCTCATTGGCTTGAAGGGATATACGTCACAATTGGGGCGGAGCAATGTGCAAGCAGTTTTTTTTACAAGGCGTGCTATATTGATGTGATTTGGCTGAGAGGGCTAAAGTGGTCAACACGTACATTGATGTGCTTCGGTATTTAGGGGTTAAAACTAGTAGCAAGCTGCACTGCCCTCTGCCTATTGTCCCAACCATTCTGATCATGAAATAACTCAAAATGTGCACAGTAAGCTTTCAAAGATACTCTGCCATCAAATTCCTGAGGTTTCTCTTTAATTATACCCCCATTTTAGCCATGCATTTCACTGGTTTGGGGCCTAAAAGCTTGGGGATCATAATTAAGTCCAGGATTTAAAAATTCTGCATTCTGATTATTCAACCATGTAATGCTACTTTTAGATCCTTGGAATTCATGAAGATCAACCGTACACTGTCTTTTTCATATGCATCCTGTACACTAACATGAGGCTCAGCAGTGCAATATTTCTCTACAGGCTCAATACCCTCACAGATTATTTTCAAATGGCCATCTACATGCTTGAACTGGTAATCTACATGCTGTCTGCACACTGTCACATTACTGCTTACCTCATACTTCTGCTGCTCTAGCTTAGCATCTGCTTCCTTCTTAAGCTGTTGCTGTTCTTCCTTCGTTCCCCCCATGAAACCATCTAGCTGGCCTTTCATCCTCAATTGTAATTCCCTCTGTTGCTCTTGTAATGCCTCTTGAAGTTGTTCTTGTCGTTCTTTTTTTCTTCCCGTTGTGCCTCTAGTTGTTCATTCTGTGCTTGTAGTTTTTGTTTTGTTTTGTGTCCGACTCTGGGCATAGGCTTCACAGCTTCCTCTCAAGGCACAGTAGTCCTCCTCCATACCATACACGTCTACATGTCACCACTTCAGCGCTAACACCATGGTCCATATTGAATGCATGCTAGAGCTGTCTCATACAGAACTGGTGCATTGGTATTAGCAGGGTTATTTTTACATGTCGGCGGGTCTTCTGTTAGATCAGTAAAGTCTGATTTCATGAAATTCAAATCCTTAAATTGTTCCTTGCCCCAGCAGAGGTTTGAACCTGGTGTCATAAATGACTTTGTGTCATAAAAGACTTTGTATTTACTTGTAGAGAAGTTATATATATATATATATCTATGACTTGTGGACGAGCGGTCTTTATATCTTGGAGTAGCTTCCCATTTGTCATGTAGTGACAGGAGAGGTAAAGAATAGTATGGAACTATTTTTATTTGTCTTGGAAATATTAACAAGTCTCTCACACAGAGCGTAAGTATAGAGTCTCGCTCCCTCTCTCTCTCTGTCTCTCGAGTTGCTAAGCCCTTCTCCCCTTCGACCTGCCTCTAGTATCGCTTGTCCCTTTCTCGACCTCTCTGTTCTATAGCTAACCTCCGTCTGCGCTCTCTTTCCTAAATTCTGGTGTAGCAGGGGTATGTCACGTGTGTTCCTCGTGGATGGAAAGTTCTCGCAGCCTGTGTGTGAGTATGTGTGTATGTGTGTATATGGTCACTAGACGCTGTCGTGTGCCTATCAAGCATTCCTTGCGTCAAGAGTGTGTAAGCATGTTTAGCACTGTTCGATTCTCGCAGACACAACACCTCTCATCATCTGACTCCCTGCTTCTATCTATCTATCTATTTATCTATCTTTTTGTTATGATTTGCAATTATAATATGTAGTCCTACCACACTGCTCGGCCGCGCAAAAATGGCGTACCATCGACATTTAATAGTCATAATATATTAATACATACTATATACACATTATTAAGTGAAATACATAATATTGTAAAAGTAACATGATTGTATGAATATTGTATACATATAATATTCATAGTAAATAGTGATTATTCAGTAATATTACATTTTAAACAAGTTGTATACATATTTGAATAAATGCAATGGTTGTTGTATAACACTTTGTATGACGTGCATGTACAACAGACGTACGCATATAATTGTGCAATGGTAATACTGCTAGGTTATACATTACATAGAGTTATCACTTTAGTAATGTCTAATACTTCACCTAACTTGTATGATGATACTGGTAATACAGAATTGTGCTATAATTGTATGACTTATATTGTGTTAATGCATAATTGTGTTGGCCTTATAATTGTAGTTACATTTGTTAATGCAACTCTTACATAAGTGTCTTGGCCTTATAATTGTAGTTAAAGTTACATAAAAGTTACATCTTGTTAATGCAACTGTTAATTGGCAAAGTGTAACATAATGCAATCGTTTGTCGTTACATAATTGTTACATATCGTTTGTAGTTACATAATTGTAGTTAAAGTTACATAAAAGTTACATCTTGTTAATGCAACTGTCACAGAAATGGTACATATTGTTTGTAGTATTGTTTGTAGTTACATAATTGTAGTTAAGGTTACATAAAAGTTACATCTTGTTAATGCAACTGTCACATAAATTGGTACATATTGTTTATAGTTACATAATTGTAGCAAGTGTAACATAATGTAATCGTTTGTCGTTACATAATTGTTACATATCGTTTGTAGTTACATAATAAGTGTAACATAATGCAATCGTTTGTCGTTACATAATTGTTACATATCGTTTGTAGTTACATTATTGTAGTTAAAGTTACATAAAAGTTACATCTTGTTAATGCAACTGTCACATAAATTGGTACATATTGTTTGTAGTTACATAATTGTAACAAGTGTAACATAATGTAATCGTCTGTCGTTACATAATTATAATATGGAGTAACATAATTGTAATAACTGCAGTCCTAACATATGCTGCGGTCGATGATAGTGATGATGTGTCATGCCACTTGTTTGTGGAGACAACAATTTGCTTTTTTGTTTGTAGTTTATGTGGTATTTTGACATATGTAGTAACACTTACACTTATTTTCATTTGTTTGTTATGTGATCTTACTCTATTTCTCTTTTTTCTTTCTTACTTTTCTTTCTTTCTTTTTTTTTTTTTTTGTATGTATTGATTTTCTATAGTTTGTTTTTCTTCGCTTGTGTATGCTTTTTCCATGTTGTTCATGGTTGCATAATTACTGGCTAATTTCCTTGGGATACTTTTTTAAAGTTTAGTTTATATTGCACAGAGATTATTGAAAATGATATTATATAGTCCCATATTTTGTTATTTTATATAACAAATATATACACTATATACAGTATTAACTATACACACAGACTTGTTGTTCACCTGTACCTATCGTGGGTAATATGTGTGTCAGCACTGTGTGGAAATCATTGTCTTCACGAGTGTGTTGAAGATATTCACTCTTGCTAACGTCATTTGTGTTGGCCATTTTTTTTTTCTCTAGTTTACCTTGTAACTTAATTTATATGTTTCCACTAGGTAGCTTTAATTAATAAATGTTAAATACAGTTCTTTTAATCGCTCACTGAGTAACTGTGTTGGTATATTTTCTTTATCACTTGTAGATGTACTAATGTATAGTTGTATATATGAAACACGTATTTTATGTAGGTATAAATGGTAACACTCGTTGACAGTAAATAAATGTTATAATAAATGAATGAATATATACAGTGTAGAATATTTATCATTGGTGATTATTTAGTGTTTGAGTTATGCAGATAACTGAAGTAAGTATGTGTATTTAAGTTGTAACTAGACAGCACGTTTTATATGTTTGTGCAGAAGCTTATTGTCTATCACTGTGTATTGTATGAATGAAGTAACTATGTAACTCACTAATTTTTACCGTGGTGGGAAATGGTGTGAGTGGTGTTGCACGTGGTGATAGCGTTGTCCTTCGCGGGTTGATTGGCGTGCTGTCGTCTCAGCACATGGTGACGTCGGCTTCCCACACTGGTAGCTGTGGTGAGTGAATGAGTAGCGATGAGTAACTTGAGTGAAGACGGGTGAGTAAGACGAGTTGTGAATATGGACTTGGTGTTTTGCTGCGTGTCTTGACCTCTGGGTCAGGCGGGAGAGAGTGGTGTGCTTGTTGCTTTGGTTTTTCCTCCTCTTTACTTGCTTCGTTTTATATTCTTCTTGTTGCTGCTTGAAGTTACGTGAAGATTATAGAATTGTTTCGTAGACTTGTAGACTATTTGCATTGTAGGCTGTATTTTGTCGGGATTCACTGTAGAACTGAAGCTAATCTTGTAGAGTATCGCCTGCTTTTGTAGAAATTTGCCTTTAATTGGGAGACGATGTCCGTAGTTTCGCTGGGTCGGCGTAGAAATTGTAAGATCGTATCAATATTTTGTTAAACTACTTGCAAGGCGTCCTGTGACCTCTTTCACCTCTGCATCAGCATGATGATCGGGGAGGCGGAGGGGGCTGGGTGGAGAGAATACTGTCAGGAGCTGGTTGTGTTGTTGGTTGAGAGAGGTATTCTTTTTGTTTTCAATCTTGAAAACTTGTAGGAATTCAATGTTGATTCGTAGACGAGGTTCGTATACGTTCGCTGCTACCAAATGTCATAAATGACTTTGTGCCATAAAAGACTTTGTATTTACTTGTAGAGAAGTTATATATATATATATATATATATATATATATATATATATATATATATATATATATATATATATATATATATATAACTTGTGGACGAGCGGTCTTTATATCTTGGAGTAGCTTCCCATTTGTCATGTAGTGACAGGAGAGGTAAAGAATAGTATGGGACTATTTTTATTTGTCTTGGAAATATTAACAAGTCTCTCACACAGAGCGTAAGTATAGAGTCTCGCTCCCTCTCTCTCTCTGTCTCTCGAGTTGCTAAGCCCTTCTCCCCTTCGACCTGCCTCTAGTATCGCTTGTCCCCTTCTCGACCTCTCTGTTCTATAGCTAACCTCCGTCTGCGCTCTCTTTCCTAAATTCTGGTGTAGCAGGGGTGTGTCACGTGTGTTCCTCGTGGATGGAAAGTTCTCGCAGCCTGTGTGTGAGTATGTGTGTATGTGTGTATATGGTCACTAGACGCTGTCGTGTGCCTATCAAGCATTCCTCGCGTCAAGAGTGTGTAAGCATGTTTAGCACTGCTCGATTCTCGCAGACACAACACCTCTCATCATCTGACTCCCTGCTTCTATCTATCTATTTATCTATCTATTTGTTATGATTTGCAATTATAATATGTAGTCCTACCACACTGGGTCCAGTAGGACTGCAGGCCACCTCTCTACCGATTGTGCCACCACCTCCTCACACATTGTGCTTGTAATTGTTCTTTAAGTTCTTTCTTTGAAGCTTGTAATAGTTTCATCATTGCAGCCAGGGACACCTCCTCTTCCTGCCAAGCTCGGCTCCTTGTTGCACACCCCCTTGCTCTATGTCGAAGATTAGACTCACTGCAGCACTTTCTAAAAATCCCACTTCTGACACCATTGTCATGTCCCTGTTCCACACTGCCACAGGCCCCAACAGCAGTAGTTCAGTATAGGAAGGACGTTGCCCAGTGAGTTGTTCTTTCTATGGTCAGCCTTTCGGTGTACAGGACACAATATCAGCTGAGGCGAAAATAAACACTGGCTTCTTAACTTCACTGTCTTTATTTTCCAAATAATAACACTTAATGCATGCCAACTTCACTATTTTTACAAGCACCGATGATACACAAACTGCAATAACTTCACTGTTTGCCAACAACACTTCACCTTTTTCACAAGTACCGAGAATATACAAACTGCAAAAACAATTTACTGTTTGCCAACAACACTTCACTATTATCACAAGTACCGAAAATATACAAACTGCACTGTACTGATACTGAACTACACTCAGACTAAACTGAAACAGGATGAACTTCCTTTAATCTCTTCCCCAATCTTATATAAGCTTCCTTTATTCTATAGTAGAGTGTTCTGCACTTCTCCACATTTCTCGAGCATTCCCGACGGGGGCACCGGTTACAACAGTTACCAACTCAGAGACATCTATAACATGCTAGAATTTTCTTACACTGGAGAACACTCTAATTTTTTTTAGCAAACTTAAATTATATAATTTAACAACCAATCACATAAATAAAGTGTTATAAAGAAAAAGGCCACAATGTACAACTTACAAAATAACTATGCTCACAAACAGCAGGCTAACTGGCAATTCTGACTCGTAACGTAACTATGGTATGAGAAACATTGGGAAACAGTGAGACACTTCCAGATTACCTAACCACCAAATCCCGCTTCTTAAGCCTGGTAGTCTGGGTCTGGATAGATGTTTCTAACTCCAATTTTGATTTATGCTGCGAAGTTTTGTGAGGGGGGGGTAGGGGGGTCATGTTCCCAGTACCTTCATGCTCTCTGATGGTAGTTTAGGGAACGGTATCCATCTTGCCTTTTGTGTATAGGTGTTGCTAATATTATGGATTTTGGAAAATATTTTCCAGCCCAAGTGGATTGTGTATGGATGTTGCAGTCATCAACTCGTGGATTCTACAGTGATAACCGGATTAGGACTCATATCCAGACCCCCATCAGACGCAAGTACATGTCTGAGTTGGCTCTGGCCCTGATAAAGCCTTGGGCACATTACAGGCTCAGCCATCCCTTCCTGTTTGCCAGCCTGAGGCAGTGCCTAATGGGGGCATCACCCCTCCTGCATTGATAGAATAGTGTGGAGACCTTTCTGTCATGGCCATCCCCCTGGTTGGAAGCTCCTTGGTAGAGCAAGGCGTCATAGATAAGAAACACACCATTTACAAACATTTATGACCGTAAACAATAAATCCGTAAATTATTTTCCACAAATATTCATTCCATTGTCTACCCTCCTCTTTTTGATTGTCTACCCCAGTTGGTGGTGGTCCCAAATGATCCAGGGGGAGTACAGATGCTGCTCCAGGAACCCAAGGGCGCGTTGTAGGCATCACCAGGCCAGCTGTTCCTCGTATGTCTACACCATTAAAGGTTTTAGTTATCATATAATTATTTTCTGTTTTTACCTTTTTCTTTGGGTTCCCCTGAACCATTTTCTTCTTTTTTTTCTTACAATTAGTTTTGTAGGCTAAGGATTCAAGTTCATCACCACGTCTTTGTTTTCAATAAAAAGACATATTTAGCATTTTTTTTTTTTTAATTTCCTAAAATTGGAAACATATTACCCAGCCCCAGTGGATACAAACTATTATCCAGCCCCATTGCTCCTAGGTTAACAATATATATCATCAGCAGCAGCAGCAGCCGTTTGAGTATCCACTGCAGGACCGGCCTATCCCGACCGAAGTCGGGACGATACAGCCAATGTATCTCTACCAAGTAGCTTAGGCTGTCTGGCAGAGACTGTGTGTAGGGTGAGCAGTGCTTGTAAGTGTAATTGTGGTGCTGGAGTGGCTTTGGATGTGCGTGTAGTCTGTGAACTAAGTGTAATCGGCCCGCGTAAGCCGACACTGGTTCAACCACAGCACCCCTTGTGTCCGCCAATGTAGTAGGTGACCGGGTGAACACTCCCAAAGTTTATTACCCTGGCGGGGCGCGAACGCTGGTTCAACCTTGTGCGAAACGCACACTCTACCACTGTACTACAGAGACTCCTAGCGATATATATACGATATATATATATATATATATATATATATATATATATATATATATATATATATATATATATATATATATATATATTCACTTTGTGTATAATGCTTGGACTATGTATATAATAATCTGTATGCATTAAAAAAAAAAAAAAAAAAAAAAAACACTACTACTTGCACTGCCAAGTTATTAAGCTTAATAGTAGCATACGGTATGGTCACTACATTTGCAAAACATCATTTCTGTATTATTAGAGCTGTATCATGCAGCCTTAAGGAAATTTAATAATCATATAAGTTGTGATAGCCTTTATTAGTTGCCCACTATAGACACAGTGTAAAGGTATCACAAGTTAAAGCAAATTGTCAGGCCTCCTTTGTCTTAATGTGTTACGGTGGAATGAGGTTTTATTAAGAGCCTATTTAAATAATATGATTTACCATTACTTACGTTTCTTTGAAACAAATATAAATCTCAGATAAAGCATATCGACTTTTGGTACCAGAAAAATATATTTATCAAAATTTCTAAAAACAGGCTACAGTAAAAAAGGCCTTGTCACTGTACTTGGCTACTACCTGCATAACTGCCTGTTTCATGATACGGATGTACGGTGATTTACAGTTGGCTACTTTCTCCACAGCATTCTCAAAGGAGTGGGGAAGGAAATTTGATAAATACATTAAAACTCACGTCAGCCTGTAGTCTCCTTTCCACAAACTCCTCAATCTGTAAAACTGTTCACAAAGAATATTTTCGTATTCGCCGTGACACTTGTCAGCCTTGATTTCCGGTCAATCCACTCCCGCTAGCCAGTTTAAACCACGGATAGGATAAACCTTGGAGCAAGCGACACAGCTGCTCAAAACCATGTTCTGAATATTTGTGACCCGAGATTAAGTTCTAATCCAGGTTATAAACAGAATCAGCTTCAAAACTGAGACCTAAATTTGAGGCAAAATACCTTCGCAGTAAAACAGTAACTGGGATAAATTTCCAAGAGGACGTAGGGCACTTAAGGGATACGGTGGCTGAATCGGTAGGGAGGTGGCCTGCAGTCCTAACGGACCCACGATCGGATCCCATCTGGGGCAAGGAATAGTTTCAAGGATTTGAAAAAAAACAAAACAGACTTTACTACTCTACCAGAAAACCCTCCGACATGCCGTAAAAATAACCTCGCTATTACCAGTACACTATAGTCGTGGCGCGCGACTCTGAGGTTGGTATTATCATGCCCTGGCAACGTACCATTCAAAAGTGAGTCTGATTTCGTGTATAACATGAGGTGCATGTGATTCGTGTATAATATGCCTGTGTATAATAGTACGGTATTCGTGTATAATATATTCGTGCAAAATAATATGATTCGTGTATAATATGATACGAAATCGGACGCACTTTTGAATGGTAGGTTGCCAGGGTACGATAATGACAACCTCAGCGTCGTGCGCCGCGACTATAGTCCTGTATGAGACAGCCCTAACATATATTCAATATAGATGGTGGGTATAGACGGTGGTTGGTGACATGTGAAGGTGTGTAGGAGGACTACTGGGCCTTGGGATAGGCCCTGAAGCCTTTGCCCAGGATCGGACACACACAAAAAAAATAATAAATAAAATTATAAGCTCAGCAGGATTGCTGGACATTACAGTAAAGAAAATGATAGTGCACGACTTTTCTTTCACACACACACACACACACACACACACACACACACACACACACACACACACATTTGTAAGGTTTTGTAAGAGAGAGAGAGAGAGAGAGAGAGAGTGAGAGAATGACTTCAGAGCAATAGGTCAACAAGCTGGATAAAACAATGTGGTGGCATCAAGTTTACAGTTAAATTTTGATTATAATATTATATGGAGGTATGGATGACGTATTTATATTTTACTCTTGCTCTTTACAGACTACGTTATTTCGTTTGAGACTTTAAACGCGCCGAAAAACGTATTGTATTGAAAATTTTATGTCCGGTAGTGGCAAACATAATCAGAGAGAGAAAAAAAAGTGATACTTAAATGCTTGTATTACCGAACAAGGAGGTGCGATTTCAGCACAGGTCATGAAAGATTCAGATTACATATAAAGGTAAACGTCAGACAGCAATAGTAGCTTAGTAGTAGCAGCAAGAGTTGTAGGGCCTCCGTTCATCCTGACTTGAACCCGGTGGAATGCAGGATGAGGATCCCGCGGCTCACCATCTTCCTTTTGTGGTACAGGAAGGGAATTTTTTTTTTTTTTTTTTATGCGAGGAAGAAGGAACCAAAGGCCATGAGCCCGCAGTAACAGTTCCCCCCAAGAGAAAAACAAAATACAATATAGACCCAAATTCAAGATCCGATCATTTTGAGATGCCTGGACACACTGCGTTTGAAAGACTGGAGATCATAGGCAGCAGGAAATACAGACAGAGGGAGACAGTTCCAGAGCTGACCTGTTGCATAAATGAAAGACTGGGAGTAACGGTTAACTCTTGCATTAGAGAGTTGGACAGAAAAAGGATGAGAGTTTGCTGCCAGACGGGTGCTACGCGCCCGTCGTAGAGGTGGAGGGATGCAAGCAGACAGTTCAGAGGAGCAGTGACCATGGAAGTAGCGATAAAAAAGAGATAAGGAGGCAACAGTGCAGCGAAGTGACAGATGTTGAAGGATGCCAGTTAAAGGAGGAGAGTTAATGAGATGAAAAGCCTTTGACTCCACCCTATTGAGAAGATCTGTATGAGGGGAACCTCCCTACACATGAGAATTTTACTCTACACAGGGGCAAATAAAACCCGTGTATAGAGTCAACAATTGCGCATGGGTAAAGAAAGAGCGGAGACGGCTTAGCACACCCAATCTCTTGGAAGCAGATTTTACAAGAGATGTAATATGATCTTTCCAAGATAAGTCCCGAGTAAATGAAACCCCAAGTATGTTCAAGGATGATGCAGGATTAAGCTGAATATTATTAAACATTAGTGGGTATACCCGTGGAAGATTTTGTCGGGTTGAAAGGTGTAAGAACTGAGTCTTAGATGCATTAAAGACAACCATATTATTTTTACCCCAGTCAGAGATATGAGCAAAGTCAGACATTAGGTGTGCCATAGCCTCATCCCTTGTTTGTTGAAGTAACTGTTGAGATGGGCGTTGCGGGAACCGAATGGAAAGGTGAAGGGTGGAGTCATCAGCGTATGAGTGGATAGGGTTAGATGTACAGCTTAGAAGATCATTGATGAATAAAAAGAAGAGAGTTGGTGATAGGACAGAGCCTTGAGGAACACCACTATTGATAGATCTAGGAGAAGAACGATGGCCGTCTACAACAGCGGCTATAGAACGACCAGAAAGGAAGCTAGCGATGAAGGCACAGATAGAAGGATAGAAACCATTAGTAGGGCAGTTTGAAATTAAAGGGTTATGCCAGACTCGATCGAAAGCCTTTGAGATGTCAAGTGCAATGGCAAAGCTTTCGCCAAAGTCCCGAAAGGAGGATGACCAGGAGTCTGAAAGGTAGGTGAGAAGATCGCCAGTGGAGTGTCTCTGACGGAACCCATACTGACGATCAGAAAGAAGGTTGTAATAGGAAAGATGCCTTAAAATTTTTCTATTAAGAATTGACTCGAAAACTTTTGAAATACAGGACGTTAAAGCAATTGGACGATAGTTGGAGGGTTGGGAGTGGTCACCCTTCTTTGGGACTGGCTGAATGAGAGCAAATTTCCCGCAAGAAGGAAAGGTACAAGTTGACAGACAAAGACGAAAGAGTTTGCCTAGGCAGGGTGTAAGCACAGAAGCACAGTTCTTGAGAACAACAGGAGGGACCCCATCAGGCCCATATGCCTTGTTAGTACTGAGGCCAGTGATGGCAGAAAATACATCACCTGAAGAAATTTTAATGTCAGCCATGAGGAAGTCAGAGGGGGGAAGTGATGGAGGAACAGCACCGGAATCGTCTAAGGTAGAATTGGAGGAGAAAGTCTGTGCGAAGAGATCTGCTTTAACAGTAGAAGAAATAGCTACAGAACCACCAGAGTAGAAAAGAGGAGGGAAAGATGATGAGGTAAAGTTGTTAGAAAGATTTTTGGCAAGATGCCAGAAGGAGCGGGAAGAATTCGAGTTGGAGAGTTGAGAGCATTTAGTATGGATGAGATTATTTTTAGTAGAGCGAAGAACAGACTTAGCACGATTCCGGGCAGAAACGTAAAGATGATGTGATTCAGGGGTGGGTTGGCTCGAACACTTTTTGTAGGCCCTCTCCTTGTTGTGGACAGCATTAGAACAAGCGTGATTAAACCAAGGCTTTCTTGCGTTAGTCAAAGGATATGAGAAAGGAATGTATGCTTCCATGCCCGAGAGAATAACCTCCGTAATGCGCAAGGCACACTCAGATGGCTCACGGCCATGGAAGCAATAATCATTCCAGGGAAAATCAAAGAAGTACTGCTTGAGGGCCTCCCAGTCTGCGGCTCCAAAATGCCATAGACGACGTTTCCCTGGAGGGTCCACAGGCCGTACCAGAGTGATAGGACAGGTTAAGGTAATAAGGTTGTGATCGGAGGAGCCCAATGGAGAGAAAAGATTAACAGAGTAAGCAGAAGGATTAGTTGTGAGGAAGAGGTCAAGTATGTTGGAGCTCTCTCCAAGGCGGTCAGGGATACGGGTAGGGTGCTGTACAAGCTGCTCTAGGTCATTAAGGATAGAAAAGATGTAGGCTTGTTCACCAGGTGGATCCGTGAAAGGAGAGGAGAGCCAAAGGTGGTGGTGAACATTGAAATCTCCTAGAATGGAGATTTCAGAGAAAGGAGAAATGGATAGAATGTGTTCCATCCCTAGAAGTAAGATAGTCGAAGAATTTTGATAGTCAGTAGAATTAGGGGATAAGTAAACAGCACAGATATATTTAGTCAGAGAATGACAGGAAAGCCGAAGCCAGAGTGTGGAGAATTCAGAAGAATCAAGTTCAGGAACACGAGAGCAAGATAAGTCGTTGCGTATATATACACAACAGCCACCTTTGGCTTTGAAATGAGTATAGAAAGTAGGAGGGGATACAGAAAAGGGTTTGCTGTCAGTTGCCTCAGACAGCTGAGTCTCCGTTAGAAAAGGTGAGGTTTAGAGGAGGAGAGGTGGTGCTCAACAGAGCGAAAGTTAGAGGAAAGGCCGCCATGAATGTTGCAGAAATGAAGAAGAAGAGAGTCAGACAGTGGTTCCAGGCACCTTGAGTCGTCACCGGGAGAGGGGCAGATGGTGGGGGCATTTATGGTCCCCCCCCCCTGGGGACTCCGAGGCTTGATAAAACGACGCCATTTTGGGTAAATTTTGAATAGGAAGTGTAGTGTGTACCGTGCATGTAGTTTGGTGAAGATAGTTAGAGAAATTTGTACTGGAGAGCATGCTGGCCTACTCTCTGTGTAACTGAGACACTGAAAAAGTTCAGCAAAGGGGGATGGTCAGGAACTAGTCCTGAGGGCTGATGAAACGGGAGCTCCAGCACTCCCTGTCATCAGCTTTCCATCCACCTCGGGAGTACTGCCCTGCTCGACTGGTAATATTATTAACTGAGCAGCTCCACCACCAATTTTATTGGTGCCACCACGTCAAGCATCCAACACCACTCAGATGTTAACAAAGGAAGCACGAAAAGACATACTGTCCACGGGGCTATACAGTAGATTTGTGCAGTTCCGTCAGTACGTCTACAATTTTGTGTCTGCACTGTAACTTCCACATGCATGGGTAAATTTTAATATAACTTCACAATTGTTCCCCATACCATGACGGTGTGTCGCTCAGAACAACCAGCCATCTTCTTCCAAAGTCAATTCCATATGTATGGTTATTATCCGGTAGGGGACTTTGTATTGCATGGTATTACTGATTGCACTTGCTTTCTCTGTCTTGCTATGGCTCACCCTTTTTAGTGCATTCTTGTTGCCTCTAGACAATTTTAGTCTGACAGTGAGAAACTTTAAAACTGGTAAGATATAGCATGCACGGTTACGAACCTTACGCATATTATTAGCGTGTTTTAGTGGTGTAGAGTTAAGTGAAAGCTACAGTCTTTGTTGGTAAACAAGTATAAGGTAGAAGGGAAAACAGGACTTCATATCGTATACAGTAAATCTTTGTAAAATGCTGAATATTTATGCCTTTTTGGGCAGTTGAATCCACATCTTATTACAAAAGGTTGCCAATTAAAGTTCCATTTTGCATATAAATCCGAATTATCCACACCCTTGTTTTTCACAAAACGAGAGTTTACTTTATCTAGGTGCTGAAAAGGGGCGCCTTCCAGTGGTGGCAGTAATGTAACTGGACGGGGAAGATTCGTGGTTTCATAAATACCACTAAACTCCCTATCCCCAGAATGGAGGATGATGGACGTCAGTCCACTGTGGCCACTTTCAAATGAACCTGAGACAACAACAAGAGTAATGATACCAACAGTAATAACACCAACAACAGCAATAACCAAAACAATAACAACAGCGCTAATTATAACAACAAAAATTTTATCCAACAGGAAGATGTGATTACTACGTAAGCCGTGAAGGGTTCCTTCCTTCAATGCTCTCCATGATGGGTTCCAAGGGTAGTCCTCTGGTAGTCTCACTCAGCCACAGGTGAGAGTCTTCAGCCGTATTCTCATCTGTGAAAGAGGCTTTCTAACATCTTTTCCTTTGTTGTTTAATTTGCATACTATTTCTTACAGATCTTTTCCTTTTATTTAGGATCTGTCATTATTAACGTTCATTGGAAAAATAACATACCAGATACTATTACCATCCATTATGCAGACATAAACAGGTAATGAAAAAAAAAAAAAAATGATCTCAGTGAATATCCTTAATCGACGAAAAAAATAGTCCCTTCGGTTGACTGGACCGAGGTACGTTGACTAAATAATCAATTCTCTCTATAGTAACTCAGGATTGTTTTTATAGGAAGAACAAGAGACATAATAAGTTTCTGCTTTCCTCCCCCTTAACTTTCCATTCATTTGAAAAAAAATAACATGATAATTTTCTCTAGTATCAAAGTTTTATTTTTGCAGGAAGAACATAAGACACAAGACTGACAACCTTCCCAAAGGAATGCTAACTGGTCTTCCTCACACGGCAACAGTGCCCTGACGTACCTCTGTGCAAATGACCATAAGCAATAATGAACACACACTATCAAAATATCTCAGTATATTCATGTTAATATGGTTTGATCTTTGATCCCATAAATACCTTTAAAATGCCTAAATTAACACAAATGAAAACAGACGTAAAGTGTCTGCAATTACTTGACAGAGGAACACCTGTCCCAAGCTTCAAGTGAAATAAGGAAGAAAAAAGGACAGGTGACAAGTTGAAAAAGCGTAGGAAAAAAAAAAAAAAAAAAACTGAGGTAACACAGTAGCCCTCCACACTTTGATGTGGAAACCTCAAGGACGAATCAGCTCTCATCTTGTTTCTCCCAAAAACGAATGATATTTACAAAAAACAGCTGATGATATTTTCTATTTGTAAATCCGAATCTGATCCATGATCTGCATGTGGAGGAGACTTTTCTTGAAATGAGACACGTATCCTTAATCCCTTGGTTGCGATAAGTTAGTGCGAGCTGAAATTATTCATCCGATGTGGGTGAGTATTTTATACGCACACACACACCCACAATATATCTATCAATCTATATACATATATATACATACATACATACATACATATATATACATACATACATACATACATATATATACATACATACATACATACATATATATATATATATATATATATATATATATATATATACATACATCCATACATATATATATACATACATACATACATATATATATATATATATATATATATATATATATATATATATATATATATACATATATATATATATATATATATATATATATATACAGTATATGTACTTTAGGGTGATCAGAAAGAAATGTGACAGTGAGTCCATAAACTTTTATTGGCATGAAGAACTATCAAACTATGACTCACATTCCTTCAAAGCACTCCCCTCCAACCTCTATGCAGCGTTCCATTCTCTTTCTCCACTTCATGAAGCAAGCGTGGTACTCTGAAGACGGTATACTTCGGAGTTCTGAATTGACGGTCCATGCCAAGCCTTGGATGCGATGAAATTGCTTCCCAGCGATGGCAGATTTAATTTTTGGAAACAACCAAAAAGTCACAGGGAGCCAGGCCAGGGGAGTAGGGTGGGTGGGGGAGCAGAGTTATACCTTGTTGTTCCAGGTACTGTGATAGTGAGGTAGCTTTGTGGGGTGCAGCATTGTCGTGGTGCAGCAAAAGGCGAGACCGACGGCGGGTTGGTGCGGTGTTGGCCTTGTGTTCCAAGACTTGTGGAAGGACCTGGTCTGTGTAGTATTGGGCTGTGATAGTGGACTTTTCAGGCATCACATCCACGCATATTGGTCCTTGAGAATTGAAAAAGATGGTGAAAAGGCGCTTCCGGCTGCGAAATCCTTCCTTCAAAATCTGAGGTCGAGGGTCTTCATCGCCCAACCACACCATGTTTGACTGCTTGTCACGGGTTGTGAAGAATGAAATCCAACACTCATCTCCAGTAGCAACATCTGAGAACCGTTTTGGACCATTTGGTTCAAATTCAGCAAGCCAGACACGACAAATCCTCACCCGTTCAGCCTTTTGCTCATCAGTCAACAAATGGGGTATCCATCGACAACACTTCTTCCTCAGGTGTAATTGTTCATGCACGATGTCATATGCACTCCCATAACTGATATCAAGCTCCAAGGCTAAGAACCTAAGAGTTACAGTTGGATCCTCGTCAATGATGGACCGTGCACGGACAGTTGTTGCTTCGGTCACGGATGTCCGGGGCGTCCAGAGCGTTGTTCATCTTTCAATTCAGTTTTTCCTGCTGTGAAAGCACGAATCCAGCGGGAAACAGTTTCCAGGGAAGGAGTAGTGTCTGGATAAACTTGTAATAATTCCCCTCGAATCTCTGTTGCTTTCTTTCCCAGTTTCCACCTCGTAAAAATGTAGAACCTGCAGCCTTCTTTCGAGTAATCCATGTTTCTGGCCAGAGAGCAAAAACAAGAGTGAAGCATTCACTCACAACAATAAAACAAGAAAAGTCAGGCATACGGCGACAAGTTCAAACTCGTAAGGACAGGCAACTCTGCACTCTCCTTGCTCCCCTACCTCCCATCATTCAAGGTTTTCATGTTATAGCACGAACTGTCATTACTTTCTGATCACCCTTCGTATATTATATAGCAGTTATATTTTTATATATTTTTTAAT
>NC_137039.1:14666942-14794442 GCF_032717465.1 Coenobita brevimanus | reverse complement strand
ACACGTAAGCTTGCATTTTATTTTATGCAAGATAGAAGGAACAAAAGGCCAGGAGCCCGCAAACCGTTCCTTCCTAGAAAAAACAAAAACAATACAAAAGAGAGCCAAATTCAAGATATTATGCTATTAAGTTGATACAGTTTTGGAAAAAGTGAAATGTTCAACTCACTGATTTTAACTTTTTTTTTTTTATGCAAGGAAGAAGGAACCAAAGACTGAGCCCGTAAGACAGTTCCTTCCAAGAAAAAAAAAAAAAAAAAAAAAAGGATACGAGAGCCAAAATCAAGATCCGTTCATTTCGAGAGGCCTGGACACACTGCATCTGAAAGACTGGAGATCATAGGAAGCAGAAAATACAGACAGAGGGAGACAGTTCCAGAGTTGACCTGTTGCATAAATGAAAGACTGGGAGTAACGGTTAACTCTTGCATTAGAGAGTTGGACAGAAACGGGATGAGAGTTTGCTGCTAGACTGGTGCTACGTACCCATCGTACAGGTGGAGGGATGCAAGCAGACAGTTCAGAGGAGCAGTGACCATTGAAGTAGCGATAGAAAAGAGATAAAAAGGCAACAGTGTGGCGCAGAGACAGAGCTTGAAGAGAGCCAGTAAGGGGAGGAGATTTACTGAGACAAAAAGACTTTGACTCCACACAATTGAGAAGAGCTGTGTGTTGGGAGCCTCCCCACACATGAGAGTTGTACTCTAAACAGGGGCGAACAAAACCCATGTATAAAGTTAACAACTGTGCAGGATTAAAGAAGGCACGGAGTCGGCTTAGCACACCTATTCTCTTGGAAGCAGATTTTACAAGAGATGCAGTATAATCTCACCAAGGTAAATCCCGAGTGAAAGAAACCCCAAGCATGTTCAAGGATGACGCAGGATTGTGCTGGATATTATTAAACATTAGTGGTTACTCCTGTAGAAGATTTTGATGGGTTGATAGGTGTTAAAACTGAGTCTTTGACAGGGCTCTCAGTTTTAAGGAAATTTCCTTAGATTGAGAAACCTGAGGTTATATGAAGAAATTTTTAAGGATACGGGGAT
This sequence comes from Coenobita brevimanus, assembly GCF_032717465.1. Taxonomy (NCBI): domain Eukaryota; kingdom Metazoa; phylum Arthropoda; class Malacostraca; order Decapoda; family Coenobitidae; genus Coenobita; species Coenobita brevimanus. The sequence goes on along the minus strand of NC_137039.1, from coordinate 14,793,393 downwards.
TTTAAAGAAAATCTGAAGAAATTTCATGGAATTTACTTGAAATATCTGAGGATTTTTAACGATTTTTCGAGAAAAGCAGAGTAGGCGGTGGCTGAATCGGTAGAGAGGTGGCCTACAGTCCTGATGGACCCAGGTTCGAATCCCGGCTGGGGCAGGGAACAGTTTAAGGATTTGAAATTCATTTTAACAGACTTTCCTGATCTACCAGAAAACCGCCAACATGTCGGAAAAATACCCCCGCTAATACCAATACACCAGTCCTGTATGAGACAGCCCTAGCATGTATTCAATATGGACAGTGGGTGTTAGCGCGGAAGTGGTGACATGAGGAGGTGTAGGAGAACTACTGGGCCCTGGGACAGGCTACTGCCCCCGAGATATAGGCCCTCAAGCCTTTGCCCAGAGTCGGACACACACACACACAAAAAAAAAGCTAACAATGAACTGTCAGGGGGAGGCTATATGATGTCTTTGAGTTTGGTTATATCGCTGCCACGCGTTGGCGAAAAAAAAGATAATTCATTAAAAATTATTTACAATTAAGATTTATAAGTTTGGTTATTATGCGTTTGGAATGTTTTATTTGATTGTGAGTTATGGCAGTTATCAAATCGGACGATTTGCAGTATTTTGTATAGCATGTATTAACTGCAAAGCTTATGAATGTGTGGTCATTGTATTTTATTTTATGTCTGCAAGTAAAAGTGATGTTAGTATGTCTTTGTTTAAGAGTTTGGGCCTGCTCAATAATTTTATACGTTCGATTTTCTATGTGAGGAAATTTGATCAAATTTAAAGAAACTTTTACAGCTTTCCAAGGAAATTCCGTGAACAAGAACTGAGAGCCCTGGTCTTTGATGCATTAAAAACAACAAGATTATTTTTACCCCAGTCAGAGATATAAGCCAAGTCAGACTTTGGGCGTGCCATAGCCTCATCCCTTGTTTGTTGAAGTAACTGCTGAGATGGACGGTGTGGAAGCCGAATGGAAAGGTGAAGGGTGGAATCATCAGTGTACGAGTGGATAGGATTAGATGTATGCTTGGAAGATCATTGATGAATAAAAGAAAGAGAGTTCGTGATAGGACAGAGCCCTGAGGAATACCACTGTTAATAGATCTAGGAGAAGGATGATGACCGTCTACAACAGCAGCTGCAGAACGACCAGAAAGGAAGCTATAGATGAAAGCACACATAGAAGGATAAAAACCGTAAGAGGGCAGTTTGGAAATTAAATATTTATGCCAGACTCGACCGAAAGCCTTTGAGATGTCAAGTGCAATGGCAAAGCTTTCGCCAAAGTCCTGAAAGGAGGATGACCAGGAGTCTGAAAGGCAGGTGAAAAGATCGCCAGTGGAACATCCCTGACGGAACCGATACTGACGATCAGAAAGAAGGTTGTGACAGAAAAGATGCTTTAAAATTTTTCTGTTAAGAATAGACTCAAAAACTTTTGAGACACAGGATGTTAAAGCAATTGGACGATATTTAGAGGATTGGGAATAGTCACCCTTCTTTGGGACTGGCTGAATGAGGGCAAACTTCCAGCAAGAAGGAAAGGTACAAGTCGAAAAACAAAGGCGAAAGAGTTTACCTAAGGAGGGTGGAAGCACAGAAGCACAGTTCTTGAGAACAGGAGGAGGGACTCCACTGGGCCCATATGCCTTGTTAGTACTGAGGCTAGTGGTGGCAGAAAATACATAAGCTAAAGAAATTTTAATGTCAGCCATTAGGAAGTCAGAGGGGAGAAGTGATGGAGGAACAGCACCGAAATCGTCTGAGGTGGAATTAGAGGAGAAAGTCTTAGCGAAGAGATCTGCTTTATCAGTAGAAGAAATGGCTACAGAGCCATCACAGTGGAAATGAGGAGGGAAGGATTGTAATGATGAAAAATCTTTAGTCACCAGTGTAACGATGACAATTTTAGGGATTATGGGAAATGGGGTAGAGTGATCTTATTTGAGAGTGTGTGAGCAGATAGATATTAGCACCTTTTGCGGGCCACTCAATCTCGTATGTACCACTCCTTAGAGGATAGCAAATTTTAAAACTCGAAATAACCTAAGATTTACTAAGCATTAAGAATTGAAAGACAAATTACTGTCTGAACTGTGAATAAAACAAAGCAAGCAAAATATAATCAGGATCTATGTCTCCTGAAATATGAATCTTTACTAAATCAATATTCAAAGAATACTGTTACACATGGATATATTAATCCAGTGGTCTTTGACGGACTCTTCGGGAAGAAACCTAAAAATTACCACCAATGATTATTCTCTTAAGACTAAATGTGTACAATAACTCAAGAATCATATATAAACTAGTTACAGTAATCGAATGGACCAGCCGATATACACTTTGATTACACGAACTAGGAGAGGGGGGGGGGTGATTTAGTGTGAGAGAGAGGTTAGGCAGTGGCTAGAACACACGATCTGTGAACGACAGGGAGAGGAACAGCAATCTGGTTATTCATTACAAGTGGGATCAGGGGAAATATCACCAATCTAACTCTGTGATGTATATATGAGGACTTACATTACACGAGGGAGAAAGGAGGTGAGGGGTGTGAGTTCGGCACTAACCTGTGAATAATAGGGAGAGGAACAGCAATCTGGCGATTTGGCGCGGCTCCCCACCCTTTATACTTGATCATCACTGTATCAGGAAACGGCTAAACCTTTAACCGATTACCTTGTAATATTATTGTCTCTTCTAATATCTCCATAGAATACAAAAAATACGTTTGCATTCAACATACATAGAAAAATGACTTACAATATTTAAAAATTTTGTAATAGGCGTACAGGAATTTTAATCATAACGAAACCAAAACAAATAGGAATCCGAACAATTTATCTCCATGCCGATCTATGTGCTAACATGACTGACAACACATCACCGATAACATAAATTTTGTGCTTCACAAATGACTACTATCCGCCCCTGTGTGGAGTACAACTCCCATGTGTGGGGAGGTTCCCCACATACACCTCTTGTCAGTAGGGTGGAGTCAAAGGCTTTTCATCTCATTAACTCTCTTCCCCTTACTGACTCCCTTCAACCTCTGTCTCTTCGCCGCACTGTTGCATCTTTATCTCTTTTCTTTCGCTACTTCAATGGTCACTGCTCCTCTGAACTGTCTGCATGCATTCCTCCACCTCTACGACGGGTGCGTAGGACCCGTCTAGCAGCAAACCCTCATCCCTTTTCTGTCCAACTCTTTAATGCATGAGTTAACCGTTACTCCCAGTCCATTTATGCAACAGGTCAACTCTGGAACTGACTCCCTCTGTTTGTATTTCCTGCTTCTTATGATCTCCAGTCTTTCAAATGCAGTGTGTCCAGGCATCTCAAAATGAACGGATCTTGAATTTGGCTCTCTCTCTTGTATTTTTTTTCCTTGGAGGGAACGGTTATTGCGGGCTCGTGGCCTCTGGTTCCTTCTTTCTCACATTAAAAAAAATACAGTCACATCTCAGACAACTTCCAGTCTACCGCTACATAGTTCAAAAGGGGAACACTATTAATGTAAAGGACATGTAAATCTCTATATCAGAGTATGAAGGAAGATATTTGCGATTGTTAATCTCTATTAAAACTTCCACGGTTATACGCCTTTGTTGAAAATAGCCGGTACATATGTTTAAAGTTAGTCATATTCGCACCAGTACTCGACCTAGTACTATCAATATCAGTATCATGCTCACATTATGAATATCAACTAAGACTAAACTTAAATATAGGACTTAGCGGCTAAACATGAACTGTACCAACTATATTTATAACAATACCTAAGCTTAAAATTACATTTACAACACTAGCTTATAGTAACTCATACTATACTTAAAATTATGGCACTACACGGGTTCTTCCTCCGGAAATTTTTTTATAACATCGGAAGTCAACAATCAAGTCATTAATATACATTTCCTAGGGACGTGTGTGCGGATGGGACAGACTTATCAAATTTTGACTGTGAACCTCTCTATGAACTTATCTCTTTTACCTTTTGGAACTCTAGAATGAGATTAAGGTTTCCCTGACTCTTCTTCCAATAAGTGGCACCTGTCAGTCCAGAAGTAAAATCGCGTACCCCAGGGGGTCGCTTCTCTGTCACAATAAACTCTCGAAAATCAGTGGATAAATGTGCCTCAGCTAACCTCCTGCCTGGGTGGCAACATGGTCATCTCACCTGGACTGACCAGTACTCTCACTGCCAGGATTGTCCCAGGGGAACTTTCCATTCATACAACCAACTAACTAATTGCATTCAAGCTCCCATCTATTCATTCTTATGCTTCCAGCTCTCCACCCAGTAACTGACAAGCGCCAGTCAGGTCCTGAAGTCACTGTTCCACCCTAGACTGTGTTGACTGTAACTTGAGGGGGTTCCTAGGTTTTCCCTCGAATTAGGGCAACCTGATAATCCCACTGAACTGGGCTGCGCCTATAACCCAAACTCCTATGAACTCTAGACACAAAATGAAACTCTTTGAACTCTCAATAGATGAAACTTCTCTCGAACTCTAAACTGTCACAGTCAATAGTCAGACAGTTCGACCCGCACATATGTCCCTATCCATCTCTTAACTTAATACTGCAATAACCAGCTTCAAACACTCAACATTCTTCAATAAGTCTCCGGGGAGGGCGTCTCTCATGGGGTGGTAATTGTTCATCCATTGGATCAGGTTCAAAGACCTCTTGCAGAGGTTCTAAGAGCCACACTTCTCCGTAATAGGGCTTCACTTGTCCTGTGGCTCTTTGTATCCTTTTCCCCGTGAACACATTTTCTACCACGTACACACTTCCGTCCATCAACACTTCAACTACATGACGCGGACCATCCCATTTCAATTACGTTTTCGACACGTACCAGGTGCCACAGTTTCCTTCTTAATCCACACAAGGGTTGTGACTCCAACCGCTTGATTCTTCCGCCTTTGGATAGCCACTTCTCTATACCGATGCATCGTCTTCCGGTGCATTTCCTGAATGAGAGCGTGGGCGACAGCCATCTCGTCTTCCTCATCATCGACAGAGGGTAAGAGTGCATCGACCTGCCTAGGTGGATGGCGCGAGAAGGCGAAGTAGGGCTGCTGTCCCATGGATGTATGGACTGCCTGATTCATAACGATCTGACATGGCTGGAGCAGTTGGGGCCATCGAAGAGGGTGGCCCTGACATAGGGCAGGGAGGAACAACTTCAGGGTCCGTTGCATCCACTCGGTGACGCCATTCTCTTGGGGATAATAGGGGGTCATATAGTAGAGGGTGATTTGGTGTCGCTGGCAGAATTGCTGAAAGTCTCAGCTGGTGAATTCGCCTCGGTTGTCCAGAATGATACTACAAGGTGTGCCATAGTCTGGCACATACTGCCCGAGTTTATCTGTGATGTGTGTGGATTGTTTTGTTTTGAGGGGGAAGAATTAAACGAATCGGCTATAATGGTCCACTATTGTAAGAATATAATGGTAACCCTGGACTCCAGCAACCATATCAGTAAGTCCCAATCCTCTCCAGCGGCTTATTCATTGGAGGCAATTCCTTCCACTGTTGCTGCAATCCAGTGTCCTGTTTGAATCTCTGACAAGTTACACATTTTTTGACATATTCACACAGACCTTAAGATTTTGCCAGTAATATAGTTCTTCAGCCTTTTTGATAGTTTTCTTTTGTCCTAGATGATCAATTAACTCATGTGCATGTTGAAGGGCCTGTACAACTAAGGCATGAAGGACTATGAGGCTGTGATAAAGACTACTGTCTGCCTTCTCCCGCACAAAATATAACACTTCGTCAATTAAGGTAAGCTGATCTAAGGTGGTTTTTGGTAGTCTTTTGGCAGGAACTCTACCACCTTCGAGATACTGCATTAGTTCTTCCCACAAAGGTTCTTCTCTTTGATGGGCCTTCATTTGTTCTCGTTCTAACCCGAGCCAGGTGGCGTCAGGTGGAGGGACTATTACTCAAATTGGGGGGTTGACAACTGATCTACTACAAAATTGTTTCCAACCTTGAGATACTGGATGTCATAGTTATATTCTCGCATTTCTAGGATCCAACAATTCATTCGAGGTGATTTAGTCTACCGCTTGAATATACTAGTGAGAGGTTGGTGATCAGTAACAATGGTAAAACGGGTACCCCACAAATAATGATGGAAGTTATGGCACACAACGACTACAGCTAGGGACAATTTATCCGTCGCTGAATATCAAGTCTCACTGGGGTTCAGCTTTTTAGAGAAATATCCGATCGGCTTGTTGGTACCATCTGATTGAATCTGGCTCAGGACTCCACCAACATGAGTGTTACTAGCATCTATAGTGAGAATGAATGGTTGTTCTACCTGAGCTCTAACTAATATAGGGGCATTCGTGAGGTGAGACTTGAGACGTTCAAAGGATGTCTGGCATTCGTCTGTCCAGATAAATGTTACTCAAGATTTAGTTAAGTTGGTGAGGGGCGTAGAAATTTTTGCAAACGATGAAACATGTTTTCTGTAAAACCCGTACATTCCTAGAAATCACCTCATTTCCTCTACGGTGGTGGGAGGTTTCATCTTTGCGACCGATTCAACATTCTTTGTCAGGTTTGCTTCCTTCGGCAGAAATCTGATGACCTAGGAAGGTGCCTGCTTTAAGGCCATATTTGCATTTACTGAGATTTAATTTCATTCCATTGTTAGTAACTCGAAAAGTTGCTACAGCCGTTTTAGGAGGACAGGAATGTCAGGTGCCCAAAGAATCAAATCATTTAAACAATTCTTAACCCAACCCTTCTGTAAGAGGGGTGCTAATACTGGAGCCACTGGCCTGGAGAATATTGCAGGGGAACAACTGAGACCGAATGGGAGATGTCAAAATCAGTATAGTGCGACCCTGTTACTGAAGGTAGTGAGGTCACGACTTTCTTCATCTAACAGAATTTGGAAGTACGCCTCTCGCCTGTCAAGAGTGACATAATACTGATGTCTGGCCGCTTGTTCAACTAGTTCATCCAACCGTGGGACAGGGTAGATATCTGTCGTGAGGTGTTGATTCACATGACGATAATCGAGACACATACGTTTGCTACCATCTGGCTTATTTGCAAGTACAATAGGTGACAGTCAGGCTGCGGTAGATTGCTCTATGGTTTCTCTGTCCTCCATATCTTTTAGCATATCAACAATGATCTGTTTTGCTTGTTCGGGATAGCGGTACATGTGTCCACAACTGGGCTGAGGATCAGCTACTTTAATACGAGCAGTAGGGCCACTGATGAGTCCTAACTCACTTTTGTCCAGAATAAAGAGAGGGTCGTGCTTAAGGATTAACTGAGATAAGTCTTCTTGCTAGGCACTAGTGAGACGTTGCCAGTTCAGTTCTCCAATCAGTTCTTTCAACCTCTGAACATGTGTCCCACTTTGTCTGAATTGATCATTTTCTGGGAGTAGGTCATTGTGAGTTTTAGTGACATTAACCCTACCAGGAGGCAGATTATCAATTCTCTTGTACGATCCAATAATTGTGCCCTTACAAAATACCTTCTTCTTAGTTGCATTAGCGAGAGGGAAGTATATTGAATTCTCGGAACTGACTTTGATCAAATATGGGTGACTGTTATGACTGACCCTAGGTTGAGGATAAATGATAAGGTTAGTGCCTGGGTCTTCTCTTACTGGGATGGGGATAAACTTGGACTGATATGGGTCTACTTTCATGGTGGTAAGAAGATTGATTTGCGAGAAGTGTTGTGATGGGTTGGAGGGTTCAACTGGGTCAGCCTTCACTCTGTCAACTTTCTTCCTTTGTCGGTGAATATGATTCACAACATAAGCGGTGCCTCCCCATACCATGACTCTCCTTGCTCCATCTCACACAAGAGGAGCTTGACCTAGTACATTGCAACCTAGGAGCAGATCAGTATTAATATAAGAATTTGGCACTACCGGGAACCATTGTTTATGGATCTTTTCATCTCCAACCCTGATTTCTGCCTGCAGCATTCCAAAATTCTCAAAGGGTCGCTTGTGACTCCATGTAAACGAAGCGGATTTTGCTATGTATTTACTCCTCCCCTGATTCGCTGGACAGCTGATTCTTTAATTAGAATGTAGATACTCCCGGTATCAACTATTGCTTCTACTATCTTTCCATTAATCACTACACTGATGATGGGAGATGTATGACCACGGTTAGTCATAATTTCTTGGGTGAATCTTGTGAATCTTTCGATTTAGAGTAATTTTGTTCTGGAGGTTTATAGTTATGTCCAGGGAATCCACAGTCTCCATGACGACGTCCGGGTCTGTGGTAGTCAAAACATTGTCCGGGAGGAGGTTTCCACCAACACTCTTGGAGAGTATGTGATGAAGCTAAACAGTGAGCACAATATTTACCACTAGATGTTCTGGAGTTGCTAGGTTGCCCTTTATTCACTTGTGCTAGGTTAGATTTGAGCTCGCAGACCTGGTGTGTTAATTCTTCCACTTCGTCTCTGAAACTGGACTTGAGTGATCTGTCTGGTTCACGGAGGTGGACGGCAACGGCTGATTCTTGAATTTCCTTCCCTTGATGTTATTTTCGGCAGGCACCGCATTGACACGAGGGATCTGACTCACTTCCAACAATTGACGTTCATGTTCAGCTCTATCTAGGAACTTCTTTAATGGGTACTCGTTGTCTAGGAATCCCTCGAGTTTTTCTCGTGACAGGAGGGGTGAGCCATACCACAGCTTCCATTTGATTGCTTTGTCACAGTTAGGGAACTTTTCATTAGGGAATTCATGTTCTATCGCCACATGCTGGCAGATGAAATGGTTCATGAAAGCCTAGGGTGACTCTATCCAATCGTAACACATTGACTCCAATTCCTGCCAAGCCCGATCAATACTGACCTCGATAGGAAACTCCATTTGAAGAAATTCCTTAAGTGCTGGCCATGAAGCTACTCAATGCTTTATCTGGTTATGAATGAAAATGGCAAGTTCAGGGCTCACTCTACCGTTTGCAATCTGCATGCGCATCACATCATTAGAATCACATTGTTCAACTAATTCAAAAAACATTTCCAGACGTGCTGCTTCATCGATACCCTGTAACTGGTGGAGTTCCAGAATCGGAATATCACGAGGCTTTGTGAGGCACCCTTTTCCTCTCATTGTTGGATGAGGGTTAGAAGATGGAGGACAGAAAGGATTTGTGGGGGACAGTTGAGTTTCTAACTCGTCTAATTCGGTCACTAACTGAGTAAATCTAGATGAAAATTTCTCCTCCTCCTTATTAATTTGAAATTTCATACTATCTCGCCAGCTCTTGGTGTTAAGAGAGGGGATGCCTCTTATTTCTATACTGTCTCACTCTGTTCTCGACATGTGACCCCTAATTTCCGTTAACAACTTATCTTCCACCTTACTCCTTTCACTAGACCAAGCCACAAAATATGTAAGTTGTTTCCATGTCGATATTCATTTTATTATCGGTGAAGAATAAATTTTTGAAGAAATATTGCGAGATTAAGTCGGCCTCCAGTGCACTGTTACTGAGGGATTCTGTCTCGATTCATTAATTAACTGTATCAGTATCTATCCCACAACAATATCTTATCCCACCGCTTTAGCCACCAGTTGTAATGATGAAAAATTTTTAGTCACCAGTGTAATGATGACAGTTTTAGGGATTATGAGAAATGGCGTAGCGTGATCTTATTTGAGAGTGCGTGAGCAGATAGATATTAGCACCCTTTGCGGGCCACTCAGTCTCGTTTGTACCACTCCTTAGACTGGGATAGCAAAATTTAAAAGTCGAAATAACTTAAGATTTACTAAGCATTGAGAACTGAAAGACACATTACTCTTCGAACTGTGAATGAAACAAAGCAAGCAAAACGTAATCAGGATCTATGTCGCCAGAAATATGAATCTTTACTAACTAAATTAATATTCAAAGAATACTGTTACACATGGGTATATCAATCCAGTGGTCTTTGACGGACTCTTCGGGAAGAAACCTAAAAATTACCACCAAGAATTATTCTCTTAAGACTGAATATGTACAATAACTCAAGAATCATATATAAACTAGTTACAGTAATCGAATAGACCAGCCGATATACACTTTGATTACATGAACTAGGAAAGGGGGGGGGTGATTTAGTGTGAGAGAGAGGTTAGGCAGTGGCTAGAAAGCTCGATCTGTGAACGATAGGGAGAGGATCAGCGATTTGGTTATTCAGTACAAGTGGGATCAGGGGAAATATCACCAATCTAACTCTCTAATGTATATATGAGGACTTACATTACACGAGGAGGGAGAAAAGGGGTGAGGGGTGAGAGTTCGGCACTAACCTGTGAACGATGGGGAGAGGAACAGCAATCTGGCGATTTGGCGCGGCTCCCCGCCTTTTATACTCAATCATCACAGTATCAGGAATCGGCTAAAACTTTAACTGATTACCTTGTAATATTACTGTCTCTTCTTATATCTCCAAAGAATATGAAAAACATGTTTGCACTCGACATACGCAGAAAAATGGCTTACCAATACAATGTTTAAAATTTTTGTAATAGGCATACAGGAATTTTAATCATAATGAAGCTAAAACAAATAGGAATCCGAACTGTTTATCTCCATGCCGATCCATATGCTTACATGACTGACAACATGTTGCTGATAACATAAACTTCGCGGTTCACAAATAACTATCATCAACAGTCATATCTCAGACAATTTCCAATCTACCACTACATAGTCCAAAAGGGGAAGACTATTAACACTGACATGTGAATCTCTAGATCAGAGTATGAAGGAAGACATTCGCGATTGTTAATCCCTACTAAAACTTCTGTGGTTATATGCTTTTATTGAAAATGGCTGAAAGTTAATCATATTCGCACCAATACTCGACCTAGTACTATCAATATCAGAATCATGCTCACATTATGAATATCAACTAAGACTAAACTTTAATATAGGATTTAATGGCTAAACAAGAACTGTACCAACTGTATTTACAACAATACCTATACGCTTAAGATTACATTTACAATACCAGCTTATACTAAATCATACTATACTTAAAACTATGGCACTACAGGATGATGAGGTAAAGTTGTTAGAAAGGTTTTTGGCAATGGGCCAGAAGGAGCGGGAAGAATTCACGTTGAAGAGTTGAGAGCATTTAGTATGGATGAAATTATTTTTAGCAGAGCGAAGAACAGACTTAGCACGATTCCGGGCAGAAACATAAAAAAAGATGTGATTCAGGAGTGGGTTGGCTCCGGTACCTTTTATAGGCCCTCTCCTTGTTGTGGACAGCATTAGAACAAGCGTGATTAAATCAAGGCTTTCTTGCATTAGTCACAGGATATGAGAAAGGAATGTATGCTTCCATGCCGGAAAGAATAACCTCCATAATGTGTATGGCACACACAGATGGCTCCCGGTCATGGAAGCAATAATCATTTCAGGGAAACTCAAAGAAATATTGCCTGAGGGCCTTCCAATCCACAGCTCCAGAGTGCCACAGACGACGTTTCCTTGGAGGCCGTACCAGAAATAGGACAGGTTAAGGTAAATAAGGTTATGATCGGAGGAGCCCAACTGAGAGAATAATTAAGTGTAAGCAGAAGGATTAGTTGTAAAGAAGAGGTCAAATATGTTGAAGTTCTCTCCAAGGCAGTAAGGGATACATAGGGTGCTGTACAAGCTGCTCTAGGTCATTAAGGATAGAAAAGATGTAGGCTTGTTCACCAGGTGGATCAGTGAAAGGACAGGAGAGCCAAAGGTGGCGGTGAACACTGAAATATCCTAGAATGGAGATTTCAGAGAGAGCAGAAATGGATAGAATGTGTTTCATTGTAGAAGCAAGAGAGTCAAAGAATTTTTGATAGCCAGTAGAATTAGGAGATAAGTAAACAGCGCAGATGTATTTAATCAGAGAATGACAGGAGAGCCGAAGCCAGAGTGTAGAGAATTCAGAAGAATCAAGTTCAGGAACATGAGAGCAAGATAGGTCGCTACGTACATATACATAACAGCCACCTTTGGCTTGGAAATGAGTATAGAGAAAGTAGGAGGATACAGAAAAGGGTTTGCTGTCAGTTGCCTCAGACAGCGGAGTCTCTGTTAAGAAGAGAAGATGAGGTTTAGAGGAGGAAAGGTGGTGTTCGACAGAGAGAAAGAGGAAAGGCCACAAATGCTGCAGAAATGAAGTGAGACAGACAGTGGTTTCAGGGATGTATAGTCGTCACCAGGAGAGGGGCGGATGGTGGGGGGCATTTATGGTCCTGGCCCCCCGCCAGGGACTCCGAGGCATGGTTACAGTTCGCCATATTTCTTTAATTTTGAAAAGGTAGTGTACTGTGTACTGTTCATGTAGATTGATGTTAACAGAGAAACTTGTATTGGAGAGCATGCTGGCCTACTCTCTGTGTAACTGAAACACTCAAAAATTTCAGCAAAGGGGGATGGTCAGGAACTAGTCTTGAGGGCTGATGAAATGGGAGCTCCAGCTCTCCCTGTCATCAGCTTTCCATCCACCTTGGGAGTACTGCCCTGCTCGACTGGTGCTACAGTCTACTCCTGCTAACTGTGGTGGGAATGGTGAATGTGCTGGTGATAGTGGTGTCAGGCACGGCTTGATTGACATCTTATGCTGTTCTTAGCAAATGATGACACTGCTGCAAGTTGCTGTTTTCCTCAGGTAGTTGTGGAGTGCAGGGATAGAGTACTGGTGTGGAGTGCAAGTTTGGAGTGCAGGTGTGGAGTGGAAGTCGGGTGTTGGCTGAGGCTGAGGTATGTCAGTGGTGTTGTTGTCTCCATTCAGGGAATGATGACACACTGCAATCTTGCTGCTCCTGTAGCATCACTGAAGGCTCAACACTGCTTATTTTCGTGGTGGTGAAGTCGTTGGTGATGAAGGAGGGTGTGATGGAGGTCAGCTATGTTGTGACGACTTAAACTCAGCCTGTCAAAACATGCGTTGATCGCTATCTCCTCACTCTCTTGCCTTGCTTACTCTACTGTCTTATGGTACTCGTTTTCCTCCTTACTTTATTATTGTTTCGTTCTTGTTGTGATTAGCTTGTAGCCCAGTAGATGATTGTTGATACTTGTTGCAGTAGTTGATTGAGGAGTTGCTTCATAGATTAACTTGTTGTAGATCATAGTTGATTGCAGACTCGTAAATCGCACAGTTGCGTCTTAGTTACTTATAGTCAGAGTTCACTGAAGATTGTTGCTTGGAGACTGTTGAGTCATGTAACCGCTTATTGTCGTCTTGTTAAGCACTTGTTGTCTTCTTTTCTTTACCACTTCTTGTTTACCGTAGCTTATCGTTGTTTACTGCTGTTATCGTGCTGCATGTGCCGTCTTTTACCACCTCTTTTACAGGCTGCCACCAATGTAAATAAACGTAGCTGAAATGTTAATTAGATGGGGCGAGATTGTAGGTGTATTGCAGATGTACAGTAGATCGCAGCAGCGACCAGTGTTGATAGTGTTGCCCTTGTGGATAATAGCTCAGGAAGAAGAGATTAGCGTGAGCAGCTACTGATAAAATCGTGAGGTGTTGGAAAACTTGTTGCGGGGTAGGTGCCGCTCTGTCTCACTGGCGTCTTTAAGTCCATCTTGTAATGCTGGTGAGGTGAGTTGTAGGCGTTCTTGGGTTACGGAGGTTATTGTACACAGTTATATCGAGATGTGATTGACAGCGTAACATAGCGCGACGGCAAACTTCTAGGTACCATGTCTCCTGCCTTCAGCCTTTGATCATTCTCTCAGGCTCTCTCCAAACCATCTTCACCTGAAGGGGAACTCTCCAAGATTATATACAGCTAGGTGTGTGTGTGTGTGTGTGTGTGTGTGTGTGTGTGTGTGTGTGTGTGTGTGTGTGATCTGGTAGATTTTCACTCGTGGCCAGCTATTCCTATTCACGCCCTAGAGTTGGTTACCCACATATCTGAATGATATCAAATACTTGTATGTCTGGGCCACGGGTTGTTGGTGGTCCGACATTCTTAAAGGCTATATATATCTCTGCTAGACTCTACTGCACTAGTGTTATTCGTATCAGTGCCTATATATTAATGCCTATAACTATTATATATTGTGCTATGACATATTAATGCCTATTTATTAATGAATGTTACCTCTTGTCAGTCAGCCAAGCGATTGAACCCCACGTAATGAAGAGATTAATGGAGGACCTAAAAGAAAACTAGTTTTGAGAACCGTCCAGTGGTGAATATCATCGCTTGAAAGTGACAAGAATTAAACAGGAAAAGAGCCATCGATTGAAAAACATTAATATTATAGTTTTTCTTTATCTTTTTAACACCGACAGTGTCTGTATTAGTATCACAAAAGGAGTACCATTCTCTTCAGCACGATCCCATCTTGTATTATTCCTCCTTTTGCCAGACAACTGTATTCAGATTAGTTAAGTGTTCTTGAACTGATGAGGTTAATGAAGGTTAAATCCATTTCCTCCCACAATGATAACCCCTTCTGGTATCCTTGGGTTTGAACAGACCTTCATTAATGCCTTAAGTACTAAAACTGATTTTGCAATAACAGAGAAAGATATAACATTGGGAAGTTAACTCTTCCTTATTTTTCTTCTCATCACATGAAACTATCTTTCTCAGAAACAAGTTTGCCACCGACTGGGAGGAGGAATACTGATTTCTTGTTCCTTCCTACGATTGTCTTCCACAAACAGTTCGTTTCCATGTCGCCCTGTCCCCTGCCATTTTGCTGTCTTTCCCCCATCTCGCATCCCCCTCCCTCATATACCTCTCCACTCCATCCATCCATCTTATCATCGGTATCCCTCTCCCTCTCCCCTCTTCCACCTCACTCACATACACTCTCCTCGTTAGCCTCTCATTCTTCACCCACTCCACATGGCTAAACCACCTCACTCCTAACGCTTTCTATTACTTCCACATCCACACAACAATGCACCTACACTTTTCATTCGTCAATATGTCTCTTCATGTAACTCCACTTGTGTATCTCAGATAACTCATTTCCACTCTTCTCACTCCTGACCTGCGTCCTTCTACCAAGGTTTAAGTTTCACTTCCATACGGTAGTGTTGATATCATAGTACTGTCATGCAACACCTTTTTTACTTCCATGCTCACTTCCCTAATTCTTATAATTGCTTTCAATGAACCATCATCCTTTCTTTCCTGTTGTACCCTTTCAAGCACTTCATCCACTAAACTTCTGTCCTTACTCATCACATAACTCAAGAGCTTACATGCACTCACATTTTCCATCTCCTCACCATCCAGCGTTACTGTGCATTCAGTGACTCCAATTCTCTCGAAAACTCTTCCCTACATTCTCCTTTAGATTCCGTTTTTTTACCAGTTCTCCCAAACTCTCACATCAAGCTTTGCAGTTCCCGTTTGTTACTCGACAACACAGCATCATCTGCAAAAAACAGAACAGGAAGTTTCCAAATGCTTTCCTCTCTCGTTAGGGTCGCTACGAAAATCTACTGCCCAACCTTGTATCTCGTTTATAACTCCATCCATATACAAACTGAACAACCAATAAGACATGACACTTCCCCGGTTCAGTCCAGTGCAATCATCCGTGTCTTTAAAACCAGCTTGCCGAGAGAGAGAGAGAGAGAGAGAGAGAGAGAGAGAGAGAGAGAGAGAGAGAGAGAGAGAGAGAGAGAGAGAGAGAGAGAGAGAGAGAGAGAGAGATTCTGTGAAAGTAATACTGAATCAAAAATTCATTTGATCATGTGTATGATGATGGAGAGTTGTCACAGCTGCACAGTGCCAAAAACCATACTAACAAATTCGAGGCTGTAAAACGTGTGACCCCTTACATTTATTTTTACCCACCACCTAACAAAGTCGAAGGAGGGTATTGTTGTCGCTGAGATCAACAGGTGTCCGTCCGTAGAGCTGGGCGGCAGGATGGCTGGCCGGGCATAGAGGTTTCATTTCCGGGCAAGAACTCAGAGTGTATTCACTATAGAGTCATGAAATTTCACATAGTTTCGTTTCTTCTTGTGAAGTGGTAAATTTTGATAGGTAGAATGCTGTGTCTACAGTAGATTTTTTTTTCCTTAATGAAAATGTAAAAAAAAAAAAAAAATGTTCGTTTCCTGGCTCGGACTGAGAAACCAATACAGGTACAAACCTGTTGCCTTTTGGGGTTAGAATGCCATGAGATTATATAATTTTATGAAATTGCCAAAATACATAAAAATAAGGGATTATTTAAATGCATTTTTCTATTAAAACTTTGCAACTATTACACCTTGGAGGCAAAAATTGTACATGATAAATGATTATATGAGTATCTAAGTATGTATTAAGATTCATGCCTGTACCTAATATTTAATCATGAAAACATGGCTGCCTAAATGAAAAAAGCACGATTCATAATTTCATCAGATCTACTCATAACTTCATTATGACCATTGAGAAACTACTGAAACTTTTAAGTTTTAATGTCTCCGCGTTTGACGGGGGGGGGGAGGGGGGGAGGGCCGTAATCCGCTTGGTTAGGTGTGCAGGGAGGTGGGGGGGTATGTGCTTGGTCAGGGGAGAGTTGCAACAGCGAAATGTTGCCTACGTATACGTTTCTAAGTACCGTTACAGTATGGCAACTAAGGCGGTCGTTACGAGAGGAACATAACCACCAAATCCTAGTTTTGCTCAGTTTAAGATTTAAGTAGATGAATTTTTCATCTTGTTATCGGTATGTAGTTATTAGGATATGTTATCAGAATTTTCTAGTATTGAATCTTTAGTGACAGTGTTTACAACAAATAAATATATTTGTCAAAATTTAATGGGTAATTTTTATACTAACTGTCATCTATATACTATCTACATACCTAGTCTGCCTTCCCCAAAGAAAGGGAGGTAGCCGAGACAGGACGACACACTTCCAATTTACTCATCCACACACACACACACACACACACACACACACACACACACACACACACACACACACACACATTCATTCGCATCTTAGCCCCAAGGGAAGAAGGGACAGATCCTCACCACACCACACCGCATGAGGATCAACTGCGCAGTGCAGTCAGCGACATCCGCAGCAGGGCCTGAGAGCAGAGCTGGTCTACCCTTGCCACATCATAATGGACCCATCCCCTTACCCGCACCTGACCTGATCAGCTGATCAAACCATATGCGGGAGAATATCCCCTCAGGGCTGCGTCATCGTTTATTCATTCACAGTTTCTCTCCAATCATTCCTATCACGCACAGCCACTCTTCAATGCTCAACAGACATTCCTCTCTCATCCAACGCTCTCTTCACACTGTCCATCCATCCTATTCGTGGTCTTCCTCTCAGCCTAACACTTCTCATATTTGATCCAGTTATCTTTTCCACTAATCGCTCATCTTGTCTCTCCATAAGCCCAAACCATCGCAACACCCTCTGCTCAACTCCATCAGCCATCTCCCGCACAACTCCAGTTTCCTTTTCACTTCATCATCTCTCACTCGATCCATATGGGTCACTCCATACATACTCCTCAGACACCTCATCTCCATTACATTCAAACTTTTCCTCTCTGCTACACCCATATTCCATGTTTCAGCCCCGTATAACGCAGTCGGTACCACAACACCCTCATACAGCCTTACCTTTACATCCCTTCTAAGCAAACGACATCTAAATACTTTTTTCATTCCTCCCAGCACATTTCCTACTTCATTCATTCTAAGCTTCACTTCTGCAACTATTTTTCCATCCACAGTAATATATGATCCTAAATACTTAAAACACTCTACCTCCTCAAGCGACTCACCATTCAAAACTATATTCCTCCTCCTACCATCTACCAACCTCGCACACTTCATCACTTTACTCTTATTCTCGTTTACTCTCAATTTCCTCATTTTACACACCCTTCCAAACTATTCTACCAATTGTCTCAGTCTCTGCTCTGAATCGGCCACCAGCACAGTATCATCCGCAAACAGTAGCTGAATAAGATTCCACTCTCTACCATCAGCATTCACCAGACTTAAAACTCCACCTAACACTCTTGCATTCACCTCCTTTACAACACCATCCATATAAATATTAAACAACTAAGGCGACGTCACACATCCTGCTGCGGTCTCACTCTCACGGGAAACCACTCACTCACAGTATTTCCCACTCTTACACACGCTGTACTATTTACATAAAAACCTTTCACTCTTTGTAGCAACCTACCATGAAGTCCATACAATCTTAAAACAGTCCACAAAGCCTCCCTGTCAATTCTATCATAAGCTTTCTCTAAATCCATGGACGCCTAAGACACATCCTTATCTTTCGCTAAACACTTTTAACACAGCTGTCTCACAGCAAACACCTGATCCATGCATCCCCTCCCTCTCCTAAAGCCACACTGCTCATTACTATTCACTCTTTCTGTACCCTCTCTAACTCTCTTAATTAACACTCTACCATACACCATACCTACAACACTCAACAGACTTATACCACTAAAGCTATAACTCTGATACTTACCACCTTTACGTTTATGCAACAGAACCACACAAGCACTTGCCCAGTCAACTGGCACCATACCTCTCACAAAACACACATTCAACAATCTTACCAACTACTCAGCAATAGTCGTTCCACCACCTTTCAGGCATTCCACAGCACACCCATCCATAACCATCCATACTTAGCATTTATTAAAGTATTACTCATTGGAAAAAAAAATCTCTGTCTTCAAACATTATTAGTAAGAGGCGCGAAACCTGTAATAATTTGATCAGCCATTGAGCTATAGCAATGTTTTAATGGATTTTTAAAGTTTACTTTGACCAGTGTTTTACATTTATAACTAGAAATGGTGACTTTTAATAAGTTAAGGATAAGGAAATGAATGAAATTTCATGGAGACTTAGCAATCCATCATGGCCAGGAATGCTGAAATGGACTGATGCAGGAGGTGATGGTTAGTACTCGTCGTCTGAGTCGGACTTCTCTGTCTCCTGGGCACTTCTGTTGACTCTAACTCCTAACGAGATCCTCAAAGAAGCCCTGGAATTAATATGACATGTATTTGCAGAGAGCTTTCAAATCCTTAAGTCCCTCAGGCGTAAGCCTAGCTTCACTTGGGTATCTGGGAGGCAATGGGATGTTGGGCAAAGAGAAGACAGAGGGGCCCATGCTATTTCTTTTGGCACTTATGCAGTTAAATGGGCACTGAATCATAAAGATCATAACCAGGCATCAGCTTGATGTCGTTCCTGGTATTCCTGGCGACAATAAACATTTTGACAACCTTGAACCCAACCACAAAATCCACAGGCCGTATTACGAGGTATAGGCAAAATGGGCAACTGCCTACCAGGCCACGGCCTGTCACAGGCCATCCAGATTTCCAGAGAGGAGTAAATATACGCTTTGACGTCCACATAAGGGCCACCACCCATCAGGACATCAAAAAAGGCCATTATTGGTCATGCAAAAATTTCACTGGAAATAACGAAAAAAAAAAAAAAAAAAAAAAAAAAAGGATATCTATATGTTGCAGGTCAACCCTCTGCGTTGCCTACCAGGCCACAGCAGGGTTAATCCGCCGGCAAATTCAGCCTTGGTCACTGGAGCCACATGACTTCCAACCTTATGTTCACCCACAAGAGGGTTGCTATACCCTGGGGAAGTGGTACAACGTGATGAGGCGAAAGTGGAGGAAAGTTTAGCTAGGAAAAATAAGAAAAAACGATCGACATGGTGGTTACGCCCCTCTAGTAACAGGCACCTAAATTTCTTAAGCATAAATGCACTAAAAAGAAAAGTGCCATGATTATGGTATGATTACTGCTGAGCTGTTCAGTTAATTAAGTATGCTATTAAAACAGTGTAGGCATGGGATTACATCTAATCCTGGTTCAATCTTGTTGCTGTGGTTTTGAAACTGTCATCAATATATCTTCATACATTTCATGAATTGTATTTTTACCTGCAATAAACTACCTCCCCCAGAATCATGCGTGCCACAGAAGCCGGTCTGTACGACTACTGGTTCAACTTCTACACCCCTAACCTCACCTCCTGTCTCCAACAGACCACCAAAGTTGCCGTCGAAGCTCCTTTCGGCATCATAAACATCTGGGTAATGTATGGTTGAATCTCAAAACAATTAATGGTTGACGATGTACAGTATGGCACAAAAAGTACGAGCATAGTTGGAATCTCCATCGGCATCACAACACTGTAATCGTCTGTTTGTATTTCTACCAAGAGTGACATTCAGTTTGGGAAGGACCTTCCAAAGTACAGAGATCAGCTACATCCTTTACCCCCTTCACGACTAGTGGTCTCCCCGAACCTGAGCAAAATCGTCCTGAAGTAACAAAATAAAACTACTGACGCTCATGTCTTGAAATTTTTAAAATCTTACCAATGTAAGGTTGAAACTGTATGATCAGAGAAATACGGGAAGTTAATAGCTGAAGAATACCTAAGCAGTTTAGACGAAACTCTTCGTAGTTTAATCAGTAAACACCGCGATTTCGCTTCTGCCAATCAGTTTGATCCATTCTCGTACGGAAAAGATAAAAATTTACTTTTTTTATGGCCAGTCGGTTATTACCTTTAGAAAAATGAGGTCACTAATAACGAAAGTTAAAATCTGCTTCCACCCACAGCAAGATGACTTCATTCTGCTTTAAAAATATCTCTGAGCAATAAGATCGTACACTTGACAGCTTGCTAACATCTGAAACACCTTGTTTATCGGTACACGTTTGCATAAGGCAAGTTACTACTCACTCGTGTGATTATTAGGTGAATTGTGTCCATTAAAATTGAAAAAAAAAAAAGACAAGATGGAATACGTAGAGAATATTGATGATGAAATTAAATATTTCATACCTATGAGAATACTGGTCTGAAAGTATTAATGCTATAGAGAACCTAATATTTCATCAGTAAATATGCTGATGATGCCATATGACCCTTACAGCTTGAACAGCATCTCCCAATCAAAATATAATCATTTGAAGGAAATAAAAATATAGCAAATACAATTTCTTTGCAAAAATATCAATGCCACTATCATCAGTTTCGGGGAGGCTTTTCCAAACGTAGGGGTTAGATTCAGCTTCCGTCAACTTATTCACTAACTGGGAGATACATCATAAGGAGCTCTCCTATGTTGAATAAAATCGTCTTCAGATATCATATAGGAGCTTTTCTGTGCTGAGTACAATCATCTACAAATATCATACGAAACTTTCCTGTGCTGAATGTAATAGTCTGAATATGTCACTGGAAACTCTTCTTTGTTGAATACAATCTTCTAAAGATATCATAGGGAGCTCTCTTATGCTGAACATGATCGTCTAAAGATATCATATATGGAGCTCTCCTTTGGCGAATACGATCGTCTAGATATCAGAGGGAGCACTCCTATGCTGAATAAAATGGTCTAAAAATATCAAGAATTAGCTAACATCTTATCATATGTGATGTGACATTAATGTATTTGGAATGCTGGTGATGCTGTTCTTATCATTTTCATTATCGATATAGGTGACAAAAATATTAAAGTTCCGTGTTCAGAATAAATCTATAGCACATATGCTCTACCCTAGCGAAGATTCCAAACTCCTATCAGCTAGGATGATGGCCAAAGGTAGTCTGGTTCGAGAGTGGATCTGACTGGCACAGGCTCATTCCAACCTTGTAACGAAGGCTTAGCGAATTTCTTGCGACAACGACGTAGTATATAAGTCGTGGGCATGTCCTGGTTCTGTCAGAAGGAAACAAACTTGTAATAAAAAAGAGGTGTAAGCTGACGAGTATACGAGTCTAAAAAAGATAAACCCTTTTACCCCATGGATGTCCTTTGTTTTCGCTATTTCTAAAAGAATCTATTCAGCTTAGGAAGAGCTTTTAATATTAATACAACATTTACTAGTCCGGATATTAGCAGATTTTTTTAACTGCTGCAGAAATGATCTAGTAGGAGCAAAAGGAAAAAACGAACTGCAAGGGTTATATATACATCATCTACGACCCGATGACTTCCTTCACGGTTGTAACTGTCTTAAACCCATTAGGATGACGATGCATTTTTTCCCTTGCTGTCTCATCACAATTACATTACATCTGAATAAAGATGGACCACGAGAGAAAACATGCAGTGGTCGCAACCCCACCACTGTTAGGGAGCTCTCCTTTGTTAAAGATTATTATATAACAGCAGCAAGAATATGCTGTGCTAAAGGCAGACGTCACCCCCACTAGAAAGATTAATTTACTTTATAATGACCAGACGATATCAGGCATATGTAACACTAAACAAATCACCCTTTCGTTATGGTGAAGTCTATTGACAAATATATTCAGCTTCTCTGGAACTGTCTCATTCGGCTTAGAGGATTTAAGTGTGGAAGGTACTTATGATAGACTGAGAAAAAAAAAAAAAAACTGATGGAAGTATGTTGAGTATAATAGTTCGGCGTGTCTCACACACACACACACACACACACACACACACACACACACACACACGGAATGCAAAACCCGTACCCACCACCTGGTCTTACGGCTAAATAAATGATTTTACACTTTGACTCTGGCCTTCGAATAACTGTACTCAAAACTGAATTTCTTCATTCTTGCCTAACCCTTAACACTTCCATCAAGTTCGGTTCATATCAGATCAGAATTGAGTTGGCTTTGACAAAATAACTTGACCTTTACCATTACCTTTGATCGACTGCTCTAAAAACTGAGTCTCTGTCCTCTCCTTTTGACACTAATTTTTTTTGTGTAAATTAGATAAAAGTTATTGAAGTTGCGTCTGTCATGAGACGTTGACTTTGACCGATTGTCCTCAAAACAGGTGAACCCTTCGGGTACCCTCAAGTCTTCAACCAAATCTGATACACATCACACCATAACTTCTTATTTGTTTTAACCTTTCCCTGTGACCCTGTCCTTTGATTTGTTGCCCTCAAGACTGAATTCCTTCTTCCATGTCTGATCCGTAATGCTTCCACTAAGCTTGGTTCAAGTCAGATCACTGACTGAGTTGATCTTATCCTGTTAGCTTGGTATTTGACCTTTCCTTGTTACCTTAACCTTTGACTGACTTTTTCAAAATCGAATCCACATATCAGAGTCCTACTGTAAACCTTTTCGCCAGGTTACGTCTAAGTCTGATTAAAACAAAAAAAGTTTAATTTGACTTTGCCAAGTGACTTGGACCTTTAACCAAGTGTTCAAAAAAACAAAATAAATAAATAAATAAACACATAAAAATAAATGCCAAGACCTCGGGCCCACTGCTATCGATGCAAAGCATTACTCCGTATGCCTCCACCAGGCCTTGTGCACTGATCTGACATACAACCTTCATGCCAGGGCTCATTGTAAGTTGAAATGAGACTAAAGATTAACTAAGGTGATCCCCTATGACCCTGACACCCACTGGCACTGCTGACATAATGAACTCACTGCTCCTTTAAACCGTATCAATGACAAAGTTTGGTCGTAATGCATCCAGGGGTTCAGGATACATCGAACCCACAAGGATAATCTATCAATGGGTTCAGGAGATATCGCACCAATAACAGTGTTACGGACGCATAGACCCACACCTGCCTGCACCAACGCACGCACGGATGGACAGACCAATCACTTAATGCCTCCTCCACTGTAGGCGGGCAGGACATAAAAAACACGGAAACTTTATGCTTGATCTTCGAACCATCCAAATCATATTGATATTGATTTATTTATATTTTTCACACCCAGACACACAGATCAAACTTTTACCTTGCCCTCTGACTTTGGCTGGTGACCGCTTATTCCTGAAGTTACTCCCCCCCCCCTCTTATTTTATTTCTTACATATCATCCTTTTTCCAAGTCTGGTGTACATTGGATAAAAAAATATGTACCGTAAGTACACTTAGGCAGATCAAACTTTAGACTAACCCTGTTCCCTCGACCTTTGACGTGTTGTTCTAACAAAAAAAAAAAAGATTTATTCACTGACTGACCCTCAACCCTGCCACTATGTATGGTTACAATAGGATAAAAACTGTGTTACACACACACACACACACACACACACACACACACACACACACACACACACACACACACACATACACCGCTCGCTGGTGCAGTGGTAACGTTCCCGCTTGCCAACTGGTGGACGGGAGTTCGCGCCTCGCTCAGGTTGCGAAAAGCTTCACTGACGAAGTGGGTGGTTACTGTCCCCCTTGATCAAGGGGACGGGTGTGTGCGTGTGTGAAGGTCACAGCCTTGCCCTTAGATCGGACTATATGAGCTCTCAGCTCCCTTCCGGGAGGGTAAAAGCTGACCATCACGACCATCAAGTGATCCTGACCGACCCGGTGAATTACACACACACACACACACAAACAGCAAACCATAACATCCACTCCGCTTTCTCAAGACCAGGAGTTAAGAAAAACAAAAGCAAAATACAAACTGGTGAAAAAGTTTGAATGAAAGTCTGCCTCCAAATGAATGCTTGTGATGTTAAGAGACTATGGATGTAGGAGGTGTATACTCTTTTTTTTTTTCTTTTTTCTTTTTCTGTCTTTTTTTTTTTTTTTTTACGAGGACGTCTTTTTCTTAACTCTTGGGAAGAACAAACGATTTTTTCCCCACTGTCAGACACATTAGTTGGTAAAATGTAAAGGTGGCTCTATCTAACCCCTCTAGTGGAAAAAGTCCCTCTGAAGCTGAATAAAACTGTCTGGAAGTGAAGAGGTTGAGCAATGAATAGATGTCCATTCAAAGAAAAAAAAAAGTTTGTGTTCCATGCAGGGAATGATGGTGATTCTTTTAGACAGGAAGACATAGTGATTCTTATAGGGCTCTGCCTGGAGAATTTCTGCTCTCTACTGACCTGTCTTTTTTTCATGTAATATTTTTCCGGTGTTGAAGACTCCCCTGACACAAATAGGTCTAATAGCTGATTTTTGCTAATACTAGATAATCTCATTCAGCTTAGGGGGCATTATTATATCGGTTTATTGTTGCTGTTCTTGTTGCTATTAAGCTTCGCCCTATAAATGGAGAAGCTTCTTGTTTTTGTATTATTATTATTATTATTATTATTATTTATTATTATTACTATTGTTATGCTACGTGTTCAGAGCTCAACTCCTTGCTCTCTGGACACGAGCAACTGATCTGAGGTTCCCTTCAAGACCAGGTCTAAAGTATGCAACTAGAGGAACAGGGCATAAAAACTCGGGTCAGCCAACCTCACACGTATAATCCTATAAAGATACACAATGCCAATCACAATACAGTGTACAGATTAACACACTCTCTGAGACAGGAGGACTCGGACTGGGCTACTGGTGACTGGGCTGCTACAGGTGTCGTTCAGGTGTGGGAGGGGTTCTGTCAGGCGTACTCTCCCACAGGAGGCACAGGACCACTGCCAGGGGCAGGGCCGTCTGAGGTGGGCTGCTGGGCGGAGTAGAGGGAGGCCTTTCCTGGGTGGGACCTCGGTGGGTAGGTTGGCCCTCAGGACTGGGGCCAAACAGGGCAAGCAGGCGTGCTTCCCTGTGCCTGCTCCTGGGGGAGAACTCCTTGTCAGTGGGGCTGGGGAGGTCTCATCGTGGAGTCCTGAGGATGTCCCTGGGTGGCTGGGGGCTGCAGCCTCGCTCGGGTTGAGAGGCCATCAGAGGCTGCCTGTGGTGTCTCTTCCTCCGGGAGTCTGACAGTCAGGGGCGATGTAGGGGTGCCAGCTGCAGGGAGCAGATCCCCAGACTCACGATGGGGCCGCTCCAGAATCTCTCCAGCTGCAACTCTGCCGGGGGGCTGGCTCTGTGGAGAGAGTGAGAGGGGTGTCTCACTCAGCCTCTGGAGGGGTAAGGCGAGCAAGGGACATTCCCCTTGGGGGGGGTCACAGGGGTAGCAAACAAGGGATGGACGGTGGCTGATCCCTCCCAGGCACGGACAGTGGCTGTTGCCATGGTTCCACTTGACCCTGGGACAGCAGGTGAGAGAAAGATGGTGGCCATTCTCTCCCCATCACGGTCGGTGGCCATTGCCACAGTCCTGCTCCCTGTGGGGGTGGCAGACAATGGACAGACGGTGGCTGATCCTTCCCCGGCATGGATGGTGGCCGTCACCGCTGTCCTGCAGAGGGTAGTAGGTGTGAAGCATAAGGTGGCCAACTTCTCCCTGATGCGTGTCGCAGTTCTACTTGCGACTGTGAAGGCACAAGTCCCACCCCAATCCTGGTGAGTGCTGGTCTGGCTGGAGAGCAGTGAGCCAGGGCAGCATACCTCTTGTTGGCTATGTTGAGTGGAAGAGGGGTGCATGGTGCCGGGGGACATAGGACCGTCTGGCCCGGGCCCTCTACGCACTTCCCTGTGGTCTCTCCTTGGGGTGGGTGTTTTGTCACCCTGTCCGTGGTATCCCCTTGGGGTGGTTATTTCAATTATTATTATTATTATTATTATTATTATTAATTGTCTTTGCACTTTTTCATTCGATCTTGATATTATACAGGAAGCTACCCTGGGGTAACCCAAGTCCTTGTGCCAAACATAAAATTATTGACCTTGACCAATTTTGGAAGGCCATATACTTATTTTATAAACTGCATATTGGAAATTGGAATATATCATCAACTAATTGAGATACAGCTTTTTGACTGAAAATCCAATGATATAAATGTTTGCTGCATAATTTTAGCTTAATATTTTGTCATTTAGCCGAGTGGAAAGAACAGAATTTAAATTTGCTCAGCGATTTCTTTGCAACACGTTTTAGAGAAAACCACACATGCTTTAAAGCTGTAATTTTGCAGGTAGAGGAGTTTGGAAGGGTGTGTGAAAGGAGGAAATTGAAAGTAAATGAGAATAAGAGTAAAGTGATGAAGTGTACGAGGTTGGTAGATGGTAGGGGGATGAATATAACTTTGAATGGCGAGTTGCTTGAGGAGGTAGAGTGTTCTAAATATCTAGGGTCACATGTTGCTGTGGATGGAAGAATAGATGCAGAAGTGAAGTTTAGACTAAATGAAGTAGAAAGGTGCTGGGAGGAATGAAAAAAGTGTTTAGATGTCGTTCGGTTAGAATGGATGTAAAGAGAAGGTTGTATGAGGGTATTGTGGTACCGACTGCGTTATATGGGGCTGAAACATGGAATATGGGTGTAGCAGAGAGGAAAAGTTTGAATGTAATGGAGATGAGGTGTTTGAGGAGTATGTGTGGAGTGATGCGTATGGATCGAGGCAAAATGATGAAGTGCGAAGGAGAACTGGAGTTGTTCGGGAGATGGCTGGTAGAGTTGAGCAGAAGGTGTTGCGATGGTTTGGGCATATGGAGAGAATGGATAATGAGCGATTGGTGAAAAAGATAACTAGATCTGATGTGAAAGGTGTAAGGCTGAGAGGAAGACCACGAATAGGATGGATGGACAGTGTGAAGAGAGTGCTGGATGCGAGAGGGATGTCTGTTGAGCAAGGAAGAGTGGCTGTGCGTGACAGAAATAAATGGAGAGAAATTGTGAATAAGTGATGACGCAGCCCTGAGGGGATATTCTCCCGCATTTGGTCTGATCACCTACTCAGGTCAGGTGCGGGTAAGGGGATGGGTCTGTTATGATGTGGCAGGGGTAAACCAGCTCTGCTGTCGGGCCCTGCTGGGGATGTCACTGATTGCATTGCGCAGATGACCCTTGTGCGGTGTTGTGCGGTGAGGATCTGTCCGTTCTCCCCTTGGGGCTAAGATGCGAATGAATGTGTTTGAATGGATGAGTAAATGGGGAGTGTGTTCTCCTGTCTCGGCTACCTCCCTTTCCATGGAGGAAGCAGCCTAGGTATATAGATAGACAGATATAGCTGTGGTCTTTCTTATGATCTGAAAGGAATATCTTTACATTCACGCATACAGTTAGCCAGTTATTGAGACAGACGTAAAATTTACACATGCGTTCTTCGACATCTTTGTCATTGGATCTTTATGTATCACAAGAATGTACCTTAGGGTCTTCGGACCTTATATATATATATATATATATATATATATATATATACTGAAGCTTCCTTAATCTGGGTACACCAAAAGAATTGGTAAATAGTTATTACCATTCTTTTTCTTCTTTTCACTAATGTTTCTCTTCGATAATGATGGTATTATTCATAACAGTCCCCTAGGGTAACCCAAGTCCATGTGCCATTACATATTCATATTCAGAAAGTTGCACATTTGAAACTGAGATATCTCAGAAATTTATTGAGATATAGCTTTTGGAGTGAAAATTCAATGATAAAATGTTTGCTGAGTAGTTTTGGCTTAATATTTTGCCATTTAACCTAGTGGAAAATATCGAATTCAAATATGCTCAGTATATTTTATGCTACGTGTTTTAGAGACCACAAAAGCTTTAACCCTTTAAATGTGGATCGTTGCAAAAGCGACGATCGCCAAAAAGGACATAACAGCGGATCGTCGCGTTTGCGATTCGAGTTAATTTTGAATAAACGCGGGCAAGGATGTTCCAGCTGGTATTGTCTATCAGTACCGCCACCCTTTAGCTACAATTAGCATATTTGATCTTTGTACTACTGACCTCCATTGTTGCCAAGTATCGCGTTTTTCCCCCTTCCCCCCCCCCACGGCCTGGCCAGCCTGGCTGTGATATATGGCAGCGCGCTGACTGCTCAGAACTGTAAATCTGCGCTCTC
The DNA here is from genome assembly GCF_032717465.1 of Coenobita brevimanus. Classification (NCBI taxonomy): domain Eukaryota; kingdom Metazoa; phylum Arthropoda; class Malacostraca; order Decapoda; family Coenobitidae; genus Coenobita; species Coenobita brevimanus. Next base: position 14,764,681 of record NC_137039.1, on the reverse strand, counting down.
CTCTCACAAGCAGTTTATGCTAATAGGAAACGCTTGTTTCCCCAGTTGTCACACCAGCTTTTTTTCGCGCGGTTTGCCCCTGTTTAGTGTCAGTTTACCGCAGGTTTTCAAAGTAACATTATGGCGAGTTCTAGCTCTTCCGAGTCAGTGCGAGAGGCTGATAGGAACGAGAATAAAGTGACGGGCATAAGGCAGAATAAAAGCGCGCCATGGTGGTCTTTTGGGAAGTACTATGATTGAAAATAATGTAGTATATGTGTTTTTAGCCGTGAAAATGAAAATGTTTGTTGAGTGACGGGAAGACCGCCGACGCGCTGCACGTCTGCCGTACGCTCCGTTGATTTTAGCCTTATTTTCAGTGATTATTGTACAAATACAGACTCCAAACTACCTGTACGTTGTAGTATAAAGTTTACTGTGACAGAATGAGGCTGTGGTAGAGGGGAAACCGGGTTGCTGGAGGTGTGAAAGTGAAGATTTTGTTACCCAACTTTGCAAGTCTCCACAAGTCCTTGGGTAGTCCACGAAGGCTCAACACCTGTCTCTGGAGAAAGCTGTATGTAAGTACTATCAGCCATACCAAGTATAATGTTCTAGGGTTAATCTCTGATTTTTGGCTAATATTTTCCTACAGGTACTCAGACCACGATCCAACCCCGCCACCCGGGGGGGGTCAGCTGTCCATGGCCGCGTTTTAGGGGTTAAAGCTGTAACTTCCCAGATACATAGTTGTGAGCCCTATTATGATCTGAAAGGATTATGGTTACAGTTAGGTATACATTTAGCCAGTTATTGAGACAAACATGAAAGTACATATGGATTCATTGATACCACTGTCTTCACATCATGTTATTGTCACACAAAAACCAACCTTAGTTCAAATCTTGTTTATATTAAGCATACCCCTAATACCAGTAAATACTGATGGCAAAACTTCCTTACTGTGGCTGCACATTAACCTGCCCCATCCCAACCGATTTTCCACGACTGACTCCCCCCAATCCTGACCAATTTTGGAAAAAAAAAATTTTGGCTCAAACCTCCGCTTTTGGTGGGAAACATCACAAATTCATACAGAAATCGCTCATCTGAGGTTTAAAATACTTGCTACAGGTAGAAGGACCCCTTACCTTACTGGGTTTTCTATCAGGCTGGCTCCAAAGAAAACGAGTTCTATGGGAGATTCACAGCACTCATAAACGGTATTTATTTATTATTTGGTAAGAATTTAAATATAGTACAAGAATATATTGGTTTTCACACAGTAATATAGGCAATATAAGCATTGTTTCACTCACCAAACACATCAACATACCTGACCTTTTTTGATGACATTACCTGATCATCGTTTCTGACTGTTTCTTCCTCCAGTGCTATATAAACTTTGTCTTCCACATTGTCATTGACTGGGGAATCACTCTGGCCCTGAATTTCGTACCGTGGCACGACATGTCTTTACTGGCCAGGTCACTGGTAACAGGTGAATTGCCAAGACAATGGCCTGCGGGCAGGGGAAGGTCATGCGGAGTAAGGCATTGTCCCTGCCTGGCATCTTGTAGAGGAAGGTGTCCTGTGTATACGTACCAAGAATCAAGCACGAAAATTGAAAATTGTGCAAATTAGGGACCTTGCAACTGATGCGCATTTTTATACGTCAATTGATCTGACAGTGACAAAACGTATGGACGTATATACTGTATATGTCAACGGGACGTGGCGGGTTAAGAATATGGAACCAGTAATTATATTCTTTGCACTGTTTATTTTTCTTTGACCTACAAGATATCATACATGAAAGTGCCCTATTGTAACTCAGATTCTTCTGCCAAATATATTCTGTAGGATCTTGACCTGTTTTGGAAGGTCATATACTCACATTTATTCCCAAAAATGTATACATGAAATTGAAATGTCTTGGAATCTAACTGATATACATCTTTTTGGTTAAAAATCCTCCTGTAAAAATGTTTGCTGAATAATTTTGGCTAAATACTGTGCCGCTTAGCATAGTGAAAATTACCAAATTCAAATCTACTCAGTGTTTTCAACATGTTTTAGAGAAAACCAGAAAAGCTTTAAAACTATATCTTTACAGATATATAGCTGTAGTCTCTCAAATGAACTGAAGGGAATATGGTTACAGACATTTAGCCAGTTATTGTAAACAAATATGAAATTTACACATGTGGTCTTTGACACAGTGTTTTCAGATCTTGTTGATGTTACACAAGATGTTACCTTAGGGTCAAAAGATCGTGTGTATATTAACCCTTTCCCATGCCGATAAGTTAATAAGTTTTCTGCACCATGACGCATCGGCTTTTCTCCCTGCCCCCCCCAGCCATTGCGCGGTCCAAAAATGTGTATTCTCGGCTTATTTTCACCACCCAAGCATATTTATTTTGCCACAAAACTCACATATTCCTATTCGTCAATGTTTGTTCTACACGATAAGCAAAAAAAACACACACACACACACACACAAAAAAAAACACACTATATGTACGTTAGGGCCCTGGGAATAATCATTCGGGAACATAGATCTCACTTCCCAACATCATAAGTCGAATGTTTACTAATCAATCTCTGCATGTTATACAATCATTCGAAAGAGAATTTTATTAGCTTTCGAATGCTGGAGGTCACAGTTTGATACGAGGTATGGTGTTCGAGTAATAAGCGAAAAAGAAAAACCCATTCCCGAGAGAACAGTTTTTTTTTTTTTTCGGGGAGCTCTAGTGAAGAACTTTTCCTCGAAGTGTTATGTTTTTATTTTATGATCCTATGCCAAATTTCATTGGCTTTCATTTAAGCCAACAATGGTGATCCTAGGTCTCATAGTTTTTGAAAAAAATGCAAAAAACTACAGTGTATTTTTCCATGCGCTGAACCGCCATCAGCCGCTCTCATGTTATTTTCCCATAACATGCTAACATTTTTATGTTTGCTAGCTATGCTTCCTTTGGTTTTTATACCAACAACTATTTTATATGATTACTTCCGTTTTCTTCTTAGTCCTCTCAGAAACCACACATGAACACTAAACCTGTTGCTAGCAACTGAAACTGAAGCTGTACTTATTTCCTTGTCATTTGTGTTGAGGTAAATAACAATATACATGTATGTGTAAATATACTGATATAAATATAGGTAAACAGATAAATAAAAAAAGAATATCATGTACTTCTTCAGTGGTGATGATCTTCCTGCAGGACCAGATGGGTTGGGAGGTGAGTTTTGTACTGTGTGTGTGTGTGTGTGTGTGTGTGTGTGTGCTCCATTAGTGAAGGTATCGTTCAGTATGGTACCGCTCGAAACAATCACCCATGCAAAGCGGCACATCACATACAGGACACATGTTCCTTGTGTCCTTCCTCACCCACAGCTTGAAGCACAAGACACACCTGAGCCTCTTCTTGTTGGGGATCCTCGCCCGGTGGTGGCCCAGTGTGCGATCCAACCTCACGACATCAATCACCCGGCGACGCTTGCTTGGATATCCTTGTGCTCTATGGTCCTGTTGTGCAGGAGCTGCAGGCCCAGGCATGGGTTCTCCCAGCGGAGGCAGCAACTGGAGGTGGTGGCGGTGCTGGCACCCCTGATGGGCCTCCTGCAGGTGGTGCTAGTGGCGACAGTGGCACCTGTGATGGGCCTGCTGCAGGTGGTGCTGGTGTTGGTGATGGGGCCCTTGGTTGTCCTGCAGACAATGCTAGTGCTGGTGGTGGCGGGGCCCATCCTGGCACTGGTGCCTGTGGCTGCTGGGTGCCAGGTGTTGCTGGTGCTGGGCGTCAGGTAGGTAGGTCTGTGGCATGGTGGAGTACGTGTCCAGACATGGCCCAGTCCTCTTCAGGGAAATGCAGAAGATTGTAGATGATCTGCTCCACAAATTCAAGAAGAGTTACTGTCATGCGTCTGTACTTTTTGTACAAGGCAAACGTGTTGAAGAGTGCCATTTGGTTGAAGTAGAAGGTGATCTTCTTCGTCCACTTGGCAGTTCGCCGTTGCATGGGGTAGTACTGGACCATCTGATCGAAATGATCCACCCCACCCATGTACCTGTTGTAGTCCTCCACAACGATGGGCTTGTTAACAACCTTCTTCACATAGGTTGTCAGCCCATCATTACCCCGCACCTTACCTTGAACCCTCTTTGGAATGGTGTCAGTGGTGTGGGAGGTGGACACCATGTTCACAATGTACTTGTCCTTCCACGGCAGGACTAGCACATTGTCCTTGTGCCTGTACACCATGCCCCCCTTGAGCAGGCTCTTAGCCCTGGCAATGGCCTGCAGCTGACGTGGTGCTCCTCTAGGCAGCCATAGGGTCCCACATACGTAAAAGCCTGCAATGAAGAGTTGTTCACACAGGGCTACAGAATTGTAGTAGTTGTCCATGAACAACTTATAGCCCTGGTCCTTCAACGGTTCCATGAGGCCCCACACGGTGTTCTCGAGGGTCCACTGCACCCCTGTGTAGACCTCGAGGTTCCAGATGTAGCCCGAGGATGACTCAGCCAACATATACATCTTGATAGAATACTTGGTGGGCTTCTGGGAGTTGTATACATGGAAAGACAGCTGGTCCTTCCACCCCAGAGAGCCCTCATCCAGGCTGAGCTGCTCCTCAGGTTGGTATGTACACTGGCTGGAACTACTGAAGAAGGTACTCCATGACCGTGCGGACATGGTTGAGCCAATCTTGGTTGTCCTGGGGTATGGCAAGCGAGTTGAAGGTGTGGGAGTGCTTGATGATGGCGGTGAAGTGCCTTCCACTCATCACCTGCTGGACCCTAAGGTAGTTGTGCAGCTCAGAGTTCCTCCAATAGTGCCTAATCGTCGGCATGTGCATGACCCCCATGAAAAGGTATGACCGCAGGAACTTGGCCATCTTCTCTTCATTGTAGGAGAACCAGGCATCCAGCTGAGTCCCCAGGAATGTGGTGTACCGGTTCGTTTCCACAGTGAGGTATGACAAAAACTCCTGCCTGAAAAAGAGCTGGAAGAACTGCAGGGGAGTTGTTGGAATATCCAAGTTGATCCCTGGGCAGCCAGTGAACGGCCTGTGGTTTGGTGTGAATGGGCCACTGCTCCACCCAGGATCCTCTTCAGCAGCGGTGGCAGTGGATCGGCCTGTCGACACCCTTCAGCCTGCCTTTCAACTCTTTGGACGTCCCCCATGTCCAGGCAGCGGACCACGGCGCCCTCGTCTAGGAGGGGATGCCTCAGACGAGGACGAGGATGAGACAGAGGGCTCTGGGGACACCAGTCTCCTCGGCCTGGCTGGCAAGGATGTCACCGTAGCATCCTGCATAGTATAAGTGGGTGGAAGGGCCATCACAACAAACGATGGCCCGGCTTCTGGTGACACTGACTGGCCAAGGGGGGGCAGAGGGGCCTGGAGATTGGGAGCCGACGAAGAGAGCGGTGGGACTGGCAGGTCCTAGAGGTGGGGAGGGTTCTTCGGTGAAGCCAGCCGATGATGGTGGTGTGGTCTCCCGCGATGGAAGGCGGCGGGGCAGCTCCACTTGCTGAGTAGATGGTGTCAGCTCAACCTCCTCCACCCCAGAATGGTTGCTCTCAATGTCACTCTCTGACTTAGTCTTGTCGAGGATCTTCTGCCACTGGTGTGGTGCCAACCCGTGTTTCACCTCCGCAAGACTGATGTCGCTGCAAGCCAAGTGGATAATGGATTGCTGTCAAAGGGACTGGTACCTGTGGGAGTCCATTGCTGTGGTAGGGGTGTGAGTTGAAATAAAGGTGCCAGGATATTTTATTCACAGCCAGCCAAGAACTTTGCTCAACACTGGCACAATGCAAGGATTCATGATATATGTGTATGTCCTTGAAAAACACCGTCTCCTACACCTGACTTTGCACACAGTTAGGGGCCACGAGCACGTGGTTACTTCTTTCATTTACTATGCACATTACATAACCAAATCAATCGTGCGCTAAGGTGTAGCAGACGGTGTTTCCATTACACGAACACACTGCAGTGTTTACACTTTTATTTCACATTACATTTAACCAAGTCCATCATTGTAGGAGAATTACAGTGTATTTCACCAATAAAATGTAAATGCACGTGTTCCTAACCTCGCATTGCATTTCGCTACCTTTGTGCTAACTCAGGTGTACAACATGCACTTTTCCTTATGAGCGTGTGGGTCAGTCTTTTACTGTCTTTTCACATAAAATATAACCAGATCTATCGCTTTATGAGATACACAGTATATTTCACCAATAAAATGTAAATGCATGTCTTCCGTAGGTCAATTACGTGGCCCCTACCTGGGCGGTAAGGTGTAGCAGACGATGATTTTCAGACGACCACGTGGTTCACTTTCACTTTCTTTTCACATGATACATAACCAAATCTATCACTTTATGAGAGACAGTATATTACAAAATCTAAAATTATGTATCTCATGTTACAGTTAGCTACCTTTGTGCTAACTCAGGTGTACGAGACATTCTCTTTCTTACGAGCATGTGGTTCAGTCTTTCACGTTATTTTCACATTATACATAACCAAATCTATCAATATATGAGATACACAGCATATTTCACTAATAAAATGTAAATGCACGTGTTCCTAACCTCGTGTTGTATGTCGCTACCTTTGTGTTAACTCAGACATACAATACGCACTCTTTCTTACAAGCAATTGGGTCAGTCTTTTACTGTCTTGTCACATAAAACATAACCAAATCTATCAATATATGAGATAAACAGTATACTACACCACAACAAGTACAAGTATGTGGCCCTTACCTGTCCGCCAAGGTGTAGCTGATGATGTTTCCCTTACCTGAAGATGCTGCAGTGTTAAATGATTTTATTTCACAATACACATAATCAAATCCATCATTTTATGAGACATAGAGTAAATTCACCACAACAGTACCTGAACATGCTCTGTATGTCACATCTGCGATACCTAAGGTATCGCAGACGATATCTTCTGACGAACAAGTGGTGCAGTGTTTATATTCATCCACACAAGCATACAATAAACATATCTCTATAACACTCATGCTTTATTTCACACAAAAAGCATACGGAATAAATATAACACTATGATAAAATCAAATATTCCTATAACTCTCCTCTGTTTTATCCCTTCATGAAACGGCATGCCATGGCTGTAAGGCGTACGTGTCTCATGCCCTAGCCAATATTTTATTGCGTACATTCGTTGCACTGTACTCCTATTTCATTGCACTATATGAAAATAAAATGAAATATCCCTATAAACCTCTGTTTTATCCCCTCCTGACAGCGGCATGCAGTGGCTGTAAGGCCTATGTGACTCCTGCCCTAGCCAATATTTTATCACTTACAGTCGTTGCACTATACTCCTATCTGTTGCACAGTAACACTATCCACCATATATTAGCATAAAACAAGGACTTCATCAACACCTTGGCAAATATTCCGTTCAAGACAACGCCGTGTCGTAAGGCAGTTTCCCACCTCCCCCTGCTAAATGTTTCACCATGTCCATGCTCACTAGCTATTGCACACTATATTCACCTGATTCACTGTCACGATTATTCAATGGTTGAATACTCACATTGGGTGCAGGGTAGAGGAAGTGTAGTTGTTGGGACATGGCGAATAACAGGGTAGAACTGGCACTATCTTCACTGGGCCAACGGCTGATAACGCCAGGAATGATTCACAAAAACCTAATTCCCTATTGCAGACACCAAATCTAATCACAATAGTGCTCAAAAAGTAAACACAAGCACTAATGATATAGTGGAATGTAATGCTCATGCCTAGGATGGGGGTTAATAGAGTATTGATTTAAAGGGCCTGCCACACGCTACCTTCTCCCTTGACAGCAGCTGTGGTCCTAATCAACCTGTCCAGGCTGCTGCACATCTCGGGCCCCAAGGTTGCCAAGTCATTACTTTTGATGAGAGGCACAGAAACTATGACGCCTCCAAAAATGACGCCGATTGGCCGAAAACTTTTTCTCTGACGAAGGTTTTTATGCTTAAATGACGACAAATGCATCGAGTATAGTTGCAGCCACACCCATAGACAACAAATGCATCATCGTGGATGGAGGGGTTAAACATACCTTCTGTACCTTGTCCAGTTATGGGAAATTTTTGATATTGTTGTACACATTAAGTATAGGCATCTAGTTATTATTTTCTTCATTGCACTACTTTTCTTTCTTCGATCTTGATGATATTATATGTGAAGGAACCTTAAGGTTTCCCAAGTCCTTCTGCCAAATATAAATGACCTTGGTCTATTATTGAAAGTCACAGTTTATACTCATTTGTATTCTAAAAACTGCATATTTCAAATTGTAATATCTCAGAAGCTAATATACAGCTATTTGGTTGAAAAAAATCTATGACAAAAACTTTTCCTGAATAATTTTGGCTTAATATTTTGTCATTTTCCTATTGAAAAGGACTGAATTCAAATTTGGTCAGTTTTATCTTTTCAGCATGTTTTAGAAAAAAAAAATCTCAGAAGCTTTTATGCTGTAACTTTCTAGATATACAGCTGTGCTCCCTTTTATGGTCCGAAAGGACTATGGTTATAGTTAAGCATAGCCTACAGTTAGTCATGTATTAAGACAAACGTAAAATCAAAACCTGCATTCTTAGACACCTTTTTCTTCAAATTTTGAATGTTACACAACAAATTACCTTAGGGTCTTCAGATCTCCTTTATATTCGTACCTATCTAATACAACCTTCATAGTAAAGCAAAGCTTCGTTATTGTTGCCACACAATAGTAACTGGTGACAACTAAGTACTTACTTTTCTTTGCACTCTTTTCCTTGATCTTCATGATATTGTACAAGGTACACTAGGGTAACCAACGTCTTTGTGCCAAATATAAATGTCCTTGACCTATTATTGAAGGTCATGTTCTCATTTTTATTCTAAATTATTCCATAATTGAAATATCTCAGAAACTAATTCAGATACAGCTTTTTGGTTGAAAATCCTGTGACAAAAATTTTTGCTGAATAATTTTGGCTTATATTTTGCCACTTAGCCTTTCGAAAAGGACCGAATTCAAATCTGCTCAGTGTTTTCTTTGCAAAACGATTTAGAGAAAGCCACAAATGCCTTAAGTCTGTAACATGTCAGATGTATGTCTGTGGTCCCTCATATTATCTGAAAGGAATATGTTTCAGGTAAGAATATAATTAGCCAGTTATTGAGACAAACGTTGTATTTACACATGCGTTCTTCGACAGCTTTGTCTTCAGATCTTGATGACGTTACGCAAGAAGTTACCTTAGGGTCTTCAGATCTTGTTTATATTAAACATTCATTATATACAATAATTATAACTTGGTAAGGTGAAGGTGCCTTATTGGGGCTACACAATATGATTAATGAGAAGTCCTGCACGAGCTGCCACCCTGAACGGTTGTTTCCACACCACAAGCAAGGCCACATCTAATAACATAAACACTGTGACGCAGACAAGCCTTTATTAAGTTGACAATGTTTTGCATTACACAAGCTTGTATAAAACAAAACGTTGTCAGATTAATGAAGGTTTGTCTTCAAGACAGTGTTTACGTTACGTTCTGTCAGTTTATTGTCCTCTCTCACGGGACCACATCTTCATGATGCACACCCGCTCTCTTGCCACCATGAGGACCCCGACCAGTGTCATATACATGGAGTGACTTTATGCAGGAAGTTACCGTTCCCTTCTCTATTTACCCTAAATTAATTTAACCAAACCAAACCTAAACTAACCTAACCTAATCCCAGATCAACCTAACCTAAATAAACTTAAATTAAACTAACCTTAATTCATGAAATGGCTGCTTTCACAATCTGCCCATAACAAACATATGTAGATTTTTTTTTATATATATCTATGTATCGACCTATAGTTACCTATAGGTCGATAAGACATCCAGCAATTTCCCTGACACAATACTTGAGATAACATGCTGATACTTTCAGCCAGCAACTGAAAAGGACACTTTGCACATGTGCACTGAGCGGAGCGATAACTTACAGCATAAGTCACTCCGTGCATAAGACACCAGGTACTTCAGAACCTCTTCTGCCTCAACAACCATCACTGGGAAGGTGAAGTGGTTCAATTAGAAGGCGGGTTATGGTTTTATCACCAGGCCAGATACAACCCAGGATATCTTTGTGCATCACTCTGCTCTAAAAAATCCCTCATCCCAGGAAGGCTGGGAAGTCCTTAGCAGATAGGCAGAAAGTGGAGTTTATCACACAGGGGACGAAAGGACCAGAAGCTGCCTCTGTCACCGGCCCTTCCAGATGCCATGTAGAAAGGGTTCCAGTCACGCTCCAGCTCGACACCGACATCGTCTTAGCGCTTCAGCTGGTGAGAGGACAGTCTTTCAGTCCCAGATCTTCGCCTGCATTCAAACTGCAGTTGCCATCATGAGAGAAGACTGTGCAACCCTAATGATGTTCATCCCTCAACTCCTCCATCACAACAAGCTGCCCCTCATCTCCATCCCTGTAGAGGCAATCACTGGCATCCTGGTCCCTCTGCCTTCCACCTGTATGCCCCAGGATCATCCTAAGCCTAGGCTAACCTACTGTACAACCCAGCTTTGCCTATGACCAACTCGCCTCAAGGCTCCATATCATCAGATGAAACCAACATCCACGGGCATCTTGCCTTTCCCTCCTGTTCATCACTTCTTGCTCCTACACCTACAGTAGACGAAGACAAGGAGGTGTGTCCTTCTTCCCCTGCTTCACCAACACCTAATCCTCTGCCAGGATCTGTCAGGAATACGAAAAAGAAGGGAAAAAAAGCAACACAAACTCCTCCTGCTTCGACAAACACCCTTCACCTGAGCAGCCAACTGATCTGCTCCCTGAGCCTGTTGACCTCAAGAGTCACATTTCCGTCACCCTGCCACCTCTATTTTTTTCTTTGCACTTTTTTTTTTTCTTCGAACTTGATGATATTATACGTGAAGGTACCCTGGGGTAACCCAAGTCCTTGTGCCAAATGTAAACGACCTTGACTAATTTTTGATGGGCATAATTTATACTAATTTTTAATATTAAAATTGCATATTTGAAATTAAAACATCTCAGTAACTAACTGAGATACAGCTATTTGGTTGAAAATTCTATTATAATCATAAAAATGTTTGCTGTTTAATTCTGGGTTATTTCGTAATTTACCCTTGTCACGAATTCGCGCGAGTGTATTTATACAAATTCGTGACATTGTACTTTGGTGAGAAAACCACGAACTCTAGTGGAATTCCTGCTGGGCATCACTCAGTTCAACCGTCCTCGTATTCACTTCGATCGGGATGGTTTTCAGAACATTTGTCACTATTTCACAAGTGACCATTCTTATGCACGACATTAGTGCTTTCACTGAGTGATTTATTGCGTTTCTATATCGTTCGCCCTCTTTCCGTTGATCATTGAAGTTAGGCCACGCCTACTTCTGGCAAACACGGCCATCTCTCTTACCCCTCCCTGGTTTGAACTCAGTCAGCTTTGAGTCGCCTTGAGGATAGGACCATTTGTGCTCAGCGTAGAGCCGGCCTCCGTTGTACAGTGAATTCCTGAATCTCCATCTAGATAGTGAATTGGCGAAGCAGGCTCGTAGCGAATAGCAGGGTTTGGTGTTCATCACGCGCAAAGCTGGGAATAGTGCCGCTATTAGTAGCAATGGTGGTAACGCCATTACTTTTTTTAGGCAGTAGCAGAACTAAGGGCGTTGCTACTTTTTGGCTGTACTCATGCGTTACCGCGCTCCTTGCTACACATGTGACGAATACAAGTCCGGAGTTGGTGAGTACATACAGATAGGCCGACGGTTTAGTTGTATTTATTAATGATGAAAAATACTTTCGTCAGTTCTGTCAATTAATGATGCTGTTCTACATTACATCAGTAGTTTATTTATTATTAGTAGTAATGTGCAATAATTAGACAGGAATTTGCTAGTTATTTATCGATCATTTAAATTAAGTAAAGATAAATAAGGATGTCAGCTAGATGTTGGCAACACACACACACACACACACACACACACACACACCTAACTATCCCCATCTCTAACTCCTGCTCTCTCGCCCACTCTCTCAGACTAATTCTTACTACGTTATTATTTCATAAGAATATGTTACTTTCAGTAAGTAATGGAAAAAAAATTGCTATTGTATAAATAGCCTTTAAAAGAAAGCCCCAGTTCATCTTTACTTTCGTTTTCGTACATATCTTAAATAGGTATCATTGAAAATATAATAAATCTATATAATATTTATCAATGGTTGGTCACATTTTTATGACTTTTATTTACGTATGTTACTTTCAGTAGGTATACTAGATAACAGTGTAAAAGAATATTTGTTACATTATACAGTAAATAGCTTTTTCCAGTACCTTCGGCTTTAAGTTTCATTAAAGAGACACCGACATGTATATATATATTTTTTTTAATTTTCAGTATAAGTATATACTGACATTACTGCTACATAACATATCCACTTAGACTGACTAATATGATCGAAAACAGTATATAGTGTATTGCTATATCACAGATTTTTGTTAATCTTTCCTTCGTCTACCTTTATCTTATCCAAAGTTGTGGGAGCGGGAGCTGGAGAGCTGCTACATTTCGTATCAAGTAGTGAAACCAGTAGCGCCACTACTTTTTCGGGCTAGTAACGGGAATGGGAGTGCTGCTACTTTTTATTAGTAGCGTTCCCAGCATTGATCACGCGGATGCCCAGTCTTTCCTTCGGCTCATCCCTCCACTGACCGGTATTTCTGTTCGTTTATCTGGGCTTAAGTTCGATTAGCTTTTGAATGAGCAAGTAAGTGTATTCTCTTTGTTATTTGAATTCATGAGTCCCCTAGTGACCGTGAATTCCCCTTTTGAATTCATTTTGAGACTCATATAACGCAAATTTAATTTATTGTAATCAATAAATTTACAGTTCTTTTCTTTGAGCTTAATGTAATTAGACTCTTGTTTTATTTCTCCACATTAAGCTTACTTTAGTTGCCGCTCCTAGTTTGCACAAACTCTTTACATTACTCATAACTGGTACTTAAGCCAGTTCTTTTGTATCACACTTAAATCCATTGTGCCAGCCAGTAGTTAAGCACCGGCAAGAACCTGTTTATTATGACTAGAAGTAGTTATTGATTGCCAGGGGTTGGGTCACTTTCTCAAGAGGCTAACAGTACTAACAAACAGCACTCGTGATAATTAGTCTCTGTTGTGTACTGTTGAAAAAGTTTATAAATTCTCGTCCTTAGAGAATCGGCTAAGTAAGCCGGCATAAAGTAAAACTTACTACTTGATTTTCACAAGTCAATTCCTTGTCTCTATTTCAAGTAATATCAAGCATTTTTAATTCATAAATTCACATCCCCCGTGACAACCCTTGAGTAAAACGCCGATTTCGAAGCTGTCCAGTGTTTTCTTTGCAACATTTAGAGAAAACCACAAAAGCTTTAAAACTGTAGTTTTCCAGATATACAGCTGAGGTCCCTCCTATGATTTGAAAGGAATATGGCTACAGTTAAGCATACAATTAGCCAGTTATTGAGGCAAATGTAAAATTTACCCATCCATTCTTCAATACCTTAGACTTCAGAGCTTGTTGATATTAAACAGAAACCTTAAAGTCTTCGGAGCTTGTTGATATTACTTTAACCTTTTACCCTAAATAGTTAAGGCAAAGTTCCTTTATGGTGGCTACAGAGTTAGAATAACTAGATATTATTTTTGTTTTCATCATCATCATCATCATTATTATTATTATTATTATTATTATTATTATTATTTACACTTTTTCTCTTAGACCTTCATGATATGAAAGTAGTGAAACCCAAGTACATGTGCCAAATACAAATGACCTTGACCTATTTTTGAGTCATATACTCAATTCTATTGCAAATACTTCATTTTTGAACTTGAAATATATCAGAAAATAAATGAGATACAGCTAATTCTTTCAAAATCCTATATGAAAAGTTTGCTGTGGATTTTTGCTAAATACTTTGCCATTTAGCCTAGTGGAAACTAATTCAAATCTGATAGTGTTTTCTTTGCAACACGTTTTAGAGAAAACCAAAAAAGCTCTAAAACTGCAACTTTGTAGATACATAAGTGTGGTCCCTCTTATGATAAAAAAGGACTATGGTTTCAGTTAAGCATAGAGATGGCCAGTTAATGAGACAAATAAAAACTTTACCCATGGATTCTTCAACACCTTTCTCTCCAGATCTTGTTGATATTACACAAGAAGCTACCATAGGTTAATCTAAGTACATGTTCCATATATGAATGGCCTTGAACTACTTTTAGAGGTAACAGACTTGTTTATTATGCCAAAATTTCATACATTATATACAGTAATGTAAATAGTTATGGTGAAGGTTCCTTATTGTTGCTACACAATGATAATAAGTTGTTATTATTATTATTATTATTATTATTATGATGATGATGATGATGATGGTGATGATGATAAATGATGATGATTCCTCTACTCACCTACTGTATGATATAAAGCATTAAATGATTGGTCTGTCCCTTCATGGGTGCATGCGTGCTTGCATCCACAACACTTTTCTGGGTGTGATATCTCCTGCACCCATCAACAGATTTCCACCAAACTATTGTCAGTGATGCAGTATGAGGCACTGGTGAACTGATAAGGTCAGCTATGCCAGGGTGTCAATGGTCAAAGTCATACTGTCGACTCAGTTTATCCTTGTGGACACGATATCTTTTAAACCTCCCAATGGATTTTGACCAAAATTTTGTCAGTGATAAAGTATGAACCATCGATGAAACAAGTAGGTCTGCAAGGTTTAAGGGTCAAAAGTCAAGGTTATATGGCATTGAATTACATTATAAGTGGAATATATTCTGAACCCAATGACGGGTTTCGACCAGACTTTTGTCAGTGATACAGTACGAAGGGATGATGAACTGATTAGGTCAGCTAAGTCGAGGAGTCAAATTGAACGTCATATGTGTGTGCGCGGGATATCTCCTGAGGCCCTTGACGTATTTCGACCAATTTTTGTCTGTGATACAGTATGAAGGGACAATGAACAGAGTAGGTCAGCATGGTCAAGAGGCGAAAAAAGGTCTAGGTCATATTAGTCTGGAGGAATTTCACTGAACCTCGTTCCGAGACATATACAAAGTTTTATTGCGTTTTTTGATACATTGAACCCTACTAATGAAAATAAAGAAATGCACCCAGTTGGCACACTTGAGCATTTTGTTATATGGACCGAAATCCAAAATGGCCCCCCGAAAAAATGAAAAATTACGGTATTTGATTACTATTGTCACTAGTTTTACTAATATTACATTATTTAAATGTAGAATGATTTCAGGAGATTCTAGGCATAAGAAAGTATATTACATATGTGTAAATTGTGAAAAGAAAAATTACTCAATTGATTATAATTGCTTTAAAAAGGCACCAAATGTGATTATCATACCCTTTTAGACTATCACCAGGTATTACCACAATATTTAATTTTCTTAACAAACTATACAGGGAAAGCATGGAGAATTAGGTCTTTCTGTCAGTAAACATATTCAAATATTTAACATGTCTATTCCAACAGACATATTTAAACCATAATCTTATTCACAACTAAAATATTCATATCCCTTATATCAGAATGTTAGACCAATTATGCGCTTCAAAGTTTATCAAAATGCTTTACATCAAAAATATGTTGCTTATAAATGTAAAAACACTGATAAACTAAACACATTTACAATTAATATATTAAGTGTCTGTCATTTCCATGTCCATACTTTCCTCCATACTTTCCTCTTCTTCAACTCACACTCTTGATTTATGTTGAGGATTTTGGCAGTAAGTTCCATGACAAGCACAAAACAGTGAGCAAGAAAGCTGTGCAGCAGCACAACTGCAATGGGCAGTTAAACGTGGGGTGCGGGATTGATAACCACACTTGATTAGTTTTAGGGCATCAAGTGGTGCAGGAGAAACAGCAGGTGACAAGCCAAATGGAACCAACATGTTTGAATCACGATCCTTAGTCCACCCATAATGAAGAGGGTTCATTTCTGGTGGCTCTGGATCAAGGGAGCTTCCCCAAATTGCTGCATGTAAGTGGGCTTTGCAAACATGTTCTTCAAATGCTTCTGTTGTTGATGACAAAGCTTTTAGCTCTGGTGCTGTGATGAGCCGAAGATTGTCCATCTTCTTTTGCCACACAGTATATCTTAAAGATGTCATGTTGTTTTCATTTGGAAAGCCATAACATGCTGCAATGAATTTTGTGGCTTCAGCAGAAACATCAGTCAGCTCTTCTTGTTGCCATCCTAATCTTGTAAGTGTCTTCCCACTCTTTATTGCCTGTAACATTGCTCCTTTACCAATACCCCATAAATATAAACACTGTCACATCCTGTAAGAACATGGGTACGTAACAGACTGTTGGGAACATCTTGATTTTGCTCAACTGTTGCTTTGATATCTGCACTTAATCGTGAAGGGTTTGTTCCAACCATTACCATATTGCAGGCAAGATTTTCTTGTTTATAGAAGTGGCATAGCAGGACAAATATGTCTGTGTCATCAGCAACAATTCTAATGCTGTGTCTTCCTGACTTTGCCAAATGGACAGCTTACTACACCACAGTAACATCAACTTCCTCATATGTAGTGCGCAAGTCAGGCCTGTTTCTTCCGTTTCCATTACAAAGCTCTACTTGTATTGGTTCCTTACCTGTAATCACAAGGTGTTTGTCATTGTGTGGCAGTAGATTGTGCTCACACAGATACTCACAAATGAGATTAATCACCTGGAATTTATTGTGTGTAACAGATAAGCAGACCTTCTGTGGTGGCAGAGGTGTTGCCAATGACAGTCTATGGCATCTACTTGCTTCCTTCCCAGCTCTAGCTGGTAGTGTTGCCTTCTCTTTTATGCCTCCAAGAAATTCTCAGGACATAGGAAAAATTAATTATTAACATGGAGAATTTTAGTTTAAAAAAAAAAGATAATTATGTTTACCATTTATCTCCACAGAACGATGGTGATGCTGCTGCTGCTGACGGTGATGTTTCAAAAGTGGTTCTTGGACCAAAAGTATTAATTCTGGTAACTACCTGCCTGCAGGGAATGCTGGTGATGCTGGCAGCGGGAGGTGTAGCTGGTCTCACAGTGTTTTTCCTGGAAAACATTTACCATCGCCTTCATAACTGACCACCAACGCCAAATTGCTGAAGCAGTGGAGTTTTACAATACGATTCAACATTTTCTCTATCAAATAGACTACCTTATGCAACTTTGGAAGATACTGATGCTGTAAGAAGTGGATATAGCTAGACTTTTGCTTCTCTACGTATTAAGCCTGTATCCGGCTACATAAGTTGACAGACAATATATAATTTTTCAGTGCTATTACTTATTTTAATTCTGACTCCCGAGCTGACTCTTGCTTCTGTGATTTTGCACATAAAGTCTATTGTGTTTTGTAGGTATCATACGCAAATTTAATAAAGATCAGATTATTACATTTGTCTAAATATTTACATTCCTTTATTAACTGTACTTTGAAATTACTATATTTCTGGATGCTATGTATATCATACTCAATTCTAGTATGAAATCAGATTACATATTCTTCGGGGTGTAAGTTTTGCTTTGTAAAGTAGCACTGAAAATTTTTTACACAAACCCTTATAGCAGCCATTTGTCAAACAGCCTTCATTCAAATTTCGGATCGCATATATCCATTTCATCGAGTGTGTTCGCCTCATCATACCATACCTTATTCTACATAAGCACACACACACACACACACACACACACACACACTAAATATATATATATATATATATATATATATATATATATATATATATATATATATATATATTTATATATATGTGTGTGTGTGTGTGTGTGTTGTAGGTGGGGACGCTTACCATCCACTCACTTGATGTAGTGCTGCTCTTGGGTCCCTGTCCATTCCTCTCTTATTTCCATCTTTACTTTCTTCCTCTTTTGTCTTTCTTTCATTCCTTCTTTCCTCTTCCTTTTGTCTAAGGGTGACTCTACACTGAGTGACGAGCCAAATGGCTTCCTGTGCACCAGGAAATCATTTACTACTCTGGGTGGTAACCACAGAACCAGATTATGGCGCCTGGTGGTTTAATGAGTAATTATGGCGCTCTAGTCGGATTGAGTTGGTAAAGGTATATATATCCAAGGGGTGGTTGGGGTTTATTGCTCACGTAATGCTACTCAGGGATAAGTGAGGCTGGTCACTCATCTTAACCCCAAAACCGCTGGGTTGTTTTGGCGCTCCTTGCGTGTCCCGCTGGGATAATTGTGCTCCGACAGACTTTGTAAAAATATTTGCCAAAAATCAGTTATTAGTCCTAAAATATTATAATTATACACACTTATGGCACATAACTTTAAATTTCTCCTGGGATGTTTGTTGAGCCTTTGTCGAGTACCGTAGGACTTCTGGAGACTTTTGAAGTTGGGTAATGAAGTCTCCACTTTACACTTCCTGACACCCCGTAATATGATTACCACAGCCTGATATTATCACTAGAAACACTATTCTATGATTTTCAAATAGTTTGGAATCTATACTCCAAAAAAAAAAAAAAAACTTTGAAAGCAATGAAAATTACGAGCGCATACCAGCTTCCCACTTGCGCTCGTTCGCCTGCTGGTATTCTGTCATTTATTATTCATAAAAACACTCACACTTTATATTTCTGTTACTATATAACACTTATATATATCTGCTGTCTTTATCCATAAGTTTCCTTCAGTAGCAGTAGTTTATTGTCACTGTAGGCATTCAATTTCTCTTTCAGTAAAATACGTAGCATTCACTTTCTCGTCCTGTATACTAGCGTTGAGAGCGAATCTATCACTTTCACTTTGACTTTCATAACTCATAGTATTCATACATGCTAGAGTGAAACTTTCACTTTCATTACTCCTAGTATATATACTTGTATTCTTATATTACTACTCATTTACATTTCTATTTACATTCTCTATTTTATTTACATTATTTACATTTCTATTTTATTTGCACTGTGTTATGCACTGTCACTTGCAGTAACTTATAGAACTATCTTCCACTGTTCACTTATTAGCAAACAAGTGCACGTGGGGTGTTGTCAGGTGATAATTAGCCAATTCCAGGTGTATAGCACCATCACTTACCTTTTTTCTTTTTTGTATATATTATTTTGTATAAGAATAGGGCATAGGGCTTATTTCAATGGATGAAATCAGTGGAAAATTCCGGTGAAGATTTACTTAGCGCAGTGCGGCCGGGCAGGCGAGAGGAAAGGGTAATGGAAGTGAGGTAGGGAGGGGAGAGAAGGTAATGGAGGGGAGGTAGGGAGGGGAGTCAAGAACAGGGAAAAATGGCTAAATTGTCAACAATGGATGGGAGTACACATGAGATAAGGAGTGCTGATTATTGTTCGACATTAGCAGTACATGCTAAAAAATGATTGGTAGGAAATCTCGACAGTACATAATAAAACATGTAGTTCCAGGTGAATGTAAATATCACTTAGGCTTCTCCCTTCTTTTCTTATATATATTTTTATTACGAGAATAGATTATACAACATATTTCAAGGGGAAATAAACAGGGAAAATTAGTGAATGAGTGCACGTGAGGTGTTGTCAGGTGATAATTAGCCAATTCTAAGTGTATGGCACTATCACTTACCTTATTTCTTTTTTGTATATATTATTTTGTATAAGAATAGGGCATAAGGCTCATTTCAATGGATGAAATCAGTGGAAAATTCCGGGGAAGATTTACTTAGCGCAGTGCGGCCGGGCAGGCGAGAGGAGAGGGTAATGGAGGGGAGGTAGGGAGGGGAGTCACGAATGGGGAGAAATGACTAAATTATCAACAATGGATGGGAGTACAGATGAGATTAGGAGTGCTGACTAGTGTTGGACATTGGCAGTACTGATTGATAATACAAGCCACCACTTGAAAGCCCTGGCGAATTCAAAATAACACAGAATCACAAAAATGACGCCCCGCGGTATGATCCCTTGCTCCCAAGCATCATGAAAGTGACGCCCCACGGTTAAGGGGTTAAATGACAAGACTAACTTGCCTAGGCCCGGGCTCCTTCGCTCCTCATGGAGCAACACTGGATTATAAGGAATTATATATATATATATATATATATATATATATATATATATATATATATATATATATATATATATACAGCAAGCTTGCCCCCAACGCATGGGTTTCGTTCCTAACGTGGCGCATTCGGCGCGAAACCACATAAGTTTTAACTACTCCTTATTTTGCTCCCTAGATCTGCTAAACATGGTCTTTTTCTGTTATCTGCCATTGGTAATCAATATGAAGCACTTTAAGTGGTTAGAAGGTTTATTTAATGTTATAACTTACAAATACAGTACTGCACAGCAAAACTTCAACATACAAATACGTAAACACAAGGCAACATTCCAATGCCAAAACCAATTGGCGTTTAGGGAGTCTAGGGAGCAAAATGGTTTTGGGACTTCACTGTCAAGCCAGTTCGCCGTCACAACGATACCAAGACAACATAGACTTTGATGGATCCCCCTGAAATATAGTTATCAAAGTACTGATTAATTAATAATAAGTATATTTATAAAAGTATTGATTAATTAATATAAGTATATTTATAGAATGACGGGGAATCATCCAGGGTGCGAATTGTCCTGATGGGGAATTGTCCATGTTTTGATGGGAAATTGACATGATGGCGAATTGTCTTGGAACCCACCTATCGTGTGTAATCTATAAATCAGGTTAACTGGTTACAAGGCTTTATTTAATGCTTTAACTTTCTTTAAGTGCTTTAACTTACAAGTGCATACCAGAATAGTAAATATTTAACTTACAAATACAGTACTGTGGAAAAGCAGTACAGCAAATATTTAACAAACAAATAAAAAAGGTAATATTCTGATGCCTATCAGAAAACTTGTTATAAGACTTTATTTCTTGTTTGAACGTTAATTAATAATACTTCAACTTACACATAAACTTACCAGAACAGTACTGTAGATATTTTTTATAAATACAGCACTGAGGAAAAGCAGTACAGCATATCACATCACGTGATCAAAACAAACCGTGCATGCTGAGCTGATGTTCGAGGATTTGGCCTTTCAAAGGCCTCTCGCGTAAATTTATAGTTTTCGTAATGGTTCTTTAATCTTACGTTGTCTTATACGTATCCCAGCACTAACAGTGTATAATTGCAAGCGCGTTCGGTGAGAACGTGTTCAGGGAGAGTTTACTGTGTATATATATATATATATATAAAGAGCCTCTGTGGTACAGTGGTAGTGTGTGCGTTTCGCACGCTGGTGAGCGCAGGTTCGTTCCCGCCAGAGTTGTAAAAACTTTGGGAAGCATTCACCAAGCGACTTGCAACTTTGGCGGACACAAGAGGTGTTGTGGTTGAACCAGTGTTCCATACTAGTATGCTTGCACCCAATTGGCTTAAGGCGGGCCGATTACACTTGGTTCACAGACTACACCCACATCCAAAGCCACTACAACAATACACTCACATTCACAAGCACTTCTCACTCTACGTAGTCTCTACCAGACAGCCTAAGCCACTGGGTAGAGATACATTGGCTGTATCGTTCCTGCTTCGGTAGGGATAGGCTGGTCCTGCAATGGACCTCAACGGCTGATGATGATGATGATATATATATATATATATATATATATATATATATATATATAAACTTCAGACTCATCTTGATATGAACTCAGAAGACAGTAGGAAACCAGCATCATTTATCTGAGGTCACACTGAAGGTTTGTGTTTCTCGTCAAGTCGAAGAGCATAGAGTGAGTTGTAAATGCTGTTGTTACTATATAAACAAGCCAGTAGGCGACGATGGCCAGCTTCAAGAGGGCCTATCGATTTTTAGCCGCCGCTGTTCAGTCTGTACACACCAAGGAGGACCCTTATTTGGTAAGAGTCTAAAAATACTATCTCTCACCTCTCTTTGGACACAAACTAAACCACCCAAGCAACGGAAATAACTATACCTGATTAACCCCTCCATGGCCGTGGGTCCGGAAGCATACAGTACGTGTGCTTCTGGTAGAGCCCGGGGCCATTTCCTAAAGTTTCAAAAAGTGATTTTTTTCCCTTGCCATACTGAAGAGGAAGTTCTGACGCACCTGTCAGTGCAAACTTCAGCTTCCTAGACCCATCCTGTGGCATGCAATCGAATGCAGAAGTTGCGTAAATTTAGGCAGCTGATACTACTCACATGTAGGTATTGCAGTGACGCAACATCGCACTTTTCTTTCTTTTTTTTAACCAAAAAACATTGTCAATGGTGCTGATAAGGTGTGAAATAACTATATATGTGTATTTTGAATTTTTTCTGTACATATTATAACATACGAGGTTTGAATGTAAAAAATTATGAATTTATTTCACATCTTTTGGTGTTTATTGTGTTTATGGTAGTATCAAGTTACTTTTGCAGTCTGGGTGATGGAGTTTGTTGAAAAAGGGAGGCGAGAGTGTCTGTTTTCAGACCTAAATGAGATAAACGTGATCCCTTGAGCGTACAGGCTGGACAGTGAGGGTTAAATTGCGAGATGACCTGCCATTCGCACCTTGCACGAGCTGAATAGCAGGACAGGAAGGAAGTTCTTTCTACCCACGAAATCATCATGTGAACACAGAAAACCTTCCTGTTATTCTTGTGAAAGGCGAAGAATATGTAAAATGATTTAAAACAGTGCAACAAACCTGAAGAAATAGGTAAAGATACCAAAAAAATAATAATATTTCTGTTATTTTCATGTCTTTTTGTTTATGCCTGTGTTTATTTATAATCATAAACAGCGTGGTTGTGTGAGATTTGTAAGGGAGGAGAAAGATGATATTTTTTGTCTGGGTCGAGATAATGGGTGTAATTATGTGTGTTTAGGCTTAGCCATGAGCGAAAAAAACATACATCCACTCGTCATGGCAGCAGGTGGTGAACTGACAAATGAGGCATGAGAGTGTGAAGGTCAGTCTCATGGCCTTGATGTTCGGTCACTTCCAGAAAGTTTTCACAGTTTTCTACAAGTCGCACTGCATCGAATGATCCAATCCAGTACAACAAACCTGAGCAAATAGGTATGATACCAACACAAAAATGTATTTTTCTGTAATTATCATGTCTTTTTTGTTTGTGCCTGTATTCATTCATAATCATAGACAGGTGGTTGTGTGTGCTTTGCAAGAGAGGACAACGATGACATGTTCTGTGTGGGTCGAGATAATGGGTGTAGTTGTGCTTGTTTAGGCATGGCCACAAGTAAAAAAATCGAAAACTCACTCATCACAGCAGCAGGCTCTGAACTGCTTGATGGGGTATATGGGAGAGTAGTGTAGGTCAGTCTGAAGACGTTCAGGATGTTTGTTCACTTCACAAAAATTTTTGCTGTATTTTAAAGGCTGCACTCAAACGACACCTGTGGCCATTTATTGGCTTAACGTCATTCGACGCAGGTGGCTACGGAGGGGTCAAACACAATAAACAAAAAATATGTAAGATTTTTTTTTTTTTTATGAAACCTCTCATACTATGTACTGATTTTGTTCTTAGCCCCTTAATCGCAGGGCATCACTTTCGTGATGCTCGGGAGCAAGGGATCATACCTCGGGGTGTCACTTTTGTGATTTTGTGTTATTTTGAATTCACCCGGGCTTTCAAGTGGTGGCTTGTATCATCTATCAGTACTACCAGTGTCCAGCTATAGTCAGTTCTGCTAATGTCACCTGTACTCCCATCCACTGTTGACAATTCAGTCATTTTTCTCCTGTCCTTGACTCCCCCCCTCCTTACCTCCCCTCCATTACCCTCTCCTCCCGTCTGACCAGCTGCGCTGCGCTACACAAATGCTGAACAGATTTTTCCACTCATTTTATCCATTGAAATGTGCCCTTTGCCCTATTCTTATACAAAATGATATATAAAAGAAAGAGAAAAGGTAATTAATACTGCCATAAATATGGAATGGGCTAATTATCACCTGGCAACACCTCACGTGCACTGGTTCGCTAATTTTCCCTGTTTATTTCCCCTTGAAATATGCTGTATGACCTGTTCTCATAATAAAAGTACATATAAGAAAGGAAGGGAGAAGCCTAAGTGATATTTAC
Organism: Coenobita brevimanus; assembly: GCF_032717465.1. NCBI lineage: Eukaryota > Metazoa > Arthropoda > Malacostraca > Decapoda > Coenobitidae > Coenobita > Coenobita brevimanus. Next base: position 14,740,447 of record NC_137039.1, on the reverse strand, counting down.
ATTCACCTGGTACTACCTAATATATTATGTATTGTCTAGATTTCCTGCCAAGCATTTCATAGCGTACATATTAGCAGCTGTCACCACACTGACATTGGCAGCCCTTCACTGACCCTAGGCAACAACATTCAGTTTACTGTCGTCTTTCAAGGTGAAACCACATCGGATTCTTGCCTGTCCAATTCCGCCGCTTTTTAGCCCCATGCAAAGGGCCCTGTGACCTCTACCCCTATTCAAAACCTCGTGTGGAAAGGAGTAAAGGGCTAAGTGACTGCTCTGGAATGTGAACTGGCTAATTTATCAATGAGAATGATGGACAGTGACTACGATCCTTCTGGTGACTCTAAAACAGTGCAAGTGGAAATGTAAATAATGTGTAAATAATGTGTAAACAGCAAGGGGAGGTGGTGGCTCAATCAGTAGAGAGATGACCTGCGGTCCTAATGGACCCGGGTTCAAATCCCGCTGGGGCAGGGAACAGTTTAAGGATTTGAATTTCATAAATATCAGACTTTACTGATGTACCAGAAGACCTGCCGACATGTCGTAAAAATACCCCTGCTAATACCAATACACCAGTCCTGTATGAGACAGCCCTAGCATGTATTCAGTATGGACGGTGGGTGTTAGCGCCGAAGTGGTGGTATGTAGAGGTGTGCGGTACGTAGGAGGACTACTGGGCCTTGAAAGCAGGCTGTGAAGCCTATGCAAAGAGTTGGACACATTAAAAAAAAAAAAGTGAAAGCAATGAATGTAAATATAAGTGAACAGTGGAAAATAGTTTTATAAGTTACTGCAAGTGACAGTGCATAACACAGTGCAAATAAAATAGAAATGTAAATAATGTAAATAAAATAGAGAACGTAAATAGAAATGTAAATGAGTAGTAATATAAGAATACGAGTATATATACTAGGAGTAATGAAAGTGAAACTTTCACTCTAGCATGTATGAATACTATGAGTTATGAAAGTGAAAGTGAAAGTGACGGATTCGGTCTCAATGCTAGTATACAGGACGAGAAAGTGAATGCCTGGAGTGAAAATAAACTACTAGTACTGAAAGAAACTTATAGATAAATATTGTATATATAAATAAGTGTAATAAAGTACTAGGAATATAAAGTGTGAGTGTGTTTATAAATAATAAATGAGAGCTCCGCCTCAGAATACCATTGGCGAACCAGCAGGGGAGGAAAGCTCATACGCGCTCATAATTTACATTTCTTTCACAGTGTTTTCTATTTTGAAATATGGATTCCAAACTACTTGAAAGTCATAGAATAGTGTTTGTAGTTATAATATCAGGCAATGGTAACCATATTACGGGGTATCGGGAAGTGTAAAGTGGAGACTTCATTACCCAACCTCAGAAGTCTCCACAAGGCCTACGGTACTCGACGAGGGCTCAACAAACATCCCAGGAGAAAGCTGAAGGTATGTGCCATAGGCATATTTAATTATAATATTCTGGGACTAATAACTGATTTTTGGCAAATATTTTTAGAAAGTCTGCCTGAGTGCGAATATCCTAGCGGGACACGCAAATAGAGCCAAAACAACCCCGCGGTTTAGGGGTTAATACACATATGCCATCATTTCAAACCATTTCAGCACCGCTGAAATTTTGGGGTGTGTGAATATGTGTATATTTGTTAGTGTAATGTTTTTTTTTCTCTCTTTGCTTAGTTTTCATCGATATGTATGCAGTCATTTTGCGAATTTTTTTTTTACCTAGCATTACAAAGTACAGGAAGGATTTAGGAAGCGAAAACTTGCATTACCAGGTGCGGCAGATGTTTCTCTCCAATTTAGTAAGAAAAAAAAAATCGATTTTCAAAATCTTAAAGAACTGTGCTGGGGCTGGCCACTGGTTCCCAACAATTTCTGGACCCATGGAGGGGCTAAGGGGGCCGTTGGTAGGCAACGAGTTGTTTCCTAGCATCTAAAACCTTGCGGACACCAACTTGGTCATAGGTTGGTTATTGGGTCCAGGTTTGGTAATTCTGAAGGGTAGAAGTGCCTGCCACAATTAAACAAAACTGCTAGGGAGATTGAGGCCAGTCTTTGCAGGATTGCCATTTGAAAACTAGAGGAGAGAGGAGAAAATTAGATGGAGCACTTCCGATAGAGAATGCTCTGAAGATTACAACTAAAGAAGTCAGAGCTATCTACGCCCATTAGTAATGCATCTGCAACTCAAAACGTGAAAAGTACAAAAAAAGTATTTTGTTCGGTCATTGCTAGGCATACAAATAGTTGCCAAGCAACCAAAATGTTGCGGACACAACTACGACATAGGCTGGTCACTGTCCAAATTTGGTCGGAATTGGTCAATTCCTAAGCGTAGAAGTCCCTGCCACAATCAAACTAAGTGTCCTCAACATTAATACTGCATCAGAAATTACTATTCTGTGTGATTTTAGCGTCCATAATGTCGAATGTCTCACTTATTCACCCAGAACTGATGACTCTGGTCTTGAATGTTAGCTATTTGCAGACCTCACCCAGTTAGTCAGTCAACCCACCCGTGTACCAGACAACCCCGATCAAAATCCCTTCCTATTGGACTTGTTTCTAACAACCAATTCAGATAATTATAATGTAGAAGTGAAGTCCCCCCTCGGATCCTCGGATCATTGTCTGATTCAAGCCACCAGTTTCACACCTACCACACCCTCCTGCTCTGAACCTGTCGTGATGACTAAATGGCAGTACGACAGGGCAGACTGGGAGGGACTTCAAAATTATCTCATGGATGTTCCTTGGACCTCCTTTTTCTCCCATGATCCAAATTCCACATTGGGCCACATGCAGGATTTCATTAAAGTCGGCATGGAAACATTCACTCCCCATCATAGTTACAGAAAAAGATGTAATTCTCCTAAATGGTTTGACCACAATTGTGCTAGAGTAACAGAACATAAAACAATAGCGTATAACACTATATACAAGGACCAAAACCAAAGAAGCCTTTAACTATTATAAAAATATCAGAAACCATGCCAAAACTATTATTAATCTTTCTAAATCAAACTTTCTACATAGACAAGCTAACAAACTAAACAGTCCAAATGATAAGAAAATATTCTGATCAACCCTTAATTCATTCAAAACTAACTTCACTACCACCTCTTCCATTCCACCGCAACAGTCCCCCAATGGAAATCTAGTAAGTGACCCACGCGGAAAAGCCATCCTCCTTGTTGACATTTTTTTCAACAAAACCCTAAATTCATAAAATCATTCTATTCCTGTACTTGATTTTGATTCCCCACAAATACCTCCTTTCGTGATTCACACCAGACACGCACTAGCTGTATTACAGAATCTATCAGCAGACAAAGCCACTGGTCCAGATGAAATCCCTTCAATAGTACTTAAAAATTGCTCCTCAGTGTTGGCTCCTGTATTAGCAAAATTTTTCCGCTTATGAATCCGTACCTCAATTTTTCCAGCCCCTTGGAAAGTAGCAAATATCCATCCTGTTCCTAAAAAGGGGGCAACTTCTGATCCATCAAACTATAGACCAATTGCAATAACTTCCGTTCTCAGTAAAGTTTTTGAGACACTAATTAACAAAAACATAGTCAAGCATCTAGAAATCAATAAATTGATCAATGATCGGCAGTATGGATTTAGACAGGAACGTTCAACTGTAGATACTCTTTGCCTTCTTACCCATCAGATTAACAAAACAATATAACAACATGGTGATACACACACAGTAGCATTTGATATTTCAAAAGCATTTGACAGAGTATGGCACCAGGCTTTATTGTCGAAGATGTCACACTATGGCCTTGCATCACTGGTTCCTCTAATTTCTTCTTACCTTCATAGTAGAAAAATACGGGTCATGGTAGGTGGAATTTATTCTCAGTTTCATTCCATAAATGCTGGCGTACCTCAGGGATCAGTTTTGGTGCCAACCCTTTTTCTCATTCACATAATGACCTCCTATCTGTCACGCACAACCCAATACACTCTTATGCTGATGACTCGACCCTTCATAGTTCTTTCATATTTAGTACCTCCTTTACACAATTTGATATTATAAATTCCCAAATAAACACAGCAATTTCTCTGAACCAGAACCTTTCTAAAATTAATCAATGGGGACAAAAAAATCTGGTCTCATTTAACGCTCAGAAAACTAAATACATTAATTTCTCCAATAGAAAGAATCCCTCAGACTCACACATAACTTTAAATGATGTCAGTATTCCCATATCCACTACAATTGATAACCTAGGTGTTACTCTAAACCCCAACCTAAGCTGGACAACTTATGTTAAATCCCTTGCTAAAAATGCCTCTAAAATATTGGGACTTATGTACAGAGTTCGTGAGTTCTTCACTGAGGAGCAGATGGCCACAGTAAACAAAAGTTATGTGCGTTCTCAGATCGAATACTGTTCACCACTGTGGAGTGGATGTGGAGCGGTTGCACTGAGGCAGTTGCACAAAATTCAAAATAAAGCCATTAGATTAATCAATAATCCTGCCATAACGCAGGACCTTCCTCCGTTATCAGTACGTAGAGATGTTGCTTCTTGAGCACTATTTTATCGATATTTTTACTGTAAGTGCTCTAAAGAACTGGCTTCAATTGTACCTCCCCTTCACATTTTCTCCCGAAATACTCGGGCAGCTGGGAGCGCCCATGAACTCACACTCTCTCCCCCACAATGCAGAACCTCTGCTTATCAAAATTCATTTATCCCCAGAACTACTACTCTCTGGAATTCACTTCCTGGGAGTTACTTCCCACATACATTTAATCCTCTCGATTTTAAATCCAATTGTTATAGGTATTTTGTGAATGGAGGATGCCTTTAGGCACATGGACTTATTTTTTTCCTTTGTTTTTCCTTCCTCCATTCATTATCAAAAAAAAAAACAAAAAACAAAAAAAAACAAGACTACGAGAAAGAAAGACAGAAAATGCGACTAACAATAAGGGCAGCATGGACCTGGAAAATATTAATTCTAAAATGATTGCTATGATATAGGGATGGAAATTATGCAGAAACAAAAGAAAAAACACGGAAGAAAGAGAGTATTTGGGACAGGAGGAGATTTATAGTCTTATACACATTCCAACATCCCACCAGCTACAAACATTTTTACAGTGTAGAATATAGTAATAGGTAGAGAATTCTGAATTTGCTGCGATTTCTAATTCTCTTTTGTTTCTGCCCTTTCTTTTTTTCTATTGCTTCTGCAATTTTCCCATCCATAGTCTTACAGGTTATCCCCTGGGGGTAGGAAGGTTTCAAGAATACTCCCCCAGTATTCCTGCTTGTCGTACGAGGCGCCTAAAAGGGTTGGTGGTGGATTAGTGTCCCACCCTGAAAGAAGAACTAACGAAACAAGCAAATAAAGCGCCTCGGACCCGGACGGACTATACGTTGACAACTAAGGAATGGACGGAGGACATTCTGAGGGTGGGGACATGGAATGTGAGAAGAGTGAATGATGAAGTGAAAGAGAGAGAGATTGTTCAGGTGCTTGAGGATGCTAAAGTGGATATATGTGGATTGACTGAAACTAAATGGTAAGGTGAAAGAGTGAGAGAGTGAGAGAGTGGGAATATGGTTTAGGTATATGTGCACGAGTTAATGAGAATGAGAGGGCAAGAGAGGGAGTATGTCTGATGATATGCAAGAAGTGGAAGGAGAATGTAAGAAAGTATGGAACAGTGGGTGGAAGGATTGTATGGATGAGGATGAAAGTACGTATACAAACGTGGGCAATTGTATGTGCGTAAGCACCGACAGAGGACCAAGTGGCAAGAGTGAAAGATGAGTTTTGGGCGAGTGTAGAAACATGTATCGACAAATTTGAGAGGAACAAGAGAGTGCTTTTGATTGGAGACATGAATGGCAAAGTTGGAAATGTATGAGTGGATGGAGTGGTTGGTCAGTGGGGTGTGCCAGCTGAAGTAGATGGGAATGGTAGTGCTTTGGTCGACAGCTGTGCTGATAAGGGGTTGGCAATAGATAACACTTACTTTCGGTATATGATGATCCACAGGTATACTTGAAGAGTAAAGAGGAGGATGGATGGTGAACTTGATAAACGAAAGGCAATGATAGACTACGTGTGTGTGGATGAGCGAATGAGAAGACAAGTGTTGGATGCAAGAGTGTGGAGAGGGTGGGGGAATGGAGTCTCGGACCATTACTTAGCGATGGCCAAGGTAAAGCTGCAAAGAAAATGGTTGAGGAGAAGAAAGGGAAGACAGGAGGAAACAGCTCCTGTGAGAAGAGTGGAGAAGTTGCAAGATAGTGAGAAAATGGCAGAGTATAAGAGCATAGTGGAAGAAAGATTGGGAAGGTATGAGTTAGAGCAGATAGAAGGGGTGGAAGACGTATGTAAGATATTCACGGAAGAGATAGGAGCAGCATGTGAGGTGGTTTGTGGAGTGAGGAGGAGATGCACGGGTGTGCAAGGAACAGCATGGTGGAATGATGAGGTGAAACGAGCTGTGGAACAAAAGAAGAAGGCATATAGCGAATGGCTAGTGAGTAGAGGTAGGGGAGAAGATGAGAGGGAGAAGAGAGAGGCATATGTAAGCAGGAGAAAGGAGGTGAAGAGACTGGTGAAGGAGAGTAAGAAGAAAATGGATGAAGAATTTGGGAGGAATCTGAGTGGGAAATGAGGGGAGAGTAAGACATTGTTTTGGAAGGAGGTAAAGAAAGTAAGGCAGTGTGAAAGGGGAAATAGTAGGGGAGTGAAAGATAGGAATAATAGATTGTTGGTGGAGAAGAGAGAGAAATTGAGGAGATGGAAGGAGCACTTTGAGGATTTGTTGAATGTAGAAAGTGAGAGCAGTGCGAGTATAAGTGGTTGGGGAATGGCTGGGAGAAGAAGAGATGAGAGGAGGGAGGAAGAGATCAGTAGGGAGGAAGTAGAGCAGTGGTTCTTAACCTTTTTTGAGTCACGGACCCCTTCGAGAATCTGGTGAAAGCTACGAACCCCTTCCCTTCAAAAATGCACATAAGCACATAAACACAGCATTTTGCGTGCAATGAATATATCTTATTGAAAACTACCTCACGCAGTGTTTGACATGCACAAAGTATAAAACAGTCTTTACAAAGAATTATTTCACTACTCTTTTTCATGCAAAAATTAATGGCCACTCGATGAAAAAATGAAATACATCCAGCTTGTGCAAATTAAACAAAGTAAAACTTCAACTTTGCTCAAAAGTTCATTTCAACGAGAGGGTTGTTGTTGTTTGGCTTGAACAAGAAGTTGAAATTGTGGAGTGGTCTATGACAAGGAAACACTTGTGTCATCACTGACATCCAGGTGATTTCGACTTTTCGTTTTGATAGAAACAAGCGCTGAAAACCCTGACTCACAAAGGTATGTAGTAGGAAACTGAATCAGAGCACCGATAGCTCGCTTTGCTAGACGAGGGTAGGCTTGTGTCAAAGAACACCAGAATTCAAGACTCTTCGTTTTTTTATTTATTTATTTATTTTTTGGCAGCTAATGATGCCAAACGACATCACGCAATATCGCTAAACTTTTCTCAATTATTCTGACCTTCACGGACCCCCTGAAGCCCATCCATGGACCCCCAAGGGGTCCATGGACCCCAGGTTAAGAACCCCTGAAGTAGAGGAAGCAATGAAGAAGATAAAGATGGGAAAGGCCCCAGGAATTGATGGAGTGTGTGGTGAAATGCTGAGGTATGAGGGTGAGATTGTTGTGGAGTGGATATGGAAGTTGTGTAGATTGGCTTGGGAAGAGGGAAGGGTTCCAGAGGACTGGAAATCAGGTATAATGGTTCCTTTATACAAAGGAAAAGGGGAGAGAGAAGTATGTGGTAACTATAGGGGTATTTGCCTTCTTAGTGTGACTGGAAAAATATATGGTAGAAAACTCACTGATAGGGTTAGGCATATGAGAGAGGAGCTAGTTGGAGAAGAACAAGGGGGATTTAGGAAGGGAAAAGGGTGTGTAGATCAGATATTTGTACTAAGATGTTTAGTGGAGAAGTATCTAGAGAAGGGAAAGAAAGTGTATGCTGCCTTCATGGACTTGGAGAAAGCTTATGACAGAATAAATAGGCAGGGTATGTGGAAGGTATTAAGAATATATGGAGTAGAGGGGAAATTGTTGAGTGCTGGGAAGTGTATGTATGAAGGAGCTAGGGCTGCAGTGCGAGTGGATTGTGAGCAGAGTGGGTTCTTTGATCTCAATGTGGGACTGAAACAGGGTTGTGTGATGTCTCCATGGCTGTTTAATATATACATGGATGGGGTTGTAAAGGAGGTGCAAGGTAGGGCCGTGGATTTGGGGGTGACTCTAATGAATGAGGGTGAGATTTGGAAGATTCCGGTGTTGCTGTTTGCTGATGATACAGTATTATTGAGTGAAGATGAATGGGAGTTGCAAGGTTTGGTGAATGAATTTGGGACAGTGTGTAGGAAGAGGAATCTGAAAATTAATGTAAACAAGAGTAAAGTTATGGTCTTTGAGAGGAATGAAGTCACAGTATGTACAGTGACGTTGGATGGTGAGGATATGGAGAACGTGAGTGCATTCAAGTACTTGGGTTGTGTGATGAGTAAGGATGGAACTTTGGGGGATGAAGTGCGTGAAAGGACAGCAGGGAAGGAAGGTAGTTGGTTCACTGAACGCAGTGATTAGAAATAGGGAGGTGAGTGTGGAAGTTAAGAAGTCACTTCATGATAGTATTGTGATCCCTACCCTGACGTATGGAAACGAGGCGTGGACCTTGCAAGAGGGGAACAAGTCAAGAGTGAGAGCAGTGGAAATGAGTTACTTGAGAGGAGCATGTGGAGTGACATGGAGGGACAGGTTGACGAATGAAGAAGTGAAGGAACGTTGTGGGGTGGATGTGGATGTGGTTGAGAAGATTAGGAGAAATACACTGAGGTGGTTTGGACATGTGGAGAGAATGGAGAATGAAAGACTGACTAAGAGGGTGTATTAGGTGAGGTGGAGGGAGATATAGGGAGGGGTAGACCGAGGATGAGATGGAGGGATGGAGTTGAGAGGTATATGAGGGAGGGGAGAGTGAGCTGGGGGGAGGGTAGTCAAATGGTGGGTGACAGAGCGAGTTGGAGGCGTTTTGTCTGCGGCCACCCTTTGCGGGATTAGGGCGTCAGGCTATAGACAGACAGATAGACAGAACTTTCTGATTTCTACTTTATCATTTTTTTTAATGGAAGTCACGAATCATGTAAACATTAGCAACACTATAAAGAAACTTTTAACTGTATGATAATCGCAAAGAACGATTACTGATACAGTATCTGCAATATGCTTATGCTGACTGGACCAACACTAAATCGTGGAATTTTACATGTTCTGAGAAGAGATCTGATGCTAAAAACAGTTTTCAGGCTGTTCCTCACGTACTGTAGCTCAAATGCTTCTCTTAGTATTTATAAAAACTCGGTTGTGAGGAAATGTTTTGGTCCGTAACACGATGCCGTTTGCCCTTTCATTTTAAAGGTACGAGTGATAATGGAAGAACAAAATTTGATATTTTTGCTATCCGGTTTCGCGACTCACGAAGGTTAGTGGAGCTTTGCAAGCAGCGTAGCACTTAATTGCCAAAGGTCTATTAGTCCATTAGCTTAATGTAGGGCTTAGCGATCCTTTTGTTGCGTGCATCCCCATTTCTTAAGTATGGGACATCATTAAAATTTTGAGCCATACTTACATAATAATCTGTTAAACCGATAGGCCCGTAATACGTGGAAGAGATCCGAAAATTACTTCAAGAGAAAATTATATATAAAATACATGTGCAGCATCTTCCTGTGCATTCAGTGAAAGCATGGAAATTGCATACCCAATCCTGCGATATGTATGCTGATTTCCTTGACATCTGTGTGCCCTCTTTTCCCACCTTATGATCCTTTCTATTTCTGGCACTGAGAGCCTGCTGAACAAATACAAGGATCTGAAAGCCTTATCTTCCTTCCTTTCACTTTCTCTGAAAATTTTTATTTGGTGAGGGACTGACCCCTCGAAATTCGTTGTTGGAAAAAATTTTTATAATGGAAAATCTTCGGAATGAACCAGACGAACTCATCTGTGAAGCTTCATTTAAGTTTTTTCTCCAATGTCTGATTTTTTTTTCTTTTTGTTAGGGCGTTGTCCAAAGAATCATAGAGGGGTAGCCATGCTCAACGAATATAGTTGTGCAGCTTCGTCTTTTGCATTCAGAGAAAACATGGAAACTGCATACCTGTACCTAATACTAAGATAAGTATTTTGAATTCGTTGATATCCAAGTCTTCACTTTCCCATATTTCTTTTCTGTGAAATATGTTTTAGCATCGTAAACTTTATTTCGAACTGAGTTGCCAAATTAGCTGTATGCATACTGATATCCAAGCAGAGCATACGTGAAACCAACATTAATTTACCACGGCGCGAGAGTTAGTTATATATCTACGATCCTTTAAACCGACCAACATGTGAGACATTCAGATAAGGGAAAATGAAAAAATATGGCGAGAGGCCAGTCAAATGAAAGAGGGAGTCTCAGATGTACGAATGTAAACAAAGATGGTGGGGTCAAGGACAGTGATTCAGGAAGTGAAGATCCTTGTCTGTGTGGAGAATGTAAGTACGAAGTAAGGTCAAATAAAAAAGATGTACAGTGTCAGATGTGCAATTATTAGTTTCATAAAAGGTGCACAAAAGTGACAGATGCATTATATGACAGTCTCACAGAAGCACCAAGTGGTATTTGGTGGCTCCGTGTGGGGTGCCAGCCTAATGCAGAGTTAGCTCTAAAGTTCTATAAAGAGGTGAAACAGAGGCAGGACAAGATGGATGAGAGGATAGATAACACAGAACAGAAAGTTGTAGCAAACAGTGAGACTGTTAAAGAGACTGCAAACAAACAGGATAGAGTGGATGAATATGTTGACCTGAGAACCGATGATAAATCGAAAGAAAAGGATGAAAGGATAAAGAGAGAGACAAACTTAATTCTTCACAACATTGAAGAACATGATAGCGAGGACGTAGCCAGTCGAGTTGTGGAGGATGAAATCAAAGTCAGGGAAGTATTTAGGGAACTTGGCATAGAGGTTGGTTTTAGTAAAGTTGTAAGACTTGGCAAAAAAAATGAAGTCAAGAATAGACTCTCTAAAGTAATACTGTATTCAAGAGAGGATAGAAGAGCAGTTCTGGAGAAAGCTAAAAGTCTCAGAACATCAGAGAGAGAAAGTATGAAGAGAGTCTTTATAACACCTGATCTCACACCAGCTGAAAGAGTAAAAGACAAAGCACTTATGCAGGAACTGAAGTCAAAAGTGGAGGAAGAAAAGAAAAAAAACAAAGGATAGTCAAGGATGGTGGACAATAAAAAATGGAAAGGTCATCCGGGTTGCCAGGAGACAGACAGACCAGTAGTGTGATTATGCAGTAACAGTCTAACAGGTGTGGATCCTGGCATTCATAGTAGGGACCAGAGCCATCAGAGGGAGCAGACTATAGAGTTTATGAACATAAACACAGCAGATATAAACAGTGAACTGAGTGTGTATTTCTTGAATGCCCAGAGTATCCAAAATAAGTTTACAGAATTTAAAAGTTTGATGGATGAGATGAAACCACATATTATTGGAGTAGCAGAAACTTGGCTACACGAATATATTGGGCAGGGTGAATACTTACTTAAGAACTACACCTGTTTTAGATGTGATAGGAATTCAGAAGAAAAAGGAGGTGGAGTGATGCTGTACACGCATAATTCATTGCAGGTAAGCCCCTGTGATGAGTTAAATGATATAATGTTTGAAGAGTCAGTGTGGCGTACCATTGAGTTAATGACTTATGATGTATTACTAGTGGGTATGTGCTACATATCTCCGAAATCGAGTGAAGAAAATAATACAAAACTCAATACCATCGTTCGACGCACCAAGGCTATAAGCAGAGTAACACATGTATGGGAGACATGATTTATCCAAAAATTGACTGGAACAAAGGTGTGGTTACAGGTGGGAACAATTCAGTGCGGTGCTTGTTTTACGATGCAATTCAGGAGCAGTACCTTGTTCAACACGTAACTGAACCCACCAGATATAAAGGATACAGTGAACCATCTCTTTTGGACATAATTTTGACAAATGAGGAACACATGATAGATGAGGTTAAGATTACTGATCCATTGGGTAAAAGTGATCACTGCGGAATCCTGTTTAAATTTGTTTGCTACATGGCGCAGTCAGAACACAAGTCTGAAAAAAAAAGAGATTTCTTTAAAGGGGATTACAAGAAAATAAGGGAAAAACTGCAATAATACACTTGGGAAGGTATTCTTAGAGACTTGAGCATCGACAGTATGTACACCAGGTTTGTCAACATATTATATACCCTGAGCAGCGAATACATCCCACTGAGAAATGAGAAGCCCCAGAAGAGGAAAAAGGTTCCAAATTGGATAAAAAAGACATCACTTAGAAAACGAGAGAAATTCCGCTGGTACAAGATAGCTCGGCGTAAAGAAGACTATGAGGCCTATACTAGAGAAAGAAACAAGACAACTACATTGCTGCACAAATATGAAAAGGAAACTGAAAGGAAACTGGCGATGGATTTTAAGGATAACCCAAAGAGACTACACAGCTACATACGGAGGAACCAGAAGGTACGGGCTGGGATCGGAGTCATTCAAGGAAAGGAGGGAATGGTAGGCACAACTGGTAAGGGAAAATCAGAGATATTAAGTTATTCTTTCAGTCGGTATATGTACAGGAGAAGGATGATGAAATTCCACAATTTTCTCCACAAATCGAGGACTGGAAGAGTCTTAGAAACATTACCTTCCACGATGAAGAGATCCTAAGGAAACCTAAGGACTTGTAAGTGGACGAAGCCATGGGAGGCTGTGGGAATGTGTGGATGAATTAGTAACACCATTAAAAATGATCTTCAATAAAAGCATGGAGGAGGGAATCATACCACCAGCTTGGAAGGAAACAGATGTGTTTCCCATATACAGAAAAGGCAGCAACAGGTTACCTCAAAACAATGGGCCAATAAGCTTGACGTCACATATATGTAAGACAATGGAGGCCTGCATAAAAGATCACCTGTGGAAACACATAGAGAAGAACAGTCTAGTAACTTGTAATCAGCATGGCTTCATTAAAGGGAAGTCGTGCTTGACAAACCTTATGGAAACTCTGGAGGACTGGACAAAGTCAGTAGATAAAGGGGATGCAGTAGACGTTGTATATTTGGACTACAGAAAGCCTTTGATACAGTCCCACACAAAAGACTATGCATTAAACTACAAGGTTATGGTATCAAAGGAAAGGTGATAAACTGGATTGAGGACTTTCTAAGCGACAGAAGACATAGAGTTGTGGTCTGTGGTGCAATGGCATCCTGGGACTGGTCAAGAGCGGTGTTCCACAGGGGTCTGTATTGGGTCCATTACTTTTCATATTATTTGTCAATGATCTGCCAAAACAAATATAGTCACAAGTCAAGATGTTTGCTGATGACACAAAAGTGTACAGTAGAACCACTGCAAAGGAAGACCAAGACATGTTACAAGAAGACATGTTACAAGAAGACATATTTCAATTATGTAAATGGTCAGATAAGTGGCTTATGAAGTTTAATGCGGATAAGTGTAAAGTAATACATATTGGCAGACGGAATGAAGGTAAAGTATATCAAATGAAAGAATGTATAGGTGATGAAGAAGTCCTGCATGAAATAAAAAATATAACAAATGACCTGAAGCCATCCAGACAGTGCCAAGTAGCAGAAGCGAAGGCAACATCCGCGATGAGGAGACTGAAGAATAGCTTGAAGCATATGGATGCAGGCATATTCAAGAAAGTATATCCAAGGTATGTGAGAGCACACATGGAAACCTCAGACGGGGCTTAGAGTCGCTACTTTGCCAAGGATAGAGACATCTTAGAGCAAGTTCAGAGAAGAGCTACAAAGACTGTAGGGGAATGTAGTCATCTTACATATGAAGAGAGGCTGAAGTTTCTTAACTTGTATTCGCATTTTATGAGGAGAAAGAGAGGAGACCTGATAGAAGCCTTCAAAATAACCAAGAAGCTAGAGAACATAAACAGATATCAATTTTTTTTTTCCCAATGAAACAGGAGGGACAACAAGAGGCCATAGTTTCAAGATTAAGAAAATGAGAGATAGACTCTTAGTAAGACCAGACTTTTTAACTCAACGAGTAGTGAATGACTGGAACAAGCTTCCTGAATACGTAGTCCAAGCTGAATCCGTTACTGTTTTCAAGAACAGACTTGACAAGTTTTGGAAAAGTATAGGATATGGGTACTCAACTAGACCTGGAGTCTAACAGCAAAACCCATAACACTGTAAGTGTAAGTGTAAGTGTAAGTTGTTGATAAATTCACTAACTGATTGTAATAAAACCTTATCAAATTAACAACAATGGTAACAGCCGCCATACAAGAAGAGTACAATGAAAACAAGGATAACACACACACACACATATATATATATATATATATATATATATATATAAAATGTGTGTGTGTGTGTGTGTGTGTGTGTGTGTGTGTATCGTGTTTTATAAGTCCCACTTTGACGTGGTTAGTAGACTTGAGTGCTGCTTCGACCTTCATGCGGTAGGACTACTTGCGATCTATTTACCGTCAGTGTAGTAGCAGCCAGATCTAGTATCTGTCAATCTACTAGCGGCAGTCATACTAAAAGCCATGCCCCTTCAGGAATAGGGACAGAGAGGGAAAAGAGGAGGTTGGCAAGGCCACCTCATCCCCCACCTCTCCCAAGACCATCTTGAACCGGAGCCCCAGCTGGAAGGGGTGGTGCCCCTATGAGGGTGGATATGAGGAGGGCACGAAGGAGGATGTCAGAGCCACCCCATACCATACCTCTCCTGAGATCGTTATATCCTATTTTCCAACAGGAAAGTTTGGTAAACATTTTAAAGAGCAAATATGAGGAGGGTGCGGAGGAAGTCGGTCAAGCTACCTTATCCCCCTGAAGCCCTCCTAATCCCTAGCCCCAGCCGGAAAAGGTGGAGGTAGCCTTTCATTGGTAAAGACAAGTCTGTTCGGGGAGTGCAAACATGGTTGTGATCAGGCTTGACTACTGCTAGGTGCAGTAGCAATTAAAATAGCAGTCAGACTACTAGCAGCCAAAGTAGCAGTCAGACTACTAGCAGCCAAAGTAGCAGTCAGACTACTAGCAGCCAAAGTAGCAGTCAGACTACTAGCAGCCAAAGTAGCAGTCAGACTACTAGCAGCCAAAGTAGCAGTCAGACTACTAGCAGCCAAGGTAGCAATCAGGCTTCTAGCAGCCAGACTTAGTCCCAGGCAGACTACTAGCAGCCAGATGCAGCAGCAGTCAGACTGCTAAAGGCTAAAGGACCATTTGTCATGTTATGCATTATAGCAACTTTCCTGCAGTATTTTACTTAGTAAATGATATAAGTAAAATTGATAGTGGTAGGTAGGGGCGCTCACCATCCACTCACTCGATGTGGTGCTGCTCTCGGGTGTCTGCCCTTTCCTCCCCTCGATCCTTCTTTCTTTCCATCCTCTTATTTCTTTCCTTCCTTCTTTCCTCGTCCTTCTGCCTATGTGTGACTTTAGACTCCCATTCCTGTCTTTCTTTCCTTCATTCTTACCTATTTCTTCTGCCTGTGGGTGACCCTACACTGAGTGACAAGCCATATGGTTTCCTGTTCACCAGGAAACCATGTACTACGCTGGGTGGTAACCATATAACCAAATTTTGGCACCTGGTGGTTTAGTGGGTAATTATGGTGCTCCAATAGGATTGAGTTGGTGAGGGTTTATATCCAAGGGGTGGTTGGGGTTTACTGCTCACATATTGCCACTCAGGGATGAGTGAGGCTGGTCACTCTCATCTTAAATTCCAGGACCAACTTCCCTAGCCCCGGGCTCCTACGCTCCTCATGAGGCAGTTTAGGATTGGATGATGAATGAATGAAAATGATGGTATAATAAACAATGATTATTGAATTTTTTTTTTTTTATGTGATGAAGAAGGAACCAAAGGCCACGGGCCCGCAACAACTGTTCCCTCCAAGAGAAAAACAAAATACAAGAGAGAGCCAAATTCAAGATCCGATCATTTCGAGATGCCTGGACACACTGCGTTTGACTGGAGATCATAGGAAGCAGGAAATACAGACAGAGGGAGACAGTTCCAGAGTTGACCTGTTGCATAAATGAAGGAGTGGGAGTAACGGTTAACTCTTGCATTAGAGAGTTGGACAGAAAAGGGATGAGAGTTTGCTGCTAGACGGGTGCTACGTGCCCATCATAGAGGTGGAGGAATGCATGCAGACAGTTCAGAGATGCAGTGACCATTGAAGTAGCGATAGAAAAGAGATAAAGATGCAACAGTGCAGTGAAGAGACAGAGGTTGAAGGGAGTCAGTAAGAGGAGGAGAGTTAATGAGACGAGAAGCCTTTGACTCCACCCAATTGAGAAGATCTGTATGTGGGGAACCTCCCCACACATGAGAGGAGTACTCCACACAAGGGCGGATAAGATCCGTGTATAGAGTCAACAATTGTGCAGGGAACAGAGTCGGCTTACCACACCTAATCACTTAGAAGCAGATTTTACAAGAGAAGTAATATGATCTTTCCAAGACAAGTCCCAAGTAAATGAAACCCCAAGCATGTTCAAGGATGATGCAGGATTAAGTTGAATATTATTAAATATTAGTGGGTACACCTGTGGAAGATTCTGTCGGGTTGATAGGTGTAAGAATTGAGTCTTTGATGCATTAAAAACAAACAGATTATTTTTACCCCAGTCAGAGATACGAGCCAAGTCAGACATTAGGTGTGCTATAGCCTCATCCCTTGTTTGTTGAAGTAATTGCTGAAATGGACGTTGCGGGAATCGAATGGAAAGGTGAAGGGTGGAGTCATCAGCGTATGAGTGGATAGGGTTACATGTACAGCTTAGAAGGTCATTGATGAATAAAAGGAAGAGAGTTGGTGATAAGACAGAGCCCTGAGGAACACCACTGTTGATAGATCTAGGAGAAGAACGATGGCCGTCTACAACAGCGGCTATAGTACGACCAGAAAGGAAGCTAGAGATGAAGGCACAGATAGAAGGATAGAAACCGTAAGAAGGCAGTTTGGAAATTAAAGATTTATGCCAGACTCGATCGAAAGCCTTTGAGATGTCAAGTGCAATGGCAAAGCTTTCGCCAAAGTCCCGAAAGGAGGATGACCAGGAGTCTGAAAGGTAGGTGAGAAGATCGCCAGTGGAGCGTCCCTGACGGAACCCATACTGACGATCAGAAAGAAGGTTATGATAGGAAAGATGCTCTAAAATTTTTCTATTATGAATTGACTCGAAAACTTTTGAGATACAGGATGTTAAAGCAATTGGACGATAATTAGAGGGTTGGGAATGGTCACCCTTCTTTGGGATTGACTGAATGAGAGCAAACTTCCAGCAAGAAGGAAAGGTACAAGTTGATAGACAAAGGAGAAAGAGTTTTCCTAGGCAGGGTGTAACCACAGAAGCACAGTTCTTAAGAACAACAGGAGGGACTCCATCAGGTCCATGTGCCTTGTTAGTACTGAGGCCTGTGATGGCAGAAAATACATCAGCTGAAGAAATTTTAATGTCAGCCATGAGGAAGTCAGAGGGGGGAAGTGATGGAGGAACAGCACCGGAATCATCTAAGGTGGAATTGGAGGAGAAAGTCTGAGTGAAGAGATCTACTTTATCATTAGACGAAATAGCTACAGAGCCATCAGAGTAGAAAAGAGGAGGGAAGGATGATCAGGTAAAGTTGTTCAAAAGGTTTTTGGCAAAGTGCCAGAAGGACCGGGAAGAATTCGAGTTGGAGAGTTGAGAGCATTTAATATGGATGAAATTATTTTTAGCAGAGCGAAGAACAGACTTAGCCCGATTCCAGGCAGAAACGTATAAAAGATGTGATTCAGGGGTGGGTTGGCTCCAGTACTTTTTATAGGCTCTCTCCTTGTAGTGGACAGCATTAGAACAAGCGTGATTAAACCAAGGCTTTCTTGCATTAGTCAAAGGATATGAGAAAGGAATGTATGTTTCTATGCCCGAGAGAATAACCTCCGTAATGTGCAAGGCACACCCAGATGGCTCCTGGCCATGGAAGCAATAATCATTCCAGGGAAAATCAAAGAAGTACTGCCTGAGGGCCTCCCAGTCCGCAGCTCCAAAGTGCCACAGACGACGTTTCTTAGGAGAGTCCACAGATCATACTGGAGCGATATGACAGGTTAAGGTGATAAGGTTGTGAACAGAGGAGCCCAACGGAGAGAAAAAATTAACAGTGTAAACAGAAGGATTAGTTGTAAGGAAGAGATCAAGTGTGTTGGATCTCTCTCCAAGGCGGTCAGGGATACAGGTAGGGTGCTGTACAGGTTGCTCTAGGTCATTAAGGATAGAAAAGGTGTAGGCTTGTTCACAGGGTGGATCAGTGAAAGGAAAGGAGAGCCAAAGGTGGTAGTGAACATTGAAATCTCCTAGAATGGAGATTTAAGAGAAAGGAGAAATGGATAGAATGTGTTCCATCTGTACCCCCTCCACAATATGTCTACCCCCGATGTATATATGTCCCCCCCAATGCATACATGCCCCCACTAAATTTGCTAGGTCAG
This sequence comes from Coenobita brevimanus, assembly GCF_032717465.1. NCBI lineage: Eukaryota > Metazoa > Arthropoda > Malacostraca > Decapoda > Coenobitidae > Coenobita > Coenobita brevimanus. The sequence continues at coordinate 14,721,763 of NC_137039.1, read as the reverse complement.
CATGCTCTCCCACGCCTGAAGACGGCGTTATTGCATCAGTTCTTAGCAGACAGCCGACACGGGCAGACTGTTTTACTGTGAGCTTGTAATAAACTCCTTATCTAGCTGTTTGTACACGGAGTTTCTATCACCAAAGTATTGCAAGTTACATTTGGTAGCAGCGGTGTTTCGAACCATCACATTCTGACCGCCTCCTTGGATTTTTAGTGATACAACAAGATACACGACGACTCGCATCTGCCAGCCTCGCCCCTCCTCCGTGCCTCTATACCTTGGCTGTGCTTTTCGAGTGTACCATTTTTCTCACCAGTGCTCACCTCTCAAACAACCGCACCCATACGCCTTGTTCCTGACCGCACGTGTCACCGTCGCCGACCTACGCACCTGTTGCACCTGTTCCCAGCACCTGTTCCGGACTCATCATAGCTCCTGCCCCCACGGTGCCACTTATCACTGTCTGCCCGCTGTCTGCCCACCACCATTCTCTGCATTTGCAATTCACCAGCTCTACACCTGCCTTGCGCCAACATCTGCCCTCCCAACCCAACACTGGCCTCCGCCATCGCCCGCATCTGGTCTGCATTACGGAGCCTCCTAAGCCCGCCACTCCCTGCCGGTGATTCATCGCAGCGTCTCTTCTCCTCTCCGCCCAGCTGTCTCTCCACCACAGCCCCGTCCAGCCCCGCCCCGTCGCCCCGCCCCGCCCCGCCCCGCCCCAGCCAGCTACGCCCAGCCACCCTGCATGTCATACCACTCGACACTCCCGTTTCTTCTGTGTAACTATAGTATATCTTTCCTTTCTAAAGAGATTATCCTCGATTTTCTCTACAGATTGGTTATTGTAAATATTCCATCTCATTTCCATTACCCTGTTTTCATCTTCACCTACGTTATTTATTATCCATCTCATCCTTCGCATTTTATTTAAGCCATTCATCCCCGCACCTTCCTTCATATTTTCACACCTAGTGTATTCCGTTCTCTCATTATTATTTATACATTTCCACCTACGTATCCATCTTCATCTTCCATTGCCGCATTAAATGTCATACTTTCCACGTCAACCGCTTACCACCAGCCCTCTCGACCCGGAAACATCACCTGCTCATACCCCGTCTGCCGACTCTAACACAATCACTCATTTACGAAGTGGCAAAGAGTACCACCGCCCTGTCCCTGAGACTCCCGTTTCACTTCCCGCAGAATCACTTACTACCCGTCCTACCCTCGTAAATCCAGATACCTCCTCCTCTACTCCTGCCTCTACACTCCCTTCTTCTTCCTCTACTCCTTCCCCTGTCGTTCCCTCTCCTGCCTCCCGTCATACCCCATCTTGCTCGCCCTTAACTGCCACTACCTTCTCTCTCTCCCACACCTCTCCTGCCGCCACTTCTGCACTTCCAGCCATGGCCAACCCTCCACAGTCTATCAATCTCGACGATGCCAATCGTCCCAAATTTACCGGCCAGGACCCAACTTGGTCTGTCTATGATTTCCTCAGAGAAGTCGAAACCGAAATAAATAATAGACAAATTACCGAGGAATCGCTCAAAGTAGCTTACCTCCTCGGTCACTTGCATCACGGTAAATCAGACATCGGATCCGCGATCCGTGCAGGACATTTCGATAGCATTCGTACCTTTGCTGATTTTCGTACGGAACTCATCAGCCTTTGTTGCCAGCATTCAAATACCGCGTCTCTCATGGGATTCATTAATCTCCTAAACCAACTAGATGAGGACTTGCGCATCTCAGCGCAATACGCCAAGCTCCGCGAAGCTGCCTCCGCCATGAAAGCAATTAGTAGCGAGATGCTCCAATTACTGGTAGGCACGAAATGGTTAGAAGACAAGAATGGCGTTCCAATGCTTTCACACACCAACTTTGCTGACTTAATTGGTTACCTCAGATTCCTTCACTGGCTTACTCCTAAACAGCAAGAGGTAGCCTTGGAAATCGGTTTCAATCCAGGAGATAAAATTATTCAGGTCACTAAAGCCATTCATGAAAGAACAGGTTCGAACTACACGCGTCAGGGCACCACCCAACCCTTGGCCTCCTCAGTCTGTCACACTTCCACTACCCCAGACCAATCTCGCTCCCATCCCACCACATGCGGCAGACCTGCCACACATCGCTCTCCTACCGCAGGTCGTGATCAATCTAGCGCCCGACGGAACAGACAATCTTCGATTCTTTGCTGGTACTGTGGTCATCCTGGACATCGAGCATCCAGTTGCGACCGTACATACAGACGTCCTCACTCCCAAACCAGACAGCGTACGCCTTCCCGCTCACGTCGTCCACACTGCAAATACCACAAATCAAGCACGACTCACACCACTGAGGAATGTCGTTACCTCAACCGCCAACAGTCGGGGGAAGCGCCGCGCCCGTATCGGACCAATATCACGTAGAACCAGAAACCCAACTCCCCATCCGCCATGTAAGTCCCATAACATCCTCGGGTTTAGTCATTCTCGGCAGCAGTCATGACATACCAACGTCATTCTTTTTGGACACAGGATCTAAAGTAAATCTCATCTCCGAAAATTCCTTACAAATTATTCATCGCCATCACAACCACGTCAGTTTCCTAGAACCACCAGACATTCGCCTATGTGGTGTTAACGGCTCAGAGTTTAAGGTTAAGGGAAGAGTCACCCTTGAAGTCAAACTCCACAGAGCTTTGCCCCCTATCCTCATTGAATTTTCATGTCACTAATGACTTGCAGAATCCCGCAGATGCCCTTATTGGTTTCTCCACCATGGCACAACATTCCATTGCATTATTACCTGCTTGTGGTAGTATAGACATTTCTGGATTCCCGGTTTCCACTATGGGATGTCCCCGTCCTGTTCTTACGATCAAATCAGTCCTTCAGTTACCTCTGTCCCTATCACTACCCAAAAGTCCAACCTAGTCCAACCCACCACTATCATCATCTGAGAATACAGAGATCATTTTTTTATTGACTGCGAGCAAGGACATACATTCCTCAATGTCCCCTGATCCATCATCTCAGCCCTCGAACATGGCTCTTACATCCTCTCCCGACAACACTATCGCTGACTCAGACATGTCTCAGTTACCTACCTCACACAGTCTGCATGATCTTCTCCAACACGCAGAGACGAAACGTGCAGTAACGAATACGTGCACAATTTTGTTACCACATGAGTTCACCAAAGTCTGTTTGTGTTGCCGGTGCGAAAGAAGGAGTGGATGTACTAACCCTACCTGAGACGTGTTGTGTGAATGGCTTGACTTACGAGTCAGCATGGTGTACAGTCTTAGAGAACAGTTTATGCTACCTGTACTTGCTCAATGTCACAAATGCTCCACTAAAACTTAAAAGTGGTGTAAAGATTGGAGACTTCCTAGTATACCCAGCGGCCATAAAGGTGTGCCAGGATTCCTCAATTCCTACTATTCAGACTGGTGATACGCCAATAGGTGTATGTACTATTAACTCTACGGGATCTGCGCCGACGCATTCACCCGATATGCTCTCACATCTCACTTGCACAGATTTCCCAGAACATACGCCTCAAGTCCTCGACCTTCTGACCTCGTACAGAAACGTGGTTGCCTTACCCGGTGAACCGATGGGTAGAAGAGACCTTGTCAAACATACGATTGAACTACTCCCAGGAACTCTGCCGATTTACATACCAGCGTATCGATTGCCTCACAGCCAGAGAAAGCAAACAGATCAAATGGTACAGAACATGTTAGACCAGGACACTATTGAACCCTCCGTCAGTCCATGGAATAGCCCACTTTTCTTAGTACCAAAGAAGGACGGCAACCTTAGACCAGTAGTCGACTATCGTAAGGTCAATTCTGTCACCGTTCCAGACCGTTTCCCATTACCTGTCCTCACTGATTTGCTAGAATCCCTTGGTGAAAATAACGTAGTCTTTTCATCTTTAGACCTCCTCAGCGGGTACTGGCAGGTCGAAATGGAAGAGTCCTCTCGCCCAGTTACAGCCTTTAGCACCCCTTCCGGACATTTTCAGTTTAAGAGACTCCCTTTTGGTCTGAGAAATGCTCCTTCCGTGTTCATGCGACTTATCCATTCAGTCTTCAGCGGTATGATGGGAAACTCTCTCTTTGCTTACCTAGATGATATCATTGTTGTGAGTAAATCCATCCCTGATCATTTTACCAAACTCCAGCAAGTCTTTGAACGCCTCCAGCTCGCAGGCCTGAAAATCAATCTCAGTAAATGTGACTTCCTGCAAAAGAAAATCAAATTCCTACGCCATGTCGTAGATGCACAAGGCATTCATACTAATGAGGATAAAACTAAGGCGATCATTAACTTCCCAGAACCTACCACTACCGACGCTGTACGAAGTTTCCTGGGCCTCAGTGGCTATTATCGTCGCTTTATCCGGGATTACACGAAGATCGCCGCTCCTCTGACCCACTTACTCAAGCAGAATGTGCCCTTTGTTTGGACTAACGACCAGTCACAGGCTTTCCAAAAGCTAAAGACAGCTCTTGTAAATGCCCCTATTCTAGCGTTCCCTGATTATACCACACCCTTCCTTCTCTGCACAGATGCCTCAGGCACTGGACATGGTGCCGTTTTGATGCAACTCGATGAAGCATCAAGGAAGCACGTAATAGCGTATGCTAGTCGCACCCTTACAACCGCTGAATGTAACTACAGTGTCACAGATCTCGAAGTGCTAGCGGTAATCTGGTCCTTGAAACATTTCAGAGATATAGTCTATGGTTATCCAGTGCATATCCAAACAGACCACCTTCCACTATGTGATTTGTTCAAGAATCGCAGCCTAACAGGTAGACTAGCTAGATGGTCTATCATCATCCAGGACTTTAATCCCACTTTTCAATATGTACCAGGCAAGTTGAATGTAGTCGCAGACGCACTCTCACGTCACGTAGCAGCAGCTATAACATCACTGCAGCCTGAAGTAACTGAAAATACTACACTAACGTCAGAAGTTGTTCGAAACTTTCAACGCCAAGACCCCATGTGGTCTAAAGTCATTTGTTTCCTAGAATCTGGCTATGCCTCGACCTTACCTACTCTGCCAGTATCACTAGATGAGTTCCTGCTAGATGATGATCTCTTGTACAGGAAAACGCTGCTAACAGGCAAAGATATGCCCAATCGCGAAGTACGCCAACTTGTTGTCCCCACTGCCCTGATACCAAAGGTTCTTCATATTGTTCATAATACTCCTCAAGCTTCCCATCCAGGTAAAGACCGATGCTTGCACCAAGCACGTCTCAAATACTATTGGCCAACCATCCGCCACGATATCAATGCCCACTGTGACTCTTGCCTCTCCTGCCACCGCCACAAAGGATCAACCGGCTTATCAGCACCTCTCTTACAATACCCAATCCCATCACGACCATGGGAAACTGTCTCAATCGATCTCTTAATACTACCTCTCACAGAATCTGGCGCTGAGTACTTATTCGTAGCGGTCGACCACTTCTCCCGCTACTGTGTCCTTGTTCCCCTCTCCGACAAGACCGCGAAGAGCGTTGCACGTGCCCTTGTAGATCACGTAATTTGCCCGTTCAGTACCCCTCATACCATTCTTACTGACAACGGTACAGAGTTCAACAATAGCCTTCTAGATGAGATCTGTCACCACTTTCATATCAGTAAGTGCAATGTCGTGCCTAACCATCCGGCTTCCAATGGCCTTGTAGGACGCCACAACCGAAAAATCTTAGAGTGCCTCAGACATCTAGGCTCCCATAGTTCGTCCTGGGATGACTGGATTCCCCAAGTGGCATCTTCCATCAATAGCTCCATCAATGCATCCATTGCTGAATCTCCCTTCTTCGTCCTCTTTGGTTTTGACAAGGACCTCCCATACTCTCTCTTATCCTCAAAGCCAGAACCCATCTACAACATGGATGATTATGTTAAATTAAAATTGGCCAACTTCCAGACAATCCACCAGTATGTCCAATCCACTTTGGCTTCCTCTCAGGAGGACATGCTGCAGCGCCAACATAAGTCCGCCTCTCCTATCACTATCAGTGTAGGCGATCTTGTCTTTGCTCATTCCCATACGCGTTCCTCCAAGTTGGATGACAAATTTACAGGGCCCCACCGAGTCCTCACTCAACAAGGCAACAAATTTCACCTCCAGGACCTGTCCACTAAGGACACCAGATGGGTCCACGTCGATGACTTAAAGCGAGCACCCCGTGGCCTCGTGTTGGAAGAGTCACTTACACAACCTCCTGCCCTCTCTTCCCCTCCTCCCATCCCTCAGTCTACCTTGTCTCCACCTATCCCTCAGTCTACCTTGTCTCCACCTATCCCTCAGTCTCCTTCCTCTCCATCTCCCCCTGCTCATTCATCAATCAATCAATATCGGTCCAAACTGCGCTCTGCCCATCAACCTCTTCACGACCTCCCCCATTAACTCTACCCTGATTTTCTAGGTACGACGTTAGCGATCTCCCTGCTGGCAGTGCTGACCCTCCTGGGGTCTGGGTCAGGTCAGGACGATGGTGGGGTACGTCCCGGGGCCTTGGTCGGCTCGGGAGGTGAGGTAATGCTTATCGACGACATCGCCTCTTTGCGCTACGATCTTGCGCCCCTAGCCGACGTAGCCATTGCCCTACCTGCCTATGCGCGCCAGCTCCACGGAATCAGGAACCATCTCACGGCCCTCATGGGGACACACTACCCGAATGAGTATCTCTATAACCTTTTCCTCCCACTCTCCTGGCAGTTGCAATGCATAAGTAACAGATTCACTGAGCTCATTGACACATTTTCTTCTTCTACCTCAAACTCAACATGGATCATCTCCAACTGGCCGTTGACTCTCTCCTGTCTCAGGTCTCTACCTTGGTTCGTATCCTGGTCGATGCTATCAATGGACGTGTCACTGCCGACTTAGTGCCTGTCTCAGCTCTCCGTTCTGTCCTGGAATGGGCTCACTCCACCTTCGGTCTCTCCCCAGTCCTCCCTTACTCCTCCCTTGAATATTATTATCCTGTTCTCGAAGCCACTCTTCTCACTACATACGTCGTCGTCCATATTCCTCTCCAATCTGCCATAACCTTTAACCTTTTCCACATCATTCCCTTCCCTTTCCGCCTCAACAACTCCTTGTTACAGGTCTCTGTTCCTTCAGAATATTTCCTCCTCTTCCATGATCCTCTTTCCGTTGCCTTCCTTTCTTCCACAGACCTCCAGCAATGTTCCTCCCTTACTCCGACCTCTTGTCTCTGTGCTGCCCAACTTTTCGCTATCTTCCCTAGCAGTGCTACACCCTGTGAGTCTGCTTTAGTTCGCAACCACTCCATCTACTCGGCCTGTTCTTTTGTCCCAGCTCCTGACCTCCCGGTCCACCTTGCTCACCTCAACCGTGTCCAGCATTTCTTCTTTGCTGTTCCCATCTCCGTCACAATCATGTGTCCTGGTTCTTCCGTTCGCTCCGTCCCCGCTAGTGGTCTCTACAAAGCCCCTGACTATTGTACTGTCAAATCAGAGTCCGACATCACTTACGCCACTCGCTCTCACCAAGCTGTTCGTAAACACTCCTATGACATCTTTCAACCAATCGACATGCCTTCAACCCTACCATCTGCCAACACTACCATCACCTCCCCTCACTTGCGCATGCTCACCTTCCTCAATGCCAGTGATTTCATTATGGATCAATTTTCTCTGGCCTTCAGCCGTTCATGGGTTCATCCAACAGTTGTGTTTCCCCCTGTGGTTATCGCTTTCATAGGTTTTCTACTCATCATCTGTGCAGTGCATTGTTGTGTCAGAAAAATGGACCGTCGACTCCAGGAAATCAGAGTTGCTACAGGCATAGTACGCCCTACACACGACGTAGAAACTCCCCGTACTTAGTGCCCTCGCATTCCATGACTACCATTGCCATCTAACATTTAACCACACTGTGAACAGCACTCTACCTATTAGAAAATGATGGTATTTCATGCATTACTGAGTGACAGTGTATCCTACAGAAAATACCAAAAAAAAAAAAACTGAAGGAAAAACAACAATAGAACTCTCATATCTACTCCTTGTTTCTCATGTATCAAACTATTATTGTGTACTTCCCATTATGTTTATATATCCCTTCGACCCTTACTGGATTTGTACCTATTATTCCTTGTATATCTTATATGTATATATCCTTCTAATTCCCTCCCCTCAACATGGCCATGTCTCCCCTACTGCCCCTGTATTCTACTTATCCCTTGTACAAACCTCCTGGTCCTGCCTTACTACTATAATCAACCACCCTTTAACTCCCGGTGTCAGGAGACACCGTCTCAGCTACCCGGGGGAGTAGTGTACCCCCTCCACAATATGTCTACCCCCGATGTATATATGTCCCCCCCCAATGCATACATGCCCCCACTAAATTTGCTAGGTCAGCATGCTCTCCCACGCCTGAAGACGGCGTTATTGCATCAGTTCTTAGCAGACAGCCAACACGGGCAGACTGTTTTACTGTGAGCTTGTAATAAACTCCTTATCTAGCTGTTTGTACACGGAGTTTCTATCACCAAAGTATTGCAAGTTACACATCGTAGAAGTAAGATAGTCGAAGAATTTTTGATAGTCAGTAGAATTAGTGGATAAGTAAACAGCACAGATATATTTAGTTAGAGAGTGACAGAAAAGACGATGCCACAGTGCAGAGAATTCAGAAGAACTGAGTTCAGGAACACGAGAGCAAGATAAGTCGTTGCGTATATATACACAACAGCCACCTTTGGCTTTGAAATGAGTATAGAGAAAGTAGGAGGATACAGAAAAGGGTTTGCTGTCAGTTGCCTTGGACAGCTGAGTCTCAGTTAGGAAAAGAAGGTCAGGTTTAGAGGAGGAGAGGTGGTGCTCAACAGGCAAAAGTTGGAGGAAAGGCTGCGAGTGTTGCAGAAGTGAAGAAGTGAGTCAGACAGTGGTTCCAGGCAGCTTGAGTTATCACCGGGAGAGGGGTGGAAGGTGGGGGCATTTATGGTCCCCCCCCAGGGGACTCCGAGGCTGTGTGTTGTGATGCCATGATTTTTGAATTTTGGAAAAGTGAGGTGTAGTGTGTGCTGTGCATGGAGTTTGGTGTTGATAGTTAAAGAAACTTGTATTGGAGAGCATGCTGGCCTACTCTCTGTGTTACTGAGACACTGAAAAACTTCAGCAAAGGGGGATGGTCGGGAACTAGTCCCGAGGGCTGATGAAATGGGAGCTCCAGCTCTCCCTGTCATGAGCTTTCCATCCACCTTGGGAGTACCGCCCTGCTCGACTGGTGCTACAGTCTATTCCTACCAGATTTATATACTCTTCACTAAAATTCATGGAAGGCATTTTTACAAATATATGACAGTGTGAATCGGGAGTAGTTTACCAAATTCCAAATTTGGGGGAAGCGGTAGCTGAGTCGGTAGAGAGGTGGCCTGCAGTCCTGCCGGACCCAGGTTCAAATCCCCGCTGGGGCAGGGAACAGTTTAAGGATTTGAAATTAATTAAAACAGACTTTACTGATCTACCAGAAGATCGGCCAACATGTCGTAAAAATACCCCCGCTAATACCAATATACCAGTCCTGTATGAGACATCCCTAGCATGTATTCAATATGGATGGTGGGTGTTAGCGCCAAAGTGGTGACATGCAGAGGTGTATGGTATGTAGGAGGACTACTGGGCCTTGGGTGCAGTCTGTGAAACCTAAGCCCAGAGTCGGACACATAAAATAATAAACTAAAATTACCGACGATCACTGGCAACTCAGTTTGTGAATGCTCTGATTGCTTTAATGTCATGTATTCCAAAAGTTTCTAATAATTTCTTATAGAGAATTAAATTAAAGCAGCTTTCTTGTTACAATCTTCATTCTGATTATCAATATGGGTTCTGCCAAAGATGCTCCACTGCAAGTCTTCTCACCTTCCTTTCAGACTCCTGGCTACCCTCTGTTCATGACTTAGTGAAAGCTTTGCCATTACACTTGACTTCTTAAATGGCTTTCGATTAACTGCTCTCGTGTGGTTTCTATCCTTTTCTCTGTGTCTTCATTTCTAGTTTCCTTCCTGGTCGTTCTATAGCCGCTGTTGTAGATGGTCACCATTCTTGTTACGAGCGAGCGAAGCAAGCAAGCATATCAAAGCGATGTTTATGTTCAGCCGAGAAATGAGTGGCCGGACATGACCCGGCGCGGCCCGGCACGACTTTGTGAGATAGAGAAGGTATTCTTTCAGCAGGTAGTAAATCAATATTTTTTTCTCAGTCATATAATTACTCATGAGACCAAAGAAACTCCTTGAAATAGCAGCTTTCCAAAGGAATGTACCGAGGGCTTCACCTGACATGCTGCACAATGAAATCGATATAAAGCACTATGAAAGTGGCCCATGCGACATGTGAGTTGTTTTTCATTTTCACACGTTAATCTCACACATGTGCATCTGTATGTGTATGGGGGGGGTGGGGGGGGTGAGTGTGAGAAATAAATCTAGGGCTGGCAAGAATCGATGAAAGTGGAATTGACGATTCCGATTCTCAGTGCCGGTGGAATCACTAGAATCGAATCCTGAAGTAAACAAATAATGTCTAACAGTGATAGAGGACGGTGCAACTAAGAGACCCCCCCCCCCATGCCTTACGGGACTGCTAATAATTATCAGGCCTACGTGTTGAATTTCTTTTTTCTGCTGTTTTAATGAGTCATGATGATTTTTACAGTTCGAGAGTGCTGATATCGAATATAATTTCAAAAATATGTAGAACGTCAAAATTTTTCACAAAACATGAGTATATTCACGCAATAAAGGAAATACGGCTGGCATTAAACAGCACTGTAATGGTAATTCACTGGAATGGCTAGCACAAAAATGCATAAATATGAAGTGCAAGAAAAATTGATTAGCACTGGCATTTTATTTAAGGCTGAAATTTCCTTCTCTTAGATTTCCTAGCATATTCAGTGTCCGAACAGTCGCACGGCAAGCACCAGCAGTAGTCTGCCATCAAGTTGGCATTCCATCTTCCTTGATACCTGTGCTCCATTGGCTTGATGTCCTGGTGAAACCTTTCACCATGATCTTCATTGGTTGTGCCGAGATTCTCTGCGAAAAAGTTCATGTGACTGTGCAAAAAATGCACTTTCATGCTCATGTTTGCTCCCAAGTCTCTCAATGATGTCAGGAGAGTTTTCACGGTGGATTCATAGTTTTTTGCTTTCTACAGTAGTTCCCGAGAAAATTCGAAACTACGTTGGCAAATGCAGTCCAGCAATCTTTTTCATCCAGTGTCATGAATTTCACGAATTCCTAATCTTTCATGAGTAGCCTTATTTGTGGGCCGTCGAATATTCCCGCCTTGAGTTTTTCGTCTGAACGTGTGGGGAGCTACAAGCAAAAGTATTGGATGCATGCACTTTCCCTGTCGAGAGCTTTTACACATTGTTTCATCAGACTTGATTTTTTATGTAATGGGGGCAGCAGAACCTTCTGAGATTGAACTAGTGGTACATTTTTTATGTTCTCTCCAACTGTGAACTGTTCTCTGGATGGCCATTCTTTCTGTATGCAGTGTTCCCTCTTTGCATGGCTAACCCTGAGACAGAAAACAAGGAAACTTGGTGCGTGCCCTTCCTGCCCTAAAACCATGGATAGCACCTTGAAGTCACCGCACACCATCCAGTTGTGATCACTGTATTTGATATTCAAGAACCGATTTCAGTATGTCGTATGTTTCCTTCAAGCTGACTGAATGACCAATAGGAATGGAGGCAAGTTTGTTGCCATTGTCCAATGGACCACACTTCAGACTTCTCATCAAACCGTCAATAGAGAGCCTTCATTCATCAGGCGCGTACTCACATCCTATCTTTTCAATCAGCGCTTTAACATCGTTACAATTAACAAAACCATTTTCCTTTGTGAAGTAATGCAGTAAATCTGCCTTTCGGTTGCGGTACTTGATGTTTGTCCCGGGTGCCAACATGTTCTCATCCTTGAGTCTTGATCCCAATAATTCCGCAGACGACTTTGGCAGATTGAGATCCCCTATCAAATTGTTCAGTTCAGCTTGCGTGAATGGCCTTGTACTCTTGATATCGCTACTTGAGGGAATATATTCATCATCATTAGTATCAGATAGTTTAGGCGTTGAACTTTCATCCGAACTTGCGACATCCAAAGTGGTGAAAGTAGGCACAGGGACTTCATCCGAGTGAGGAACAGGCCGCAATGCTGAGGGAAGATTGGCATACTCAGTGCTGGTTTTTGTCTTCGAGCTGAAACCAGACACATTGACCATGCAAAAACAGCAATCAGACAGGTGGTTTTGGGGAATGTCAAAACTGAGACTCTTCCTCTGAGATTTTGTCCATTGCCTGAGGTTCTGAACGCATGTTCTGCATACCTTATGGGGGGCCCATGGCTTCTCCTGGTCACCAAGAGGAACACCAAAGTAAGCGCGATATGGTGTGCAAATGAACTCTGTGATTTTTGTGTAGTTTTGCAGAGGTAAACGATCCACAGATATAGCAAAACACATCAGGATCAGTTTGACATTTTCAATGAGAAGCCGTTGTCCTCTGCGATACAATCAGTATAAATGAAGCAATAGGTGGCTTGACCAATTAGCACAGCACCGATGCTGCAGACATCCAACCAACAACAAACCCCTCCCTACCAGGCATTCTGTTGTCAGCTGCAGAATCATATCAGCTGGATGCGCTTCCACTCCCTGCTTCTCGGACTGACAAAGGCGTAAATGCTGCATGTACTTGGTAGCAACCAAAATTTGGGGGTCATAGTGTAATATGGCATTTTATATTCATTGACCTCAGTGTTACATTACAATGAAACCATTTCACTGACAGCATTCAGCACTTTGTGGGAAAATTTGACGTTCTAGCTGAAAATGGTTGTGATTTTCGGAATCAGCACACCAGAAATACCCTTAAATCTGGTATGAGCTGCTGGTCAGGAAAAGTGATGTAGACCAATGAAATTTTTTCCCTCATCCCTGTCATAGCATCCCAGCTGTCTTGGAAACCTGGATGGCTGACATACAAAATATATAAGCAATATGCATTAAACATTCACATTTTTGAAATACAAGAAACTTCAGAAAGTAATGAAAGATGTGTATTCCTTATTTCTTTACGAGGCAAAATATGTTTTTTATAAACGAAAATCAACTTTCATTTGAAAAACAATATAACCTCTAAAAAATTTCAGTCATGCAGCCGTGTAATACTGTATTCACACACATACAGATGGAGAGAATAAAATGAACATAACAGTGTTCTTTATTATCAAATTAACCCCTTCCTGCATGGATAAGTTAATAAGTTTTCTGAGCAGTGACACGTCGGCTTTTCTCCCCTCCCCCCTGGCTGCCACGTGCTCCAAAAATGTGTATTCTCGGCTTATTTTCGCCACCCAAACATATTTATTTTGCCACAAAACCCATATATTCCTATTCGTCGATGTTTGTTCTACACGACAAGCAAAAATAAAAATAACACCAAAAAAACATGCTATATGTAAGTTAGGGCCCTCGGAATAAACATTCGGGATCATAGATTTCACTTCCAAACATCATAGGTCGAATGTTTACTAATCAATCTCTACATGTTATACATCATTCGAATTAGAAGTTTATTAGCTTTCGAATGCCGGAGGTCCCAGTTTGATACAAGTTATGGTGTTAGAGTAATAAGCGAAAAAGTAAAACCCGATTCCAACAGACAACAGATTTTTTCTTTATTCGGGGAGCTCTAGCGAAAAACTTTTCTTGCCACTGTTATGTTTTTATTTTATCACCCTATGCAGAAATTCATTGTTTTTCATTTGAGCCAAAAACGGTGATCCTAGGCCTCATAGTTTTCGAGAAAAATGCAAAAAACTACGGTCAACCCACACCATGTCCTGCCTTCCTCTAAGCTACTGCACGTATTTCACCAATTCTTTGTACACTAGATATGCACACTATATTCACATGATTCACTGTCACTATTTTTTATAGTTGAATACTCACATTTGGTGCAGGATAGATACAGTGTAGTTGATTAGAAACAGTAGCACAATCTTCATTGGGCCAATGGCCCATAACGACCAGGAATGCTTCACAAACGCCAAATTTCCTATTGCAAACACCAAATCTAATCACAACAGTGCCCAAACACTATTCACATGTATTACTGGTATAGTGAAATATGTTGCATGGCTGGGACGGGGTTAAGAGTGGAAATTTAAAGGGACAGAACCACACAGTACCTTCCCCACTCACAGCTCATTTGGTACTGAATAAGCTGTCCACTTTCCTGCTGGTATCGGGACCCCACGTTGTCAACTCATTACTTTTGACGAGGAGCAGGGAAGCTATGATGTCTCCAAAAATGACTCCAATCAGCCAAAAACTTTTTCTGCTATGAAAGTTTTTATGCTTTAATGATGAAAAAAGCATCAACGAGTATAGTCACAGCCACACCCATACGACAACAGACGTGTCATCATGTGCAGAGGGGTTAAAGCTGATAATTTTTATCATTCTGTAATGATTGACTGCATAACATAAAGGAGTGTCTCCTCTACTTCTACTTCTTGTTCTAATTCATATTCTTGTTATGGAAGAGAATCATATTCACGTTTTCGTACTTCAGACAGCTACGTCTTTGGGACATTAGTTCTACACTGAGTACATTAGGCTTATGAGCGACTAATGGAAACACTGAGCAAGTAAGCATGAGGTAGGCCGCTGGTCATTGGCAACCAACAAAAACCCAATGGTGCCAAGTCAGATGTCAGTACACTGCGCTGCCACTGTCTGTCGTGACACCCAACAGCTATGCATCCGTGTGGCAACGTGCTGTCTTGCTCCCACTGTACTGTAGTGTCAGTCAGTGTCAATGGAATTGCATCATGGGAATGGGTTCTCAAATTCGGAACTGATTCTGAGATAGATTTCTCATAATTACAGAAATCGATTCTGGAGTATACTCTCTGGCCATCCCTGGATAAAAAAAATGGGAAAGTAAAGATTTATCTCAATTATTCGTCTGTTATTGTTCAACTACCTCACCAGAACTGGTAGAAGTTTACACCAAGATGAGATTATGATGATAGGTGTATGTTGAAATGTTCCTTCGCTCGCCACGCTCACAAAGTGCACTTTACTGATCCTAGAGCTATCAAAACTGGTGTTCATCAAGGTACTGTCCTATCACCAACTCTCTTCCTTCTAAGCTATACAGTCCTGGTCATAAATAATCACCTACCCTCCGGTACCCCGTGTCTCAGGCTGGCTCCGTTGTGTGTGGCAAGTCTCAGTGGAGTAAGAGGGGCTGAGAGAGAGAGAAGGTGGGTTGGGGGGCGAAGAATGATGCGGGGGAGGGGTGAGGGAGGGGAGGGAGGGTAGGTGGAGGAGGGAGAATGGCATGAGAAATGGTGGCCACATAATTTGTCTCTTTTCTTTCATTCGGGGCATGATATAAAGGAGTTAATATTTGGTAGATTATGCTGCATTACACCTTGTATAGCGGCATCAGATAACAAGCTTTAGATAGGTGGTGATATCAAGGGCTGGCTGGTGAGATAAGTATATTGACCTGACAGATCAAACATTAGTGCGGAGCCAGATATTTCTGTTTATGTGTGTATTCTTACTTCTGACGCAGAATGGAATCTGGATGGCTTTGACTTCCATAATGTTCTTATAAGAAACGTCCTCTACCATTGCATGTAATAAAATTTTGGAATTAAGTATTATACAGGTATGCAACCTTTGACACGGCTGTGTCCACAATGAATATGATCATCCTCTCGCTATATGCTCCCTCTATACAGTCACCATCATGTCAGCGCTTTTATGGCATCTCTATATGAAAAGGCTATTTACAATAACTGCATAAAAGATAAATAAATCTGATGTCTGTGCATATGGGTGGATATAATATTTATATATTTCATAATCTGTTAGAAAGAAAATGAAACAAAATCCTACCCAGACTCCCATAATATATCTGTGTCAATGTTTACCGACATTGTTCAAGCCAAAGCAACCAGGAAAGCCTCAGTAAGTAGTCCAGTAGCCTTCTGCCTCAATAACCTCTTGCAGTCTTCGCGGCACCGAGGAAACAATGTTGTTGATGGTCTGCTGGTTTCATCTGAACAGCTCCCACTCGTCCTCCGTGTGCTGGAGGAGGCAGGCACGTGTCATCTCGTTCTCTGGCCCCCACGCATTGACAAGCTGGGCCCACACAATGTCATTGGCACTGCTCTAATGATTGATCTGTCACATCAGTATATTTCTCTGACAAGCCAGCCCTTGATCTCACCACCTATCTAAAACTGTTACCTGGCACTGTTATACAAAGTGTAATGTAGCATAATCTACCGAATATTAGCTCCTTTATATCATGAAGTGGAGATGGGACTGCTGAGGAAGGTATGTGGAGTACAGAGGGTGGATTGGATACGAAGTAATGTGATTCGTGAAAAATATGGAGTGAGGAAGTTGGTGGAAACTAGAACTGAAGAGAGTGTACTGAGATGGTATGGTCATGTGGAGAGAACGGATAACATTAGAGTGGTGAAAATGGTATATCTGAGAGAATTTGACGGAGGGAGGAGGCGAGGTAGGCCAAGGAGAAGGTGGAGAGATATGATGGATGAGTGTGTGAGGAAGAGAGGTTTGGAAGTCGGTGAGGCTAGGGAACTGACAAGAGATCGAGCTGGCTGGATGAGTGTTGTGAGGAGAAGTGCATGATTAGGGATTTGGCACTCCCCTTTAACGTGGCAGCATCCGGATTGACTCAATCGAATACGTTTATGTGAAGCTACAGAATGTGATGAGTGTTTTTGGCATGTCCGATAGAGCCAGAATTCTGGGGGCTTAAAATATGAGTGAATGGAAACGTGGGCCATTGGACTGGGCAAAATTGGTCTGTCTGGACATTGCTACTCCTCACCCTGCCCTAGGGCGGGAAAGGAGGTCCAGATGATTATGATGATGATATATCATGCCCCAAATCAAAGAATATAGACAAATAATATGACCACCATTTCGTATATCATTCTCCCTCCCCTACCTAACTTCACTCACTCCCTCAATCTACCCTCGCATCATCACTCGTCCCCTCATCCACCTTCCCTTCTCTGTCTGGCCCCTCCCTCTCAGCCCCTCTTACTCCAGTGTGACTTGCAGCGCATAAAGGAGCCAGCCTGAGGCACGGGATACCAGAGAATGTATGATCATTTATGACCACGACTGTACAGCAAACCCAATCCACTCATGTGCTGATGACGCCACCCTTCACCGTTCCATTTGCTTTACGCAGCATGCACCTCACCAGTTGCTTCAACAGACAAGGGATGAGGCTATGGCACACCTAATGTCTGACTTGGCTCAGATCTCTGATTGGGGCCAAAGTAATCTTCTTGTTATTAATGATTCGAAAACTCAGTTCTTACATCTTTCAACCCATCAAAATCTTCCACAGGAGTATCCTCTAATTTTTAACTACACCGAACTCAATTCAGCATCATCTTTAAATATTCTTGGGGTTTCTTTCTCTCATAAGTTATCTTGGAAAGATCGTATTACGTCTATTATAAAATGTGCGTCCAAGTGATTAGGTGTGCTAAGCCCACTCCATGCCTGCATTACCCCTGCACAGGTGTTGACTTCATACACAGGTTTTATTCATCCTTGTTTAGAGTACAACTCGCATGTGTGGCGAGGCTTCGCACATACAGCTCTTATAAACAAGGTCATGGCAAAGGCTTTTCGTCCTATTGACTCTCGTCCTCCCACTGGATCCCTTCAGCTTCTCTTTCTTCGTCTCACCATTGGATCTTTTTCACTTTTTCACTTTTCTATCGCTGATTCTATAGTCACTGCTCCTCTGAACTGTCTGCTTGCATCCCTTTACAACTACGGCGGGCACGTAACACCCGTCTGGGAACAATTCTCATCCCTTTTCTGTCCAGCTCTTTTATGCACAGGTAACCGTAACTGTAACTCACAGTCCTTTACGAATGCGACAAGTCAACTCTGGAACTGTCTTCCTCTTTCAGTATTTCCTACTGCCTATGGCCTCCACTCTTTAAAACGAAGTATGTCCAGGGATCTCAAAAAGAAAAGATATTGAATTGGGCTCTCTCTTTCCTTCTATTTTGTTTTTCTTGAAGGGAACAATCTTACGGGCCTCTGGCCTTTGGTTCCTTCTTCCTTGCATTAAAAAAGAAAAGAAAAAACTTGAGTACACCTCCTGTCCCACCCCAACAAGGAGTCGTCGCTGAAACTTCTGTTGAACTGATAAATATTTAGTTAATGAAGGAAAACTCTTTCCTTGATCAACTGTTGATTTACATATTTATTTAATTTTTTATGCAAGGAAGAAGGAACCAAAGGCCAGGGGCCTGCAAATTGCTCACTCCAAGAAAAAACAAAACAAGATAACACAGAACCAAATTCAAAAGCCATTAATTTTGAGATGCCTGGACACACTGCGTTTGAAAGACTGGAGATGGTAGGCAGTAGGCAAAACAGACAGAGGGACACAGTTCCAGAGTTTTCCAACAGTTCTAGAGTCTTCCAGATTTGACCTGTTGCATACATGAAGGATTGGGAGTAGCACTTCGTCCACCGTAGTGGAGGAGGAATGCTAACAGACAGTTCAGAGAAGCAATGACTATTAAAACAGCGATAGAAGAGAGATAAAGATGCAAAAGTGCGGCGAAGATAGAGAGTTTGAAGGAAGCCAGGAAGAGGAGGAGAGTTAATGAGATGGAAAGTCTTTAACTCCACCCTGTTGAGAAAAGCTGTGTGTGTGGAGCCTCCCCACACATGAGAGTTTTATCGTACACTGGGGCGAATAAAACCAGTGTATAAAGTCAACAACTGAGCAGAGGTAAAGAAGGTACGGAGTCGGCTTATACACATGCAATCTCTTGGAAGCAAATTATAGATACGAGGTTATATGGTGTTTCCAAGATAAATCCGGAGAGCTTGGAACCCAAAATATGTTTAAAGATGATGCAGGATTGAGCTGGATATTTTTAAAAATTAGAGGGTACCCCTGTGGAAGATTTTATGAGGTTGATAGATGAACGAACTGAGTATTTGATGCATTAAAAACAAGGTTATTTTCACCTCCGTCAGAGATTTCAGCTAAGTCAGACAATACTGTAGGTGTGCCATAGCCTCATCCCTTGCTTGTTGATGCAACTGCTGACATGGACGCTACGGGATGCGAATGGAAAGGTGAACAGTGGAGTCATCAGCATTTGAGTGGATAAGGTTAGATGTAGGGCTTAGAAGGTCGTTGATTAATAAATGGAAGAGAGTTGGTGATTGGACAGAGACCTGAGGAACACCACTATTGATAGCTCTAGGAGAAGTACAGTGGCTGTCTACAACAGCAGCTATTGAATTACCAGAATGGAACCCAGAGATGAACGCACAGAGGGATAGAAACTTTAAAAGGGTATTTGGAAGTTAAAAGATTTATGCCAGACTCGGTCGAAAGTCTTCGAGATGTCAAGTGCAATGGCAAAGCTTTCGCCAAAGTCACGATATTAGGATGACCGTGAATCTGAAAGGTAGGTGAGAAGATCACCAGTGGAGCGTCCCTGCCGGAACCCATACTGACGATCATAAAGAAAGCTGTGGTAGGAAAGATGATTTTTTTTTTTTTTTTTTTAAGAATAGACTCGAAAAAATTTGAAATTCGGAAAGTTAAAGCAATTGGGGGAGGCGGTGGCTGAATCGGTTGAGAGGCGGCCTGCAGTCCTAATGGACCCAGGATCGAATCCCGGCTGGGGCAGGGAACAGTTTAAGGATCTGAATTTCTTAAATGCAGACTTTCCTGATCTACCAGATGACCCGCCGACATGTTGTAAAAATACCCTCGCTAATACCAATACACCAGTCCTGTATGAGACAGCCCTAATATGTATTCAATATGGACGGTGGGTGTTAGCACCGAAGTGGTGACATGTGGAGGTGTAGGACTACTGGGCCTTGGGTTAGGTCACTGCCCCCAAGAAATAGGCCTTGAAGCCTTTGCCCAGAGTCGGACACGTAAAAAAAAAAAAAAAAAAAAGTTAGGGGTCTGGGAATGGTCACCTTTCTTAGGGACAGGCTGAATGAGAGCAAACTTCCAGCAAGAAGAAAAAGTGCAAGTTGACAGACAAAGAGGATAGAGTTTACCTAGGCAGGATGTAAGCACTGAAGCACATTTCTTAAGGGCAACAGGAGAGACCCCATCAGGCCCACTGTACTGTAGTGTCAGTCAGTGGTCCATGGAATCGCATCATGGGAATTGGTTCCTAAATTCTGAACTGATTCTCAGGCAGTGTGTGTGTGTGTGTGTGTGTGAGAGAGAGAGAGAGAGAGAGAGAGAGAGAGAAAACTAGGGCTGGCAAGAATCGATAAAAGTGGAATCGACGATTCCGATTCTCAGTGCCACTGGAATCGCTAGAATCGAATCCTTAAGTAAACAAATAATGTCTTATAATTATTGAGGCCAGTTTAACTAAGAGATCCCCCCCCCCCATGCCTCACGGGACCGCTAATGATAATCAGTCTCATCTCTACCATATGATCTCAGCTGTCTAGGAAGCCTGGAAGGCCAACATATGAAATATAAAGGCAATCTGCATTAAACATTCACGATTTTGGAATACAAGAAACTTCAGAAAGCAATGAAAGATGTTTATTCCTTATTTCTTTCAAAGGCAAAATATATATATATTTTTTTTAATAACGAAAATCTTCTCTCATTGAAAAATAATATAACATCCAAAAAAATTTTATCATGCAGCTGTGTCATACTATATTCACACACATACAGAGAGAGAGAGAGAGAGAGAGAGAGAAAACTAAACTTAAGTGATACTTGTTATCAAATTAAAACTGATAGTTAACAAAATATTTTATCTTACAGTAATGACTGACTGCATAACATAAAGGGGTGTCTGCTTCTAATTCACATTTCTAATTCATATTCTTGTTAACCCCTTAACCGCGGGGCGTCACTTTCGTGACGCTCGGCTACAATGGATCATACCGCGGGGCGTCACTTTTGTGATTCTGTGTTATTTTGAATTATCCCGGGCTCTCAAGTGGTGGCTTGTATCATATATCAGTACTGCCAATGTCCAACACTAGTCAGCACTCCAAATCTCATCTGTACTCCCATCCATTGTTGACATTTTAGCTATTTTAACCCCTTCCTGACTCCCCTCCCTACCTGCCCTCCATTACCCTCTCCTCTCACCTCCCACGCCGCGCTGCGCTACGGAAATTTCCCCCTTCTCTTTCCACAGATTTCATCCATTGAAATCAGGCCTATGCCCTATATTTTTACCCAATAATATATACCAAAAAAAACAGGTAAGTGATAGTGTTATACTCCAGAAATTGCCTAATTATCACCTGACAACACCTCACGTGCATTCATTCGCTACATTACCACGGTAATTTCCCCTTTGATTTATGCCTTGTAATCGATGTCTGTAATAAAAATATATATCAGAAAGGAAGGGAGAATCCTAATTGACATTTACAGTCACCTGGAACTACCTATTTCTATATTTATTGCCGAGATTTTCTACCTATAAAAAATTAGCATGTAAGTTAGCAGCAGTAAGCCTAAAGTGTCATTGTCAACCCTTCCCTTCTCAGATAATTTACCCCCTTCTTGACTCCCCTCCCTACTTGCCCTCCATTACCCTCTCCTCTCACCTCTCACGCCGCGCTGCGCTACGGAAATTTCCCTCTTCTTTTTCCACAGATTTCATCCATTGAAATAAGCCCTATGCCCAATATTTTTACCCAATAATATATACCAAAAAAAAACAGGTAAGTGATAGTGTTATACTCCTGAAATTGCCCAATTATCACCTGACAAAACCTCACGTGCATTCATTCGCTACATTACCATGGTAATTTCCCCTTTGATTTATGCCTTGTAATCGATGTCTGTAATAAAAATATATATCAGAAAGGAAGGAGAATCCTAATTGACATTTACATTCACCTGGAAGTACCTATTTCTTTATTTATTGCCGAGATTTTCTACCTATAAAAAATTAGCCTGTAAGTTAGCAGCAGTCAGCCTAAAGTGTCATTGTCAACCCTTCCCTTCTCAGATAAGCCGCGGCATTTAGTTCCTTGTCCTCCACTGCAGAGACAACATGTCGCACTCGCGCCCGCCATTCCTGCCGCTTCTGCGCCCATTGCAAAGGGCCCCGTGACCTCTACCCCCAAGAAAAGTGTTGAGGCAAGCAGGAAAGGCCTCAGTGACTCTGCAGTGGCACGAGAACTTGCTGAATTGTCGATGATAATAATGGACAGCGATTTTGACGATTCCGGTGAATCGTGTGATGAGCCGGGTGAACTTATCGCGCCAGAAACAGCGACAACAAGTGCTCCTACTAGTGAATCTGTGTGTAGCTCCAAGGGAAAGGAGCCTTTAGTGCAGGAAGGAAAAGAATTTGGGAAGGGAGTGAAAAGGCGGCGTGTTAGCCCCAGAACAATGCCACCACGTGACCCAGCCCGCCATGAGTCACGAGATCATTCACCTCCCCATTCCCCAAGCCCTGCTTTACTCATCTCATCATCATCGTCGGCTGAGTTATCTCCGGAGTCTTCGTCATCGGAGTCACCACCAGCATCAACAGTGAAGGCCGGCCGTAGAGGTAGAGGTAGATCTAAGAGAGTGAGAAGTAGTGTAGCTAGTAGGGTAAGGGCTGCTAGTGCTGTACGGCAACCTAGGGTCAGTGCGAGTGACCTTGACCGTGATAAGCCTCCCTCTCAGCCAACTTCCACCACCACCACCACCACCATCCCTCCACCGCCACGCCAGGGAATCCTGGACGCCTTCGCGTGGACGGAAGGGTCAGATTTTGTCCCCGAAAACCTGGTTTTCGATGAGAGCTCGTCAGGAGTTCAGCCTGCCTTCACTATGGACGAAAATGCTGAGTGTGTCGACTACCTTTGGCCTTCCTAGATGACGAAGTCATGCAGCACATATGTGATGAGACTAACAGGTTCGAATCACAACGTGCTGCTAGTGGTACAGGTGCAGCCAAGATGCAACAGTGGACCATGCTGGGAGTGCAGGAGCTGTATGTGTTCTTTGCCCTCATGCTTCTTATGCCACACTCCAAGAAGCATGAGTTGGAAGAATACTGGTCCATGGACCCCTTACTACCCTCACCGACCTTCAACAAGTACATGGCCAGAGATCGCTTCCGGAACATCATGGGAAACCTGCACTTTGCCGATAATGATGTACCTTCCCAAACCGACCCACTCTGGAAGATCCGGGAGATTCTGAACAGAATGAAGGATAAGTTCATGTCATTCTTCCACCCATTTCAGAAGGTTGTCATTGATGAGTCCTTGGTTCTGTTCAGAGGACGTCTTCGGTTTGTCCAGTACATTCCAAGCAAACGCCATCGCTTTGGAATTAAGTTCTTTGTACTGTGCGACTGTAAGACGGGGTACATCCTTGACTTCGTCATATATTCAGCCAGCACTGTCGATCTCGATAAAACACACCCCTTGGCTTCTCAGGCTGTGTAGTGAAAGTGCTCCTAGAAAAGTATTTTGGTGGGAATCATGTGCTGTATACAGACAACTACTATACAGCACCGAAACTTGCCAAATACCTTTCTGAGCACGGCATTGGCTCCTGCGGCACTGTCAAAAGTAATCGTGCCAACTTCCCCAAATTCCCAGAGGCAGGAAACTCGCAGCGAGGCGACGAGCACCTACGCAAGTCTGAGAAGATGCTGGCAATACGGTGGCATGACAAGAGAGTCGTGCACATGCTCACCACCGTACATAAGGGGGAGATGAGAGACAGTGGGAAGGTCGACCGTAGGACAGGCGAACCTGTGATGAAACCTGATGCTGTGTTGGACTATAATATAAACATGCGGCTGGTGGACAAGTCCGACATGATGATTGGTGAGATCGACTGCCTCAGGAAGAATACTAGGTGGTACAGGAAAGTTTTTCTGCATCTCATAGATATGACGATGCTGAACGCCTTCATCCTGTACAAGATGAAGGTAAAGCCACCCAAGTCCTTCTCCCTGAGGTTGTTCGCCAGGACTTGTGTCCAGCAGCTGCTGGAAAAATATGGTAAGGTGCAAGCAGCAACTCCAAGGCGCCATCCAGTTACACTTCCCGACCGACTTGAGCAGAGGGCGTATATGGATCGGCACAGACTTGAGCTAATGCCTGCCACAGGGAAAAGGAAGGCTGCGATTCGCAGGTGTCAGGTATGTGCGCATACCACACGCCGCACACCTGAGCATAAACGCACCTCTTGGCAGTGCGCTGAATGCCAGGTTCCCCTCTGTGTAACCTGCTTCTTCGATTATCACAGCCAGAAGCAGTTCTAACAGTGCAAGTGTGGAAGCAGAATTATTTGGAAATAATGTGTAAATAATGTGTAAATAGCAGGTGAAAGCAATGGATGTTCAGTTCATATGATTGAACAGTGTACTATAGTTTCATCTTACTGAAAGTGACAGTGAATAACATATTGTAAGTAAAATAGAAGGGTAAATATTGAAAATAGAATAGAAAATGTAAATAGTAATGTAAGTAATTAGTAATATAAGAATATGAGTACAAATAATTTATGTTATAACAGTGAGAGTGAATCCGTGGCTCTCTACGTATTTTACTGACTGAAAAATAGAATGACTTCAGTGACAATAAAATAATACGACTGAATGAAACTTATGGAGAAAGACTCCAGATATATATAAGTGTGATATAGTAATAGAAATATAAAGTGTGAGGGGTTTTATGAATAATAAATGACAGAGTGCCTAGAGCGAACTAGGGCAAGTGCGGCGATCAGACGCGCTCGTAATTTCCATTGCTTTCACACTGTTTTTTTTTTAGTATGGATCCCAAACTACTTGAAAATGGTAGAATAGTGTTTATAGTGTTTGTATCTGGCTGTGGTAATCATATAACGGGTTGTCGGGAAGTGTAAAGTGGAGACTTAGTTACCCTACTTCAGAGGTCTCCACAAGTCCTACGGAAACCGACGAAGGCTCAACAATCATTCCAGGAGAAAGCTGAAGGTATGTGCTATAAGCATATGTAATTTTATTATTCTAGGACTAATAACTGATTTTTAGCAAATATTTTTTGAGAGTCTGTCGGAGCCCAAATAACCCCGCGGGACACGCAAGTAATTGGTAAACAAGCCCGCGGTGTAGGGGTTAAGGAAGAGAATCATATTAACGTTCTTGTACTTAAGACAGCTAAGTCTTTGGGACACTAGTGCTACACCGAGTACGTCAGGTTTGTGAGTGACAGAGGGAAACCCTGAGCAAGTAAACATGTGGTAGGCCGCTGGTCATTGCCAACCGACAACAACCCAACGGTGCCAAGTCAGACGTCAATACATTTGGACTGCCACTGCCTGTCGTGACACCCAACAGCTACGCACCCATGTGGCAACTTGCTGTCTCGCTCCCACTGTACTATAGTGTCAGTCAGTGGTCCATGGAATCGCATCAAGGGAATTGGTTCCCAAATTCGGAACCGATTTTGAGATTTCTCAGAATCGCCGAAATCGATCCTGGAGTTGATTTTCTGCCCAGCCCTAAAGAAAACGTGAGAAAGTAAATATTTAAGTCAATCATTCTTCTGTTATTGTTCATCTATCTCACCAGAAATGTTAAAAGTTTACACCGAGATGGAATTATAATGATAGTTGTATGTTGAAACGCTCGCTAGTCACGCTCACAAAGTGCACTTCATTGATCCTAGAGCTATCAAAAGGGGTATACCTCATGGTACTGTCCTATCACCAACTCTCTTCCTTCTGTTCATTACTGACCTTCTGAGCTGTACATCTGACCCAATCCTATCACATGCAGATGACTCCACCCTTCACCATTCCATTTGCTCCACGCAGCATGCATCTCATCTGTTGCTCAACAGACAAAGGTAGTCCGGCAGAATTTTGAGATACCCCTTAAAGTTTGTTAAAGTTTTTTTCTCGCTTGATTCTTGTTACTTGGGGTGTAATTGATCATTTTTTGCCGGATGTGTTGTTCCCACCCTTGAACATTCCGAGAAATTCAAAATGGCAGCTGTGATGGGCTCCGATACACAACAGGCCATATAACTTCACAACCACTTCACTTAGGAAGATGATTTTGGTGTCTACACGTAGGTTTTGGGATGTGAGGAATCCAATGAAACCAAAACTATCAGGATATAACCATTTATTATCTATTTACATGAAAAGAAATGTCTTAAGCCTAATTTTAATATCATGCAAATGTATATATGATTGACATCTCTTACTTATTACATAGACAGCTCTTTATTATTATATCTTACATCAAATAAGCATGGCTCTTCATATGCAAACCTGCCTGTCTTGTAAATAATGGAACATGAATTTATAACTTTGGCATAAAAGACCACTGGAAGCTCAGTGGACAGCATAAACCGGTATGTAACATTCAGTAATGTGAAGAATAAAAAAAAGGACTTTGATTTAAACATAAAATCACATAGTATCAATATTCTCAGAAACTATCTACAATTCACTCTATGCTACCTCGTCTCAGGTGAATTTAATTATCGTGAAAATCTGAAGTTGTAAATTTGTTAAACAAAATAGACCACTTTTACAGGAACAAAATAATGTACAAGCCAAGCCAATTGATACACATGAGCATTTTCCAGATTTGCATGCTGTTTTTGTACTGGCACAACCACACTTAATAAGACTAATTAAGTCATCTGGTGCCACATGGCTGCCCTGAGGGATAACAGTAGGGCTAAGGGAGGTGGAGCCTTCCACACGTGTCCAGCCATGGTCGATGGGATCAAGACGAGGGGGTCCGGATCAAGAGCATGATACCAGATAGACAACTGCAGATGGGCCCTCTTGGCATTCTCAGTGAAAGCTTCTGAAATGGGTGGAAGTGAGCAAAGCTTAGGGGGTTCTGCTAGACACTTCTCCATTTTGGTTTTCCAAAATTATTCCTGTCGCACTTGTGTTAGATTCTGACAGTGACTTATGTAATAGCATCCCGAAATGAAATGCATTGCTTCGTTGATCATCGTGTCATAGGTAAAGTGACAAGGTGCTACTCCCGAGGAAACCAAAGTCACATTACCTGAAATGAGAATAGCACATTGAATAAATACACATCAAGTCGTCAAGATTGATATTGTATTCCCTTCAGGTATCCTCCAAAATAATATGGCGCAGCAAATGACATCAAGCTAATTTGTTTTTGTATACTTAGTTCATGTTCTCCACAGCTCTCATTCCTTTCACCTTCTGACCAACGCACTGATAAACTCTCTTGTCTCATACACTCCTCACCTCATGCGTGAAAATATGTTCACCCTTGCAACAAACACATCAATTCACTAACCTGCACGGAGCACTTTGAGTGCAGTTCCCTTCCCAGTACCATAATAGGAGGCAACAGTATCACATCCCGTCAATGCATGGGCAGCTAGAGGGCCCGGGATAATGGAGAGGCTGTTTTCTATAGTGGCATCAGTGTCTATAACTGATTTTTCCTTTTTCGGTGATTCCATAAAGACAGGTGTAGTGATGGAGGAGGCGTATCTGACGTGAACAAGAAGTGCAAATACATCTGTGTCATCAGCAACAACTACTATACTGCCGGTAAAGTTTGAAAAGTTTCAACAGAGTATCTGAGGCAGCTTCTTTTGCAACAGATTTAGAAATATGCTTCTTGTAGGCATGACTGTTGTACTGGAATTCAGACAATACTTTGTTGACAGCTCTGGCTATTTTCTGAAGCGCAATTTCTAAATCATGATGATCATCATCTTTATCTTTTGTCACCTTCAGTGTGGCTGCTGCGTTGTCCTGGAACAAAACTATCTTGGCATATAATTTTAGCTGAAAAAATTACAAGGTCATTGACAGATGCAGAAACGTGATTAAGCAACTCAGAACGACTAAGTTTTGAGCTGCCACCATACTCCAGGTACTTGTTATACAGTACGATTGATGTCCATATTTCTTTCCAATATTGGGTCACCTCTGCGATAACGTTTTTTGAGGGCCTCATTGGTTATTTTGTCTGTGCAATCAGATGCTTTCGTATCACTGCTTCCCTCTAAACTTCTTCCTGGTGTGTGAAATCTCTGCTTACAGTCAGCATGGTACCTCGCTTCTGCTGCATGAAGATCACCTACTGCACCTAGACGAATTCTGACACTGTCGGCTAAGTTATCTTTCCTCTCATTACATCTTATGATTAGATCATTGACTGGCAATGGACCTTTACCTTTCCTTTCATATTCAGTAGCACGAAACAGGTAAGCTGGTCTCCATCTCCTTGGATTCTTGGGATCCTTTTTCACGTTGCATATCTGACCACAATAAAGACAGTGTTCCTTGAAGCTAAGATCTGGAGTAGCAGAAAGGAGCTTTCGTTTGATAGGTGATGGTTGAGCTGTACCTTCATCATCAGTGTGAGGCTTCTTTGGTATGTTAGATACAGTGACATATCGCGATACACAGTTTTTGTGATAATGTATTAGAAGATTAGGGTCTTCTTGTAACTGATGTTGCACTTCTGAATGTAAACGGTCACCGTATGATGAACTTGCTTTAATAATAGAGAATATACGATCAGTTCCTAGCCTGCTTTCTTGGCATGGTTTGATTTTTTTACAGTCTTCTGCATAGCGGAACTCAAAAATACACTTAGCTTCTTTATTCCTGATAATGACTATTTTCTAGGCTCGGTAGTGTCTGTAAATAATTTAGGCGTTGCATTAATTGATACGTTATATATTGTTCAAAAACAGTGAAAACTGAACCATTAAGCAGTTAAATCCCATAGGCAAATAAAGCTAAATGCAACATTTTGGCTGAAATAGGTAAAATTTACACAAATAAAGATCGATTTTGTGCCCAATGTCAACTAATAAGTGGTTATATCCTGATAGTTTTGGTTCCATTGGATTCCTCATATCCCAAACCTATGTGTAGGCACCAAAATCATCTTCCTAAGTGAAGTGGTTGAGAAGTTATATGGCCTGTTGCGTATTGGCAGCCATCGCAGTCGCCATTTTGAATTTCTCGGAATGCTCAAGGGTGAGAACAACACATCCGTCAAAAAATTATCACTTACACCCCAAGTGACAAGAATCAAACGAGGAAAAACTTTAACAAACATTAAGGGATTAAGTCAAAAATACCTATTTCTCTGCCGGACTAGGATGAGGCTAATGCGAACCTAATTCCTGACTTGGCTCAAATCTCTGATTAAAACCAAGGTGATCTTCTTGTTTTTAATGGTTCAAAAACTCAGTTCTTACATTTTCAACCCAACAAAATCTTCTACAGGAGTATCCACTAATTTTTAACCATACCGAACTCAATGCTGCATCATCTTTAAACATACTTGGGGTTTCTTTCTTTCTTGATTTATCTTGGAAAGATCATATTACCTTTTTGCTTTGTTTTTTATAAAATTTGCTTCCAAAAGATTAGATGTGTCAATCCCACTCCGTACCTTCATCACCCGTGCACAGGTGATGATTTTATACACAGTTTTTTTTGGTCCCTGTTCAGAGTACAACTCGGATGTATGGGGAGGTTCCCCACATAGAGCTCTTTTAAACAAGGTCATGGCAAAGATTTTTCGTCTCATTAACTCTCGTCTTCTTACTGGATCCCCTCAGCCTCTGTTTCTTTGTCCCACTCTTGGATCTTTTTCTCTTTTCTATAGCTAATTCTATCGTCACTGCTCCTCTGAGCTGTCTGCTTGCATCCCTCTACCACTAGGGCGGGCACGTAACACCCGTCTGGCAACAAATTCTCATCCCTTTTCTGCCCAGCTGTCTAATGCAACAGTTAAACGTAGCCGTTACTCCCAGTCCCTTACGTATGCAACTATGGAACCGTCTTCCTCTGTTTGTATTTCCTACTGCCTATGGCCTCCACTCTTTAAAACGAAGTATGTCCAGGGATTTCGCAAAGAAAAAATCATGAATTTGGCTCTCTCTTTCCTTCTGTTTTGTTTTTCTTGGAGGGAACTGTTACTGCGGGCTCATGGCCTTTGGTTCCTTCTTCCTCGCATAAAAAAAAAAAAAAAAACACTGCGTTTGAAATACTGGAGATAGTAGGCAGTGGGAAAAACGGACGGAGGGAGACAGTCCCAGATTTTTCCAGAGTTGACCTGTTGCATTCATGAAGGACTGGGAGTAGCAGTTAAATCTTGCATTAGAGAGTTGGACAGAAAAGGGATGAGAGTTTGTCGCTAGACATGTGCTATGTGCTCTCGTAGTGGAGAAGGGATGGAAGCAGACAGTTCAGAGAATCAGTGACTACTGAAGTAGCAATAGAAGAGAGATAAAGATGGAACACTGTGGCGAAGAGAAAAAGGTCTAAGAGAGCCAGTAAGAGGAGGAGAGTTAATGACATAAAAAGTCTTTGAGTCCACCCTGCTGAGAAGAGCTGTGTGTGGGGAGCCTCCCCACACATGATAGTTGAACTCTACACAGGGGCGAATAAAACCTGTGTATAAAGTCAACTGAGCAGGGGTAAAGAAGGTACGGAGTCGGCTTATACACACCCAATCTCATGGAGGTAGATTTTACAAGAGAGGTTATATGTTCTTTCCTAGATAAATCCCGAGAGAATGAAAACCCAAGTATGTCTGAAGATGACGCAGGATTGAGGAGAATATAGTTAAATATTAGAGGGAACTCCTGTGGAAAATTTTGTCAGGTTGATAGACGAACGACCTGAGTATTTGATGCATTAACCCGTCACGTCCCGAGGTTTTCCGCACCTCCGACATCCCCCAGTCCCGAGGTATTTTCGATTTTTTTTTTTTTTGGCTAAAACCTTCGCTTTTGGTGAGAAACATCGAAAATTCATAGAGAAATCGCTCACCTGAGGTTTAAAGTGCCCAATCCAGGTAGGAGTTCCTCCTTACCTGAGTGGGTTTTCTAACATGCTGGCACCAAAGAAAACGAGTTCTATGGGAGGGTAACTATTTTATCCACTCATAAACGGTATTTATTTATTTACTTGGTATGAATGTATATGTAGTATGACAGTATATTGGTTTTCAAGCAGTAATAAAGGCATTATAAGCATTGTTTCACTCACTAACTAATCACCATACCTGACCTATTTTTGCCACACTACCTGATCATTATTTCTAGCTGTTTCTTCTTCTAATGCTATGTAAACATTGTCCTCCACATTGTCATCGATTGGGGAATCACTCTGGCCCTGAATAACTTTACTAGCCAGGTCACTGGTAACAGGTCCTTTGCCAAGACAATGGCGTGAGGGGGGGAGGGGGGAGGTTATGCAGTGTAAGGCATTGTCCCTGCTTGGTATCTTGTACAGGAAAAGAGAAAGGTGTCCCGTGTATACATACAAAAAATCACGTGCGAAAATTGAAAATTGTGCAAATTAGGTACCTTGCAATTGCACGACGTACTGGTACGTCGCCGGGACTGGCAAATGCAAATCGTGGTGACGTACCCATACGTCGTCGGGACGGGGCGGGTTAAAAACAAGGTTATTTTTATTCCAGTTAGAATTTTAAGCCAAGTCAGACATTAGATGCACTATAGCATCATCCGTTGTTTGTTGACGCAACTGCCAAGATGGACGCTGTGGGAAGAGAATGGAAAGGTGAACGGTGGTCATCAGCATATGAGTGGATAGGGCTGAAGTACAGCTTAGGAGGTCATTGATAAATAAAAGGAATGCAGTTGGTGATAGGACAGAGCCCAAAGGAACACCAATATTGATAGCTCTAGGAGAAGAGCAGTGGCCGTCTACAACAGCAGTTATAGAACGACCAGAAAGGAAGCTAGGGATAAAGGCACAGATAGAAGGATAGAGTCCATAAGAACGTAGTTTGGAAATTAAAGATTTATTCCAGACTCGATCAAAAGCCTTTGAGATGTCAAGTACAATTGGAAAGCTTTCGCCAAAATCTCGATATGAGGAAAACCGTGAGTCTGAAAGGTAGGTGAGATCACTCGTGGAGCATCCCCGATGGAACCCATACTGACGATCATAAAGATTGTAGGGATAGGAAAGATGCTTTTTTTTTTTTTTTTTTTGTTTAGAACAATCTCAAAATATTTTGAAAAACATGATAATAAAACAATCGGACGATAATTAGAGGGCTAGGAAGGGTCACCTTCCTTTGGGGCAAGCTGAATGAGAGCAAACTGCCAGCAAAAAGGAAAGATGCAAATTGATAGACCAAGACGAAGGAGTTTACCTAGGCAGGAAGTACGCACAGAAGCACAGTTCTTGAGGACAACAGGAGGGACCCCATGGGGCCTGTATGCCTTGTCAGTACTGAGGCCAGTGATGGCAGAAAATACAACTGAAAAAATTTTAATGTCTGCCATGAGGAAGTCAAAGGGGGAAAAAGATGGAGGGAAGCACCGGACTCGGCTGAGGTGGAACGGGAGTAGAAAGTCTGAGCAAAGAGTTCTGCCTTATAAATAGAAGAAATAGCTACCGAGCCATCAGAGTGGAAAAGAGGAGTGAAGCATTATGAGCTAAAGTTATTTGAATGGTTTTTGCAAGCTGCCAGAAGAAGAGGGAAGAATTCGAGTTGGAGAGCTCAGGGCATTTAGAATAGATGAAATTATTTTTAGCAGAGTGAAGAACAGACTTAGCACGAAACATAAAATGGATGAGAATCAGGAATGGATTGGCTCTGGTACCTTTTGTAGGCCTTCTCCTTGATGTGGACAGCATTAGAACAAGCGTGATTAAACCATGATTTAATTTTTTTTGCATTAGTCAAAGGATATGAGAACGGAATTTATGTTATCATGCCCAAGAGAATAGCCTCTGTAATGCACATGGCACACTCACATGGTTCTCGGCCATGGAAACAATTATAATTCCAGGGAATGTAAAACAAGTACTGCCTGAGGGCCTTCCAATCAGCAGCTCCAAAGTACCACAAAAAACGTGTCTTTGGAGGGTCCACAGGCCGTACTGGAGCAATAGGACAAGTTAAGATGATAAGGTTGTGATTGGAGGAGCCCAAGGAGAGGAAAGATATTCAGCATAAGTAGAGAGATTAGTTGTAAGGAAGAGGTTATGTATGTTAGAACTCTTTCCAAGGTGGTCAGGATATTGGTACGGTGCTGTACAAGCTGCTCTAGGTCTGAATAGAAAAAAATGTAGGCTTGCGCACGAGGTGGATCAGTGAAAAGAGAGGAGAGACAAAAGTGGTGGTGAACACTGAAATCTCCTAGAATGGAGATTTCAGAGAAAGGAGAAATGGATAGGATGTGTTCCATTGTAGAAGAAAGATAGTTGAAGAACTTATCATAGTCAGTAGAATTAGGGGTTAAGTAAACAGCACAGATATGTTTAGTCAGAGAACGACATGAAAGCCGAAGCCAGAGAGAAGAGAATTCAGAAGAATCAAGTT
The DNA here is from genome assembly GCF_032717465.1 of Coenobita brevimanus. Taxonomy (NCBI): domain Eukaryota; kingdom Metazoa; phylum Arthropoda; class Malacostraca; order Decapoda; family Coenobitidae; genus Coenobita; species Coenobita brevimanus. Next base: position 14,688,285 of record NC_137039.1, on the reverse strand, counting down.
CAGGAACATGAGAGCAAGATAAGTCGTAGCGTACATATACACAACAGCCACCTTTGGCTTTGAAATGAGTATAGGGAAAGTAGGAGGATCCAGAGAAGGATTTGCTATCAGTTGCCTCAAGAGGTCTCAGGAAAAGATGGTGAGGTTTAGAGGAGGAAAGGTGGTGCTCAACATAGAGAAAGTTAGAGGAAAGGCCACTAACATTTCAGAAGCAAGAGAGCCAAAAAGTGGTTCCAAGCATCTCGCTGGGTCGTCACCGGGAGAGGAGCAGATGGAGGGGGCACTTGTGATGCCCGCCCCGGGAGGACTCCGAGCTCTGTTATATGATGCCATTTTGGTTAGTTTTGAATAAGAAGTGTTTTGTGTAATGTTTGTGTAGTTTTTGTGTTGACAGTTGGCAAAACTTGAATTGGAGAGTATGCAGGTCTACTCTCTGTGTTAATGAAACACTGAAAAAATTCGGCAAAGGAGGATGGTCAGGAACTAGTCCCGAGGGCTGATGAAACTGGAGCTCCAGCTCTCCCTGCCACCAGCTTTCCATCCATCTTTGGAGTACCACCCTCCTCGACTGGTGCTACAGTCTACTCACTGTTAACATTCCAGTTGTTAGAACGCCCTAGTGTTATTAACGGCCTTGTCACAAGCATGGGTTCGGTAAACAAAGGTGTCTGGAGGGAATTGGGTTAAGAAATGACGACACAGTGACTTCAGTGATTGAGACAGTGGTAAATTGTAACCCATTAATTGGATTTCTCAATAAGTTCTTAGTTATGGATCAAAATGCAATTTTTTAAATAGTGGAATGACACCATTGTCATCTAACATTGTCCCCTTATTGCTGTGAATAAACATTTTTTTTTTTTATCGTCCAGCAATTGAAATATATTATTTAGTATACGATATCAGTCTGTCAGGGAGGAACTAATGAATGCTAAAATTAACCCCTCCAGTTCGAGGGGTCCATTCAAGGCTGAATTTAATCACCTGGAAATAACAATCATAAAATGACAGACGTAATCGGAGTAAGTTCGTCAAATGTTTAAGACTACGGTTAGCCAGCGTTCCGTCCTGCACTTTTAGGGATATAACTTTCAAATCGAGACTCGTTCGTATGATTTTCCATTATATTCTTTATTATTATTATTATTATTATTCACTCCGAGTCGTGTCAGGCTGAGCAAATGGCAATGTTTTTCCAGTTCCAAGGTCTCGGGTTTGGAGTTGTATGACACAATAAATAATAATAATAATAATAATAATAATAATAATAATAATAATAATTTATCTATCTATCTATCTATTGCCAGACGCCTCAATCCCGTTTGGGGTGGCCACAAACAAATCGCCTCCAAGTCGCCCTGTCCCCCGCCATTTCACTGCCCTGCTCCCAACTCACACCCCCCTCTCTCATATACCTCTCCACCCCATCCCTCCATCTCATCCTCGGCCTCCCCCTCCCTCTTCCCCCCTCCACCTCACTCACATACACTCTCTTCGTCAGTCTTTCACCCTCCATCCTCTCCACATGGCCAAACCACCTCAGTGTGTTCCTCATAACGCTTCCTATCACATCCACATCCACACCACAACGCTCCTTTATATCCTTATTCGTCAGCCTGTCTCTCCACGTGACTCCACAGGCTCCTCTTAAATAACTCATTTCCACTGCTCTCACTCTTGACTTGTGTCCTTCCAACACTGTCCAAGCTTCACTTCCGTACGTTAGAGTTGGTATCACAATACTGTCATGTAGTAACTTTTTCACTACCATGCTCACTTCCCTGTTTCTTATCACTGCTTTCAAGGAACCAGCAACCTATCTTCCCTGCTGTACCCTTTCAAGCACTTCACCCTCCAAACCTCCATCCTTACTCATCACACTACCCAAATACTTAAACGTACTCATAATAATTATAAGAGATGTAAAATAGAGAAGACAGGCTCATATTAATATATTCGGAGTTTGAGGCCCCGTGGCTAATCTCTAAGACTTCAGAACATTCAAGGAATTGAAGTACTGTACGTCGCTGTCCGCAAAGCGGGAACAAAAATCATCTCCATGATTCGAACCGCTTACCCTATGTATCCGACGTGATTCCTCTACGACCCTAATGCCAGAACGAGGCTTGAGCCCCAGTTGGGGCTTGAGTCGATCTTGAGTCGATCATGAGACGCATCCGCCAAAAACCTATGTGCAAGAACAAGGTACAAGACTCTTATAAGGCAAAGCCGAAGCTCCCAGACCCAAGGCACCTCCCAGTGGACTGGGAGTAGACTTGAGAGAAGACCTCTATTGAACATGACGCATAATTGAGTTAAAAGCACCGACTAAAATAATTGGCATGGGCTAAACATGTGTCTCAGCAAAGAATAAGTTAATAAAAATGAAAATAAATAAGAAATATAATCTATTCGAAATATCTAACCATGGGCTACATAAATAGTGCATAGCTACCATATATCGCGGCTTGCATGAACCTTCTCAGAAAAATTCCATATTATCAGATTATATTATTTGCAAGTATTCCGCCCAGTACCTTGTGATACACTTTGCATTATAATGGCACCGATATGATGTTGGTTGCTAGCATCTGACATCACTTTCTTGTACAAAGTTGTATACGACGGCATTATTAATGCGTGGCCTATCATTCAATTTTCATGTTGTGGAGTATAGTTAATACTGTGGGGATATTAAAGTTTCTCTAATACCAGTACTCTTATAGTCGTCGTATTGATCACGAGTGAATGTTTAGGAATGTTTGACCACGAGCTTTCTGTTTCTCTGGTATTTTATATTTATGCCAGATGTTCTCCGAATCTGTCTGATATTAATCAAGACCTCTTTATTGAGGGTGGTAATGCCTTATTAATTTATGTTCCCGTTCTCTGCGGGATGTAAGTGGGGTACTGAGAGTCCAATAGGGAAATACCCTACTCTTGCTTGAAATTTTGGATTCACCAACTGTATTTACATGCCAACCATCAATAATATTTGTCCAGTTACTCTTTATCCCTTGAATTCGATGGCGTCATTTTAATTATAGTCATAAATTAGGAAAACGATTTCACTGAGTTTATGAATATTTACTACGGAAGAGATATTAAAAGGTGCCTCTAACCTTTCCAGATTGATAGAAAACAAAAATCATAAGCTAAACATAATCGTCCAATAAGAGCAAAGATGAAATGTAAGCTTCGTCAAAGCTCTCATGACGTTTAATACGAAAGTTAAGACAAATGATAAACGACATACGAATGAATGCAAGCCAACCCCCTCATCGCAATGAATACGGAACGCTTACATGAAGAAATCGCATTTCTCTTCATAGTTAGTTGGACAGAGAGAGAGAGAGAGAGAGAGAGAGAGAGAGAGAGAGAGTAAAGGTTTACGTTGCTGAAATAACAGCTCTTGTATCTGGCAGATGAGGCACGTCCATGGTGTGTGTGAGTGTGTGTGTGTGTGTGTGTGTGCGTGTGTGTGTGTGTGTGCAATAAATACAGGTCGCCTGGCTACTGAGCATCACTGGCTGCCTGACCCTGCCTGGTTGGCTGCCTCACCCGCCGCTGTCTGACCAACGCCTGTCTGCTGGTGAGTATTTAGAGTGGATGTGTGTGTTAGTGCTGCGGAGATGTGGCTGACAGTGTGACTGTGGTGCAGGTGTGACTGACGGTGCTACTGTGGTGCTGGTGTGGCTGACGGTATTACTGTGGTGCTGGTGTGGCTGACGGTGTGACTGTGGTGCTGTTGTGGCTGACGGCGTTACTGTGGTGCTGGTGTGGCTGACGGCGTTAATGTGGTGCTGGTGTGGCTGACGGTGTTACTGTGGTGCTGGTGTAGCTGACGGCGTTAATGTGGTGCTGGTGTGGCTGACGGCGTTAATGTGGTGCTGGTGTGAAGTACGGCGTTAGTGTGGTGCTGGTGTGAAGTACGGCTTTAGTGTGGTGCTGGTGTGAAGTACGGCGTTAGTGTGGTGCTGGTGTGAAGTACGGCGTTAATGTGGTGCTGGTGTGAAGTACGGCGTTAGTGTGGTGCTGGTGTGAAGTACGGCGTTAGTGTGGTGCTGGTGTGAATTACGGCGTTAGTGTGGTGCTGGTGTGAATGACGGCGTTAGTGTGGTGCTGGTGTGAATTACGGCGTTAGTGTGGTGCTGATGTGAATTGCGGCGTTAGTTTGGTGCTGATGTGAATTACGGTGGTAGTGTGGTGCTGGTGTGAATTACGGTGTTAGTGTGGTGCGGTGTGAATTACGGCGTTAGTGTGGTGCTGGTGTGAATTACGGTGTTAGAGTGGTGCTGGTGTGAATTACGGCGTTAGCGTGGTGCTCGTGTGTCTGGTGGTGTTAGTGTGGTGCTATTGTGGAAAACTATTTATAGAAAAGATATGACTCTTTTAACCCACTGGATCCCAGAGTTGCTTGGCGAGGCACTGTTCCGGGAGGGTCCTAAGCGTACCGCCCTCCGCCTATTGGCTCATAGTCGCAAAGCTCATAGGTTAAACAAACCTGTGGGTTCCCTGCTTCATTAAGACTTGAAAATTCCCAGTTCTGTCCAATACTGGGGACACTGGGCTCCAATGGGTTAATCTTTTTTTTTTTTTCTTTTGCATGACTTATGGTCCATTTTGTTGCTAAGAAAATTGCCCCACTGGGATGCGCTTGGTGGCTTTGAACTTACTACAAGCCATTAACGTAACGTGGATGTAACTCAGTTTCTTGATTGTTTGTTTTAGATAATAGTCTGTACCACTTTCGTTCCCAAGGCAGCGTTCACTTAAGTTCAATATTAGAATAGTGTCCAACAATAAATACAAGTTTCGTTTGTCCCCACTAAAGGAAAGTAATTTGGTGAGTAGGATAAATAGAAAAAATCCGTATTCGATTTGTAAGGGTTTTCAATGTGAGTCTGACATAACGTGCATATATTAATGTCTACATAATATCGCAAATGGTATATTACCGACATGGACGTATGAGCACACTAACATACTACGGACGTAACCAGTTTTTTCGTTCATAAATTTCTTTTGAATACATATTGAAAAGCTTTCCGCATTTATTAACTCAATATTAATTTTCAGTTTATAAAAGATTGCCGTAAATTGCGATGTTATAATTATGTCTCCAAAAAGAAACAAATTTTTTTAAATGCACACCAACTAGCCAGCGTACCGTGACCACGACAGGAGCGTTGTGTAGTAATGACCTTCAGCTTCAATCTAACACCAGCCGTATCACGCCACGTCACTTAGTCATCGGGGCACACACTCTTGAGTGGACGTGTGTTTCTGCACATGACGAATTTTCTTCTATCTCTTCTAATTTCTGAAATCGGCGACCTCTCAGGGTGGATTTTAATTCTGAGAGAAAAAAAAAAAATTGTTCCCAGGGGCCACATCTGGAGAGTAGGGGGTTGGGAGGCGACAGTTATTTCGTGTTTAGCCAAAGTCACGGATGCGGAGCGACACGTGAGCAGGTGCATTGTCATGGTGCGGCATACAGGTTGGTTAGTCCATGACTCAAGCCTTTTCCTGCGCACTCTCCCTCAAACGCTTCTAGACGTCCAAGTAAAGCTCTTTACTATATGACCACGGGGAATAAACTCATGGTAAACGACACCTATCGAATATAAAAAGGGTGCTCAACCTTTGAACGACTCCTACTTTTTTTTTTCTAGTCCAGTTGACCAACCCACTGTGTCGACTGCCTTTTTAATCGGCATCGTAGGCGTACATCCACGTTTCATCACATTTCAGAAAAATTTTGTCTGCCTTCGAAAAATCAAACAGTTCCTGACTGACTGTGACACAGTTATCTTTTTGTTCATCTGTCAACGGACGCCGTACATGTTCAAGGCAACTTTATGAAACTTCAGTTTTTCGGTTGAAATCGTGTGGCACTAACTTTTACTGATGCCTTCTTCTTCGGACACTTCATGGACAGTCAGGCGACGGTTCTGACGGATCGCAGCACATACTTTCTCAACGTAATGATCTTAACATGAAAGGTGAACCAGAGTTGAGATACTTCGGGTGATGTTCTTCCTGATTTCAGCCACTGGAACCATTTGTGACATTTCGTAAGGCTCAAACAATCCTCCACATAAGCCTGTTGCAACATTTGTAATGTCTTTAAAAGATTTTCCTAATCCAGAACGAAATTTTACTCAAACACATTGCTCCTCAAGATTGTTCATTGTTCATTCTGGAACAAATTGCCGTTTTTTTTTTTTAATGCAAGATAGAAGGAGCCAAACTCTAGATGTTCTAAAACTGGTTCCTCAAAAAAAAAAAAAAAAAAAAAAAAAAGAGCAAGATAATGGAGAGCCAAATTTAGGATCCATTCATTTCGCGATGCCTTCACACACCACGTTTAAAAAATTGGAGGTCATAGGCAGTAGGAAGTACAGACTGAGGAAGACAATGCCAGAGCGGACCAGTTGGATACGTGAAGCACTTGGAGTAACAATTAAATATTCCATTAGACTTTGGAGAGTTGGACAGAAAAGGGATGAGAGTCTGCTGCTAGGCGGGTGCGATGCGCTTTCTGTAATGGTGGAGCCATGAAAACAAAATTGAAACTAGCAGTGACCACTGAAGTAGTGATAGAAATGAGATAAAGATTGAACAGTACTGTGGAGAGGTAGTGATTAAAGGGAGCTATTGAAAGAACAGTTAATAAGACAAAAAGCCTTTGTCTCCACCAAGTTGAGAAGACCAGTATGTGGGAAGCCACCCTAAACATAAGAGTTGCACTTGGTGGGAGGAGCCATGGTAGGCCAAAGGCAGGCCGATAGGTATGAGGAATGTGTGTGTGAGAGAGGAATGGAAACTGAAAATGCTAGGGAACTGAAGAGGGATCGATGTGACTTACCGAATATTGTATGGGTGAGTGTATGACAAGTTTTATTACCCCTTTTTACTTGACAATTGTCGGACGGGCTCTGTTGAATAGGTACATATGAAGCTAAATGTACAGTACACAAGTGTACCTATCAGGTGGAGCTACGATTTCAGGGGTAAGATCGGCGAACGATTTTCTTGTGTGGCCATTATCACGAAGTATACTGTTGGTTAGTTCTCTCACTCTCGGAATCTTTCCTTTTCCTGGCTTTCTGTGTCTAACCACATCTCAAATGCTGGTGGGGAAAAAAAGAGAGAAAAATTATGATTATCGAGGAATATCGTCTGCAGGTAACAAGGATAGCCAATACAAGACGGTATCATTGTGAAATGAAAGAAAGAATGTAACTCTAATAAGCCATTTGAGAAACAGACACACCACACTCTGGGATTTGTATGTACCGGGCTGTTGTACTTTGAGTTGGGTTACTGACTGGTTATATCGCTGCTACGCAAGGTTTATTATTTTTATGCACACATGGTCAGGAAGAGAAAACGCATGTTACGTTTTGTTCTGTGTGTGTGTGTGTGTGTGTGTGTGTGTGTGTGTGTGTGTGTGTGTGTGTGTTCTTACCTAATTGTATCTTTACAGGAATGAGTCAAGCTCGTACTGTCCCATGTCTTAAACCATATTAATCGTACATATCCTTAAATTTGTGAATTATTTTGGCACACACTATTTCATTCGGTAGTGCATTCCATTGATCAATTGCTCTGTTTGGGAAACTGAATTTCCTTACGTCTTTATCACCTCTCTTCTTATGCAGTTTTTTGCAGTGTCCTCTTGCTGATGCTTCTCCATATGTTAAGTGATCATTTATGTCTATTTTCTCCTTCCCTGATATGCACTTATATAGCATTATCATGTCACCTCTTTTCCTTCTCTCCTGTGGTGTTGGTAGATTCAGTTTATTTAGTCTTTCTTCGTAGCTTAGGTCCCTTAAGCTTGGTATCCATCTTGCAGCGGCCCTTTGAACTTTTTCAATCTTGTCTATGTGTTTTTTGAGATGACTCCAGACTACTGATGCATATTCCAGGGTTGGTCTAATGAATGATGTTATTATCCTTCTTAGCATGTCTTCATTTATATATGCGAATGCTATTCTCATATTTGCAAGCTTGGTATACATGTTCCGTACCTTCTGGCTGATATGGTCATCCGGAGATAGTCTGTTATTGATAATCACACCTAGGTCTTTCTCTCTTTCTGATGTGTATAGGGTTTTATTTCCTAACTTATAATCCCAATCAAGTCTTTTTCTACTTTTACCAAACTTGATTACATGACACTTGTCCATATTGAATTCCATTTGCCATGTACTTCTCCATTCATGAAGTTTATTTAATTCTTCTTGTAGTTCTTTACAAGAGTCTGTGTTAGTAATTCTCCTTTGTATTTTTGCATCATCTGCAAACATATTCAGATAGCTTTCATTTCCAGTGTTACTGTTATATCATTTATTTACACTAAAAACACGATTGGTGCCAGCACTGAACTATGTGGTACTCCACTAGTCACTTCTTTCCATGATGAATAGTTTCCTCTTAGTACTGTTCTCATTTCTCTTTTTATGAGAAAGTCTTGCATCCAACAAAACAGTTTGCCTCGAATTCCTCCTTGATGGTACAGTTTCCATAAAAGTCTTTGGTGTGGTACTGTGTCAAAAGCTTTCTTGATATCTAAATAGATACTGACCGCCCATCCTTCCCTTTCCTGTATTGCGTTTGTTACTCTGTCATAGTAGCTCAACAGATTAGTAACACATGATTTTCCTTTTCTGAAACCAAACTGTCTTTCTGTTATCATACTGTGTTCTTCTAGATGATTTACCCAAGCTTTTCTTATAAGCTTTTCTAATACCTTGCTTACAACACTGGTCAGAGATACTGGTCGGTAGTTGAGTGGATTTTGTCTATTTCCTTCTTGAATAAGGGGACAATATTTGCTTTTTTCCAAATATCAGGTAGTTTACCTTGACTCAAGGATTTCTTGAAAATTAAAAATAATGGTTTACTTAACTCCTTTGCACATTCTCGTAGTACCCAACATGAAATTTCATCAGGACCACTTGCTTTTCCTCAGTCTAATCTACTTAACTCCTCCTGTATTACTTTTTCTGCTATTTGTATATCTGGTAGTATGTGTGAACATGCATGTTCCACATAGCCCCTCTCAAAATTTTTTTCTTCTCTAAAAACTAATTGGAAATTCTTATTTAGTGCTTCACAAATATCTTTCTCTTGTGTATAAGTGATTCCATCGTCCGTAATTGATTGTATTATATCTTTTACTTTGGTTTTGCTTCTGATATAGCTGTAAAACAGCTTTGGTTGATCACTACTTTTATTTATTATATCCTCCTCAAACTGTTTTTGGGCTTCCCTCCTTATTCTTGTATAATCGTTTCTTGCCTGTTTGTAATTATTATACCCCCTTTCACTATTATGTCTTCTGTATCTATTCCACGACAAATCTCTTCTTTCTTTTGATTTTTTACATTCTGTATTGAACCATTTCTGTATTTTCTTATCTGCTTCTTTGTGCTGTGGGATATACATCTGGACTCCTATTTCATAAAATTCACAGAATTTTTTATATACAGCATTTAAATCTTGTCCTCTAAGCTCATTTTCCCAATCAGCTTCTAAGAAATACTTCTTTAGGTCTTGATAATTTCCCTTTTTATAGTTTAGGCTCTTTTTATAACTGTCATTGCTGTTTACTATGTCATATGCTATCCTGAAGTTATAATTTAGTACTGCATGATCGCTTTTGCCGAGTGGAGGGTGATATATTAAACTGTCAATATCATTTTCTTGCCTAGTAAATATTAGATCTAGCACTGAAGATACATCAAGTCCTCTTTTTCTGGTGGTTTCCCTCACATGTTGCGTTAGGAAGAACTCTTGTACGAGATCCAGGAGCTTTTGGTCCCAACAGCTTTCTTGGCTAATTATACCTAGAGTATTCCAATTTATATTTGTATTGAAATCCCCAGTTAGTATAATTCTTTCTGTGTGTGTGTGTGTGTGTGTGTGTGTGTGTGTGTGTGAACATAATACTTTCTGACTGCAATGAAGTTTAGTAGAGGGACAGCCAAGGGGTTGAAATATTGTTTTCTTAGAAAAATGGGTCAAAATTACGATCCAAAGGGGTTGAGTTAAGATATTAGCTTCTTAGATTTTCTTAGAAAAATAAATCAGGTCCCAGAGCTATAGGCCTTACTAGATGTTCCTCCTAGTAAGATCTGCTCAAACAGCTTGTGTCTGATACGGACCAACCTTGGTGGAAGGGTTCTAGATAAGGGAAGAACAAGCATATCCGAGTTTGAGAACAGTCAGTCAAAAGTCATGGCTTCAGGGTAAAATTAAGTTCGACCCATGTATCTTAGTGTGAACTATAATATTAAAATAGTTCTTATCTGATTCTGACAAAACTTGGTGAAATGGTTCAAGTTCAGTCAGTGGGTTCATTTTGTTTTTGAAAAATAGGTCAGAAGTCAAGGTCACATGGAAGGGTCAACATATATATTTTATATATAATATAAATCTCAGTAGTGGAAGGGTTTGGGGTAAGATAAAGGTAAATAGATATACGAATTCGAGGTCAGTCAGTCAGTGGTCAGGATCACAGGGAAAGGTCAAACTTCAAAATCACAGTACGAGGTTAACTACTTTTATTTTGATTTGATTTGGACGACAACCGGTGCAAGGGTTAACTTTCAGGCAAGAATAAAGATATTCGATATTGAGAGTTATTCATCGAATGTCTAAGTCGTATAATAAATTTTAACATACGACCCTATGATCAAATGCTGTGCATGGGTGCTGCACCTTCTGAGCGCTTCCTCATGTTTAAATTACGAGTTTTAATGAGGTAATTATGTAATTTTTTTCTCCTCCTTCCATGGTTCAGGATGATCAAGGCTGTTTTCTGGCAGGACAACCTTCGAAGTATTCTCAGGTTTAAAATCTCGATATGTCTTTTGCTACGACGACTACCTCTAACGTAATGGTAAGAATTTTTATGTATACCATCGCTGGCAACCAGTGTATTGCTGAGAATTTTAATTATTTCTCACTGTTATGACACCATAGTAATGCTACGATGATTCTGATCCCACAAAATCTTGATGTCACTACAATCTCTCCTCTTACAGCAATTTCTTAGATCACCGCTTAGCGTTGGAGTGTAAATCACCAGGATGCGCAATGAATTTAAAGTTGGGAATATAATGGTGTCAGTTGGCAATGGGAATTTAGTATCAGTTGAAGTTTCTATGCCGGTTCTAGTCGTCTTAGTTCAATTCAAGGTTGAATAAGAATTTATGGAGGATGGGAGGTGTGGTAGCATGATATTCTTTATGGCTAGCCGTCACTGTACTGTCCTGGAGCACAACACTTTTGACTTACCAACGTGGCTGCCATTAAGTTACCGAGCCTGTTTTAGTGTAACCCAAACCACCTGGGGTGTTTTACGCCCCTTTTACTCCGAAATAGACTTATGTCCAAACTGTAGGATCAGATTTCATACTGAATGGGTCAGCATGAATTTAGGTAGGCTTAGGTTTTCGAGTTGTTATTCCCCCTAGTACGCCTTGCGGGCCTCCCCGTACATAACCATCAAAGAAGGGTAATTGGAAACCCGAATTTAAAGAGCATAACATTGATTTTAATCATACCCAAAATTAGATAAATGCTTAAATCCACACACTCACTTCCCTAGTTAACATTGTTCTAATAACACTTGGAACAGAAAGACTATACGAGTTATGAGTGGATGTCGTTCTCCTTGGTCACTGAAGGACTCGAGGAGGGATGATACCAAAACGATATAAAGACCACTGACTCAATAATACATCCTGCACCCCTCCCCAACAAAAACACTTTCCCTTCTATGGTGAGATTTAACCATAACACTCTGTACAATTAATGGTAAGACCCAAAATGACTTAATACTTACACAACTTCCAAGAATTAGATTATCATTTTAGAATAATGAAATACACTTCGATTACATTATTTCCCCTGTGACTTATAACACAGAAAACTCCCCGATTTAGGTAAAGGTACAATGATTTAGATCTTTGCCTAACACAATGAATGGGGGGGGGGGAGTGTATGGTATGTAAGTGTGGTGACGCGTTTGGCAGATTACGACTTGATGTTAAAATCTGTGAATCAGACAAAGGCGGTGGAATGAGTCACACAAGAATTTTGCTATTGAACACACTTTTAATCACTCAATTCTCTATAACTCTCAATGTGAAAACAACGGAAGGGGGGAGATTATGAGGCTTTAGCACTAACCTGTGAATCAGACAAAGGTGATGGATTGAGTCACACAGTCATATGTTTGCCCACGCCTTATATATCCTCTGATACCTCAGTCTGATTGCATTCGGGGATGTTATCTTCCAGTTACAGCTTTCACGTTAACAAGTATGTCTTGCAACACTCATTTTGGAATTGACTTCTTTAGAGTTTATCGTATCTCACCAAGATTAAACAATGATGAAGAAAATTTGAGTAGTATTGAGAAAGATCACATCACTTTATATCAAGCCTTCGTAATGATGTTCGGATGCTATTTTGTAAGTTTACCCAAGTGTGGGAATGTACAACGATCGATATTTCGAGGTAACTAAATATATAGAATATTATGGACTGTTTCTCCCCTTCTGGCATTTTCTCAACTAGCATTTCTAACACTAAAATGAATTGAGACCGAAAGATATCTTTGAATTTACTCAAGTAAGAGGTTATGAAGGTTAACCCCTTAACCACGGGGCGTCACTTTCATGACGCTCGAGTGCAATGGATCATACCGCGGGGCGTCACTTTTGCGATTCTGTGTTATTTTGAATTCGCCCAGGCTTTTGAGTGGTTGCTCGTATCAACTGTCAGTACTGCCAGTGTCCAACAATAGTCAGTGCTGCTAATGTCATCTGTACTCCCATCCTTGTTGACAATTTAGCCATTTCTCCCCGTTCTTTACTCCTCTCCCTACCTCCCCTCCATTACCCTCTCCTCCCATCTGCCCCAGCTGTGCCGCGCTACGCAAATCTTGCCCGGATTTTTCCACTCATTTCATCCATTGAAATGAGTCCTGTGCCCTATTCTTATACAAAATAGTATATATAAAAAAGAAAAAATGTAATTGATAGTGCCATACACCTGGAATTGGCTAATTATCACCGAGCAACACCCCACGTGCACTCGTTCGCTAATTTTCCCTGTTTATTTCCCCTTGAAATATGCCGTATGACCTCTTCTAATAATAAAAATAAATATAAGAAAGGAAGGGAGAAGCTTAAGTGATATTTACATTCACCTGGAACTACCTAATTTATTATGTATTGTCTAGATTTCCTGCCAATCATTTCACACCATATAATTTAGCAGCTGTCACCATGGTGACGTTGTTAACCCTTGGCGGCCCCATATCCGCCTCGTCATTCAGTTCAGTGTTGTTTCTTGAGGTGAAACCATGTCGCACTCGCGCCCCTCCATTTCCGCCACTGCTAGAGGGTCCTGTGACCTCTACCCCTACTAAATCTCGTGTGTGAATGGGTAAAGGACTAAGTGACTCTGTTGTGGAACGTGAAGTGGCTAATTTATCCATGATAATGATGGACAGTGACTATAATCTTTCTGGTGAATCGTGTGATGAGACAGTGACTATAATCTTTCTGGTGAATCGTGTGATGAGACAGTGGAGGAAATGGTGATAAACTCCCAGTACGAGTGCTTCAGTGTCTCAAGTTCATCCTGGCTCCAAGAGAAAGGAACACTTAGTTACTGCAAGTGACAGTGTATAACATAGTGTAAATAAAATAGAAATGTAAATAATGTAAATCAAAGAGAAAATGTAAATAGAAATGTAAATAATTACTAATATAAGAATATGATGCCTTCTATAGCGAGATGAGAGTGGTGGCTGAACAGGGAGCTGTAGACAGAGGCGTTAATGAACAGTACAGAGCCCTCAAGAACAATCTCTTGAGAGTTACTGATGTAACATGCGGTTGGTCAAGAGGACCACCAAGACATAAAGTAACTTGGTGGTGGGATGAGGGTGTAGAAGCTGCAGTTAAGGAGAAAAGAAGGCTTTTCCGGGAATGGAAGGAGGGTGGTAACAAGGAGGAATACTTGGCTGCCAAGCGCAGGGCTAGAAGAGAGGCATACAGGGCGAGGTCTGAGTCACAGAGACTTTTACTTGCTAACCTAAATCATGGGGAAAGGAAAAGTATGATATTTATGGTGGCAAATCAGATGAAGAGGGATAATCGGGATATTATTGGTGAGCAGTGTGTGAAGAATGATGAAGGAAGGGTAGTGGTGAACAGTGAGGATATTAAAAATGCATGGAGAGAGCATTATAGCCGGTTGTTGAATGAGGAGTTTGACTAGGACAGGGAAGGTTTGGAGCCAGTAGATCCAGTGTTTGGCCCTTGGCCTTTGATTGATGCTGCTACTGTGAGTGAGGCAATAGGCAGGATGACGGTGGGGAAGGCAGCAGGTGTGTCTGGGTTGACTGTCGAAATGTTGAAGGCCTCAGGAGATATAGGGGTGAGGTTAGTCACTGACTTGATAAATATGATTATTTATGACTGTGTTGTCCCAGATGATTGGCTGAAGAGTGTAATTGTAAATGTGTATAAAGGGAAGGGTGATGCCCTGGAAAGAGGAAATTATAGAGGTATAAAGCTTTTAGATCAGATAATGAAGGTAATGGAGAGAGTTTTAGAAGGTATAATTAGAGAAAGGGTGAATATTGATGAGATGCAGTTTGGGTTTATGCCATGTAGGGGGGATCACTGATGCCATATTCATTGTTCGACAGCTTCAGGAAAAATATATTGGTAGGAGAAGGGATCTTTATTTTGTTTTTGTTGATTTGGAAAAGGCCTTTGACAGAGTTCCTAGAGAGGTGGTGAAGTGGGCAATGAGAAAGCTTGGCTTGGAGGAGTGGCTGGTTAGGGTGGTTATGGCTATGTATGTGGGTGCTCGCACCCAGGTAAGAGTGAATGGAGATTTGAGTGATGAGTTTTCCGTGAATGTTGGTGTGCATCAGGCGTCAGTTTTGAGTCCTATGTTGTTTATTATGGTACTTGGAGCCCTCTCACGTGACTTTAGAAACGGACTCCCGTGGGAGATGTATGCTGATGATTTGGTGTTGATTGCAGAGAACGAAAGGGAGGCGGAGGAAAGGTTTAGGAAGTGGAGAGATGGTATGGGGCACAAGGGCTTAAGGGTAAATGCAGATAAAACAAAAGTGATGATATCTAGGGTAAGTGGCAGTACTGTCAAAGACGAGGGAGAGTGGCCATGTGCAGTTTGCCACAAGGGCGTGGGAAGTAATTCTATCTTGTGTGGTGTTTGTGATAAATGGGTGCACAAGAGATGTAGTAGTATCAGAGGTAGACTGCGAGATAATGCTGATTTTATGTGTATGGCATGTCAGGGAGAGCAGGTGGAGATTGCCAGGCATGAAAGGATTGAACTTGCTGGTGAATCTCTTGAGTGTGTGGAAGAGTTTTGTTATTTGGGAGACATGTTGTGTGCTGGAGTTGGGGCTGGAGCTAGCTCTGTGGATAGGGTGTGAAGTGGCTGGAAGTTCAGGGAGCTCTTGCCTCTTCTGACATAGAGAGGGCTCTCCCTACGTGCTAAGGGGTCTTTGTATGCAGCATGTGTTAACAGTGTAATGCTGTATGGTAGTGAGCCCTGGGCAGTAAAGGAGGAGGATATTCGCTGGCTCAGACATACAGAAATGACAATGATTAGGTGGATGTGTAGTGCGTCCCTGTGTGCAAGGTCCGGGGGGACTGGGTTTACGATGGAAGAATTGAGAGGTAGGATGGGACTGGAGTGTATTGGTGTTGTGATGAGGAGAGGTAGATTGAGGTGGTTTGGACATGTGGAGAGGATGGGGGATGATAATTGGGTGAGGAAGGTGAGAAGTGTTAATACTGGGGGTGGGGTTATGAGGGGTAGACCGAGAAAAACATCGGGCGAGGTCATTAAGTGTGACCTCAGGGTTAAGGGACTGAACAGGGAGGCTGCAATGGATCGTGCAGTGGAAAGCCACCATTAGGTGACCAAGGCCGATACATGCAAGCATGTTGTAGCCTTTAAAAATGAAATGAAAAAAATGATGAGTACAAATCCTTGGAGTAAGGACAGTCAAAGTGAAAGCTTTGCTCTCTACGCAAGTTTACTGAACGAGACAGTAAATGCCTGGACTGAAAATAAACTATTACTGAAGGAAACTTATGGATAAATACTGTATATATATATATATATATGTATTATATAAGTGTAATAAAGTACTAGGAATATAAAGTGTGAGTGTGTTTATGAATAATAATTGCCAGAATACCAGCGGGAAACGAGCGCGGGTGGGAAGCTGGTACACGCTCGTAATTTACATTGCTTTCACGTTTTTTTTTTTTTTTGCGTATGGAAAACTACTTGAAATTCATAGAATAGTGTTTCTAGTGATAATATCAGGCTGTGGTAATCATATTACGGGGTGTCGGGAAGTGTAAAGTGGAGACTTCGTTACCCAACTTCAGAAGTCTCCACAAGTCCTACGGTAGTTGACGAAGGCTCAACAAACATCCCAGGAGAAAGCTGAAGGTATGTGCCATAGGCATATGTAATTATAATGTTCTAGGACTAATAACTGATTTTTGGCAAATATTTTTAAAAAGTCAGTCGGAGGGCAAATATCCTCACGTGAGGTGCACGGACCGCCTCCGATCTGCCTGTGCTTAAGGGGTTAAGTCAATTTAAATGTTCATCAAACTCCGCTACCAGCGTATTTTATGGAGGGGGAAGTGTATGGAGGAAAGGAGGGGGTGTGGTTGGCCGTTGTAATGCTTAATGCGAACTACATAATACATAGATGTTCACTTCTAACTTATCTCTATGATACAAAAATCTTTCTTATTTTATACTTGTAATACACTTATACTAGATTATAGTCATTCACACTTATACCAAATTGTTCTTAATTACTAAATTACAACTATCTTACATCTAAGTTACACTTATATTACATCTTAACCTAACTTACTGGCACTACATGGGTCCTTCTTCCGGGAAACAAATTTTCACCATCAGAGTCTTTTCAACACAAGCACTAATGCACGTTCCAAGGATGCGTGTGCAGACGGGACAGACTTACCGACTTGACTGCGAGTCTCCTTTTAAACACACCTTACTTTGACACTCTCCCCATGATAAGTGGCACCTGTAGGTCCACATAATACACCGCATACCCCAGGGGGTCGCTTCACGTCACTAATGAATTTACAAAGAAAAATATATCCAGTGGAGAAGAGGAACCCCAGTTATCCTCCTGCCTGAGGAATGGCATAGTCACCCAGCTGGGTGAACTCATACTCTCGTTGCCAAGATCATCCCAGGGGCGCTTCCCATTCACACTCACTGTCACTCAGTCTCACTCACACTTCTTCCATTCGATACTTTCGTTTCTAGCATTCCACCTAGTGACTGACGAGCGCTTGACAGGTCCTGAAGTCGCGACCACACTCTAGGCCGTGTCAACTGTAATGTGAGGGGTAGGCGTGCTCGGCCTTTCGAAGTAAAGTTCTCATAGTATCCCCACTGAACTGAGCTGAGCTCATCTCAACCTCTTTCTCCCTCCCTGAAACTATAGCTCTTCACAGTCAACTGTCAGCCAGTCTGACCCGCACACACTTCCTTATCCACTCCATGAACTGTCACACTCTTTAGCCCTCACAGATTTATCAACATTCCTCAATGAGTCGGTGAGGAGGCCGTCTTTCACGTGGCGGTAATTGTTCATCTACCAGATCAGGCGTAAAGACACTTTCTAGGGGTTCCAACAGCCACTCATCACTACCATGAAAAGGTTTCACCTGCCCTGCAGCTGTCTGTATTCGTTTTCCAGTAAAGACATTCTCCACTATATATACACTGCCGTCCAACAACATTTCCACTACACGATAGGGACCATCCCACTTCACATTTAATTCCGACATGTACCTGGCACCACTGTTTCCTTTTTGACCCACACCAAGCTCCTCACACCCACAGTCTGAGTCTTCATTCTCCTATTTGCCACGTCTCGGCACCGGCGTGCCATCTTCTGGTGAGTTTCCCTGATGAGAGTGTGCACAGTGACCAACTCGTCTTCTTCGCCATCAATCGAGGGAAGTCGTTCATTCACCAGTCTTGGAAGATGGCGGGAGAAGAACGCAAAGTATGGCTGCTGTGCGGTTAAGGTGTGAATAGCCTGATTCATGACAACCTGACGTGGTTGAAGCAGTTGGGGCCAACGAAGTGGGTGTCCTTGACATAAGGTAGAGAGGATCGACTTAAGGGTACAGTGCATCCTCTCTGTGATCCCATTGCCTTGAGGATGGTAAGGGGTCGTGTAGTATAAAGTAATTTGATGTTGCAGGCAGAATTTCTGGAAGCCTCTACTGGTGAATTCGCCTCCATTATCCAGGACAATACTCTGAGGTGATCCATAATCTGCCACGTATTGCCGAAGTTTGTCTGTTATGTGTGTAGAGTGTTTGATCTTTAAGGGGAAGAACCTAACAAAGCGACTGTAATGATCTATTACTGTAAGGACATATCGGTAACCCTGGATTCCAGCAACCATATCAATAAGATCTATTCAAATCCTCTCCAATGGCTTATTCACTGGAGGCAGTTCTTTCCACTGTTGCTGCAGTCCAGTGTCCCCTTTGAATCTTTGACAAGTAATGCACTTTTTAACATATTCACATACATCAACCTTGAGATTCTGCCAATAATATAACTCCTCTGCCTTCTTGATAGTTTTCTTTTGCACGAGATGTCCTGACAATTCATGTGCGTGTTGGAGCACTTGTTTAACTATTGCACGAGGGACTATGAGATTGTAATGCAGGCTTTCATCTGCCGTCTCTTTCACAAAATATAGAACTTCATCTACAAGAGCAAAGTGATCTAAAGTAGCCTTGGGCAGTCGTTTGAGTGGAACTGCTCCACCCTCAAGATATTGCGCTAGTTCTTCTCATACAGGTTCGTTTCTTTGGCGGGCCTTCATTTGTTTTTTACCTAACCCGAGCCACGTGGCTTCAGGTGGACGTACTACTACTCGAACGGGGCGTGACAGCTGGTCTGCTACTAAGTTGTTCTTACCTTTGAGGTAATGGATGTTATAATTATATTCTCACATTTCTAGTATCCACCGGTTCATTCAAAGCAATTTAGTCTTCCGTTTGAATATACTAGTGAGAAATTTGGTGGTCAGTTATTACGGTGAAATGGGCACCCCACAGATAATGATGGAAATTACGACACGCAAGAACTACAGCTAGTGCCTCTTTATCTGTTGCTGAATATTGAATCTCACAGGAGTTCAACTTTTTAGAGAAATACCCAACCGGTTTGTTAGTCCCATCTGATTGAATCTGACTCAGGACTCCGCCAACGTGGGTGTTACTGGCATCGGTGGTGAGAATGAATGGTTGTTCTATCTGAGCTTTAACCAAGACCGGAGTATTGATGAGACAAGACTTTAGATGTTCAAAGGCTTTGTGACATTCATCAGTCCAGATAAACGTTACTCGAGATTGAGTTAGGTTGGTGAGAGGCACAGCAATTCTAGCAAAGGAGGGTATATGCTTTCTATAGAAACCACACATGCCTAGGAAACAACATACTTCTTTCACTGTAATGGATGCTTTCATCTTCGCAATCGCCTCTACGTTCTTCGGGTCGGGTTTACTTCCGTTCGCTGAGATTTTGTGACCCAGAAAAGTAACCTCTTTAAGACCAAATATACACTTACTAAGATTCAGTTTTATGCCATTTTCAGTAAGTAGTTGGAAAAGTTGCCTCAGGTCGGGGAGGAAATCTGAAATGACTATGGTCCCTTTTCGGCCAGTAGTATTTGAGATAGTCCAGGGGTCAATGAAAAGTTCTTTGGGGTCATTGTGGGCACAATGAAAAAAAAATATATATATATATATATATATATATATATATATATATATATATATATATATATATATATATATATATATACACACACACACACACACACACATACATATAAACACTCACACACAGAGTATAATTGAGCTACAATCACCAAACTTAGCATATTTATAGAACGATATGCAATGCATGGCTACCAAGTATGAATGACTTTGACCTAAGACTCAAGGTCACAGCCAAGGTGAATGTTCAAAATTTGCTTCCCAGTGATTTCAACACGCCCTACCGAAGTAATCTCCCGTAGATAGATTAGTACGTACATACACTAACTTTGAAGAACATCGCTCAAGGGTTGTCATGTATATATACCCTTGGGTATTAAAACTTGGTCACAGGGAAGGTACACGGGTCCCCCCGGGGGTCCCCCATTTCTCCCGGAGGGGGAATAATAATGGTGATGGTGGTGGTCGTGGTGGTGGTGGTGATGATGATCATGATGATTGTGTAGGTATATATAATGGTGGTGGTGGTGATGATGATAATGGTGATAGTGGTGAGTTATTGAAATTCCTAACAGCAATTTCCTTTTTCTAGTTAGTATTGTTATTATTATTTTTGATTTATTTATTATTATTATTATTATTATTATTATTATTATTATTATTATCATTATTATTATTATTATTATTATTTTCTCCATCAATTTTGTTTTCCGATTTTCATCATACTTATTGAAGACCCTGTTATGCTGCTCTAGTATATGTGACTTGACCTACTTTTGAAGGTCACCTATCCAAAAATGTCCAAAAATCATGAATTTTCTGCTTCAAATTGCTCCAAAATTATTATAGGTACATGAACATGGAAGGAGATTCTGTGATAGGATTATTATCCAAACATTTCCATAGAAAAAATCTGAAAGTCATTCCAGCTTGACATTACGATATTTTGGACACCCCAATTTTAAACAATTTTCAGTTAATCTACTATAGATATTAAAAAAAAAAAAAAACATGCACCAAGCGCTCCTTGGCCCTAGAAGGTTTGCCTGGTCCTGTACCAGGTTTGTATAGTTTTTCGTGGCAGTTTGACCAACTTTATTTGAGTTAAGAAAAAAAAAAGTAATTTCAGCAATATTCGCATAGGTGGAAATCAGTAACTGTCTCTGGTGTTGTTGTTGGTTTTCCTGCATGCTGGAGTGCAGAATTTCTAGAAGGGATGAATGAAATGTGAATGAAAGGGAGACTCGCTTCTTTACTATTATTTGTTTTCTTTTAATCTGGACACTGCCCACTCTGTGTAATGCGTGAAGGTGTTGGATGAACTGATAGTCTGGGACAGGCATACCCTTGTACATATGTATAACGTGACCAGGGAATGTTGTGGTAACTGCAAGAAAAGTGTGATGCTGTCCGAATGAATCGAGTAGCTCCGCTTGGGGCAGGGAACAGTTTAT
>NC_137039.1:14601942-14661942 GCF_032717465.1 Coenobita brevimanus | reverse complement strand
TGGATGAAAGAAAATATTACAGTGAAGTCGTTCACAGGTCTACGTTTTGTTCAATTTATGAAAAACAGCCAAGCATTCTGGTATAAATCAAAGCCCATACAAAGCAGTGTTTGGTGTTGATGCAAGGGATGGCCTGGCAACAACATGTCTTCCATTAGAATTAAGTAAAAACTTACATAGTGAGGAAGATCTAGGGAAGATCATTGCAAACGTGCATAAGGAAACCGCAAGTGGAACTCTTGATGATTTGCGGAGTACAGGTTAATTTAACGTAAACATAATATCTGACAGTAAATCTGAAGTAATCTTGTCTTGTGTGTGAAAAAGAGACAAGTGGAGCTCATTCCCGTGCAACATGTGGGTCTAATATTCATGTAACATGTGGGATAGAAATCGAGAGTGGTGAGGAGGGCTTCGGTTCAGAAGTTATGTGTCCTACCTGTAATACTGAAGCACGAATATCTCATGTTCGGCAAGTAGCAGGCAGTAGTTTGGAGAAGCAGGTGAAAAGAATGAAAACTGTATCTGATGCCTCTCACCCTCCATCAAGTATTGGGCAAAATGTAATACTACCAATTCCAGAAGTTGACAGGGGAAAAGGAAATCTTCGATATATTTACTGCAGTTGTTATAAGAAGAAGTGGGGATGGAATGTACAAATTAGGAACTAAAGATGGCGTTCTCATGAAATTGTACAGCCGGTCTGAATTTGATACCAATAAGCAGTCATTCTTGACCTTGACTGATGTCCCTGAAGGCACAAAAATATCGTTAAGAAGTGCTGCCTCTCTGTCAAGTGTGGGAACAGGTCAAGGTTTCTTTAAATGTCATTGTACAAAACAATTTGCAACCAACAATTGCCAATGCAAGAAACGTTAATTGTTATGTAATTAAAAATCTCACAACAGCATGCTGTGTAAAAATAAATAATGCAGTTTATATTTTCTCAATATTTTTAACTATCTAATATTTTTACTTAGCATGAGTCGTTGCAGTGGAACTTAAGGTATTAGTATACTGGTGTAATTATCGGTTTTAATAAAGTAAAGAATCCTGGCAGTGTATATTATTTTTACGTATGTTAATAAAGGTTTGCAAAATTTTAATATCCTTGGCTATTTTTACCTCTGTTCACTGTGGTGATTTATCACATCTAGTTTCGTCATACAAAGCTGTCGATGAAACTACTTTTGACTAAAATGTTAAGCTAAAACTTGGTTTAACATTTTTTTATCTTGACATTTCGGGTGTTCCCCAACATCCTTAGGTGCAACTAGTTATGCCTATGTAATAATAGCTGTACATTAGTACATTGGTTTTGACAAGTTTAAACCAGTTCTGACTAATTTTGGGTTTTAACTGCAATATATATATATATATATATATATATATATATATATATATATATATATATATATATATATATATATATATATATATATATATATATATATATATATAATGCTAGGTGAAAAAGGCCCGACTCCTCGGTCCTAGAACACCTAAAGTGTAGCGAGGTCCTCTTTCGAGACCGGAGCTTAGTGCAATAAAGAGAGGTAGGACACAAAAACTCCAGGCAATAACCTTTACACGTATATTACAACAGTCAGACACGGGACAAAACAGCAGATATTACAACACAGCATGTTGTAGAGAAATAAAACCTTAACTAGGATATTAGTATCTCAGGATACTGGCTTGACAGATACTGACACCGATGCAGTAATTCTAGTGCACAGGTGTACAGGGAATACAGGTGCGCGTGGGAGTCCGGGGAGTGGGTCTCACACGGGGGGGGGGGGCGAGGGGAGTGACTCACGGCGGGCCAGAACAGATTTATAGTAATATTGGGAGAGAGTAAGTATTATTAATTCAAACTTAGTATTTTCGGATAGCAAAGGGGTTTTGTCAGTTGATTCTATTCCTCGTTTACGTTCACACTAGCTGATGGGAGGAGATTCTTAAAGAGAGGGTGGAGGACACTGGGAATTCACGTGTTTACGGTAATACAAGCGGGAGAATATTATTAACACTTTTCTCTACTGTTTCCTGTAACAAAGGACATTGGTGTATTTTACTATAGAGGATTTCTCGGGGTAGTAGTCTTACTGGTTTTCTGCAAGGGCATCACTCGGGAGTCTGATTCACCAGAACTTAGTTTCTGCACTCATCCGCCCGTGATTTCACTCGCCCCAATATTCAACATACATTAAGTCACTGTATCACTGTTACACTAATTCTGGGGTAACGTCACACTTACCAGAAGTCACTTAACTAATTCTGGGGCAACACCACACGTAACATAATTCATTCATATAGTGGGGGCGGCGGGGACACACGCCGGCGACAACTCTGCTGGAATAGGGGCACCGCCAAGGGAGGACATGCCAAGAGGGCACGGGACGACTCGCAGGGTCGTCCTCCCTCGTCCAGGGCTGCAGGTGGCAAAGGGGCCCGTAATCTCCAGGCTAGGTTCAGGAGTGTGGCCCTCAGGAGTAGACTGTAGCACCAGTCGAGCAGGGCAGTACTCCCGAGGTGGATGGAAAGCTGATGACAGGGAGTGCTGGAGCTCCCGTTTCATCAGCCCTCAGGACTAGTTCCTGACCATCCACCTTTGCTGAACTTTTTCAGTGTCTCAGTTACACAGAGAGTAGGCCAGCATGCTCTCCAGTACAAATTTCTCTAACTATCTTCACCAAACTACATGCACAGTACACACTACACTTCCTATTCAAAATTTACCCAAAATGGCGTCGTTTTACCAAGCCTCGGAGTCCCCAGGGGGGGGGACCATAAATGCCCCCACCATCTGCCCCTCTCCCGGTGACGACTCAAGATGCCTGGAACCACTGTCTGACTCTCTTCTTCTTCATTTCTGCAACATTCGCGGCCTTTCCTCTAACTTTCGCTCTGTTGAGCACCACCTCTCCTCCTCTAAACCTCACCTTCTTTTTCTAACGGAGACTCAGCTGTCTGAGGCAACTGACAGCAAACCCTTTTCTGTACCCTCCTACTTTCTCTATACTCATTTCAAAGCCAAAGGTGGCTGTTGTGTATATATACGCAACGACTTATCTTGCTCTCGTGTTCCTGAACTTGATTCTTCTGAATTCTCCACACTCTGGCTTCGGCTTTCCTGTCATTCTCTGACTAAATATATCTGTGCTGTTTACTTATCCCCTAATTCTACTGACTATCAAAAATTCTTCGACTATCTTACTTCTACGATGGAACACATTCTATCCATTTCTCCTTTCTCTGAAATCTCCATTCTAGGAGATTTCAATGTTCACCACCACCTTTGGCTCTCCTCTCCTTTCACGGATCCACCTGATGAACAAGCTTACATCTTTTCTATCCTTAATGACCTAGAGCAGCTTGTACAGCACCCTACCCGTATCCCTGACCGCCTTGGAGAGAGCTCCAACATACTTGACCTCTTCCTCACAACTAATCCTTCTGCTTACTCTGTTAATCTTTTCTCTCCGTTGGGCTCCTCCGATCACAACCTTATTACCTTAACCTGTCCTATCACTCCGGTACGGCCTGTGGACCCTCCAGGGAAACGTCGTCTGTGGCATTTTGGAGCCGCAGACTGGGAGGCCCTCAGGCAGTACTTCTTTGATTTTCCCTGGAATGATTATTGCTTCCATGGCCGGGAGCCATCTGAGTGTGCCTTGCACATTACGGAGGTTATTCTCTCGGGCATGGAAGCATACATTCCTTTCTCATATCCTTTGACTAATGCAAGAAAGCCTTGGTTTAATCACGCTTGTTCTAATGCTGTCCGCAACAAGGAGAGGGCCTACAAAAGGTACCGGAGCCAACCCACCCCTGAATCACATCATCTTTACGTTTCTGCCCGGAATCGTGCTAAGTCTGTTCTTCGCTCTACTAAAAATAATTTCATCCATACTAAATGCTCTCAACTCTCCAACTTGAATTCTTCCCGCTCCTTCTGGCATCTTGCCAAAAATCTTTCTAACAACTTTACCTCATCATCCTTCCCTCCTCTTTTCTACTCTGATGGTTCTGTAGCTATTTCTTCTACTGATAAAGCAGATCTCTTCGCACAGAACTTTCTCCTCCAATTCTACCTTAGACGATTCCGGTGCTGTTCCTCCATCACTTCCCCCCTCTGACTTCCTCATGGCTGACATTAAAATTTCTTCAGTTGATGTATTTTCTGCCATCACTGGCCTCAGTACTAACAAGGCATATGGGCCTGATGGGGTCCCTCCTGTTGTTCTCAAGAACTGTGCTTCTGTGCTTACACCCTGCCTAGGCAAACTCTTTCGTCTTTGTCTGTCAACTTGTACCTTTCCTTCTTGCTGGAAGTTTGCTCTCATTCAGCCAGTCCCAAAGAAGGGTGACCACTCCCAACCCTCCAACTATCGTCCAATTGCTTTAACGTCCTGTATTTCAAAAGTTTTCGAGTCAATACTTAATAGAAAAATTTTAAGGCATCTTTCCTATCACAACCTTCTTTCCGATCGTCAGTATGGGTTCCGTCAGGGACGCTCCACTGGCGATCTTCTCACCTACCTTTCAGACTCCTGGTCATCCTCCTTTCGGGACTTTGGCGAAAGCTTTGCCATTGCACTTGACATCTCAAAGGCTTTCGATCGAGTCTGGCATAAATCTTTAATTTCCAAACTGCCCTCCTACGGTTTCTATCCTTCTATCTGTGCCTTCATCGCTAGCTTCCTTTCTGATCGTTCTATAGCCGCTGTTATAGACGGCCATCGTTCTTCTCCTAGATCTATCAACAGTGGTGTTCCTCAGGGCTCTGTCCTATCACCAACTCTCTTCCTTTTATTCATCAATGATCTTCTAAGCTGTACATCTAACCCTATCCACTCATACGCTGATGACTCCACCCTTCACCTTTCCATTCGGTTCCTGCAACGCCCATCTCAACAGTTACTTCAACAAACAAGGGATGAGGCTATGGCACACCTAATGTCTGACTTGGCTCGTATCTCTGACTGGGGTAAAAATAATATGGTTGTCTTTAATGCATCTAAGACTCAGTTCTTACACCTTTCAACCCGACAAAATCTTCCACAGGTATACCCACTAATGTTTAATAATATTCAGCTTAATCCTACATCATCCTTGAACATGCTTGGGGTTTCATTTACTCGGGACTTATCTTGGAAAGATCATATTACATCTCTTGTAAAATCTGCTTCCAAGAGATTGGGTGTGCTAAGCCGACTCCGCTCTTTCTTTACCCCTGCGCAATTGTTGACTCTATACAGGGGTTTTATCCGCCCCTGTGTGGAGTACAACTTTCATGTGTGGGGAGGCTCCCCTCATACAGCTCTTCTCAATAGGGTGGAGTCAAAGGCTTTTCGTCTCATTAACTCTCCTCCTCTTACTGACTCCCTTCAACCTCTGTCTCTTCGCCGCACTGTTGCATCTTTATCTCTTTTCTATCGCTACTTTAATGGTCACTGCTCCTCTGAACTGTCTGCTTGCATTCCTTCACCTCTACGACGGGCGCGTAGCACCCGTCTGGCAGCAGACTCTCATCCTTTTTCTGTCCAACTCTCTAATGCAAGAATTAACCGTTACTCCCAGTCTTTCATTTATGCAACAGGTCAACTCTGGAACTGTCTCCCTCTGTCTGTATTTCCTGCTGCCTATGATCTCCAGTCTTTCAAACGCAGTGTGTCCAGGCATCTCAAAATGATCGGATCTTGAATTTGGCTCTATATTGTATTTTGTTTTTCTCTTGGAGGGAACTGTTACTGCGGGCTCATGGCCTTTGGTTCCTTCTTCCTCGCATAAAAAAAAAAAAAAAAAAGAACTGGGGCCAAACAAGTCCAGGAATCTCTGGCTCAGGTCTCGGCCGGAGGTGGAGGTCTTACGCCGTCTTGGGGGTGTGGAGAGATCCCGCCCGGGGATCCTGGGGAGGGTCTGGAGTGACTGAGGGCTGCGGTCCCCAGAGTCGAGGGGCGCCGTCAGGGAGGGGCTGCGGCACCGACCTGAACTAGGGTCCATCAGGTGGGTCTTCTCCAGGGCCAGGCATAGGGAATGGAGGCCAGGGGAAGCCGTAAGGCCTTGCTGGGGTTCTCCGATGCTGGAGGTCCAGGCTCTCATCTCACGCTGGGGCGATGACACTGCCGACACTTCTCTCTGGCCATGGGGCCCTGCAATCGGCTGTGGCTGCCCAAGGGCGCAACTATGAGGCGCCAAGCCTGGTTACTGGGTGTGGCCTGAGTGGGGGAATCAGCGCGCCTCTGGACACCTTCGGAGTGGCAACCAGCCGTCTGACGAAGGTGGGAGTGGCCACAGGCCGTCTCCTGCAGGAGGGAGGGGGAGCGGCTATAGGCCGACTCAGGGGCAACACCTTCGGAGCGGCAACTGGCAATCTGACAAAGGCAGGAACGGCCACAGGCCATCTCCTTCCGCCAGAGGGAGGAGCGGCTATAGGGCGACTCGGGGGCAGCACCTTCGGAGCAGCAATCGGCCATCTGACTAAGGCGGGAGCAGCCACATGCCGTCTCCTGCAGGAGGGAGGGGGAGCGGCTATAGGCCGACTCGGGGGCAACACCTTTGGAGCGGCAACTGGCAATCTGACAAAGGCAGGAGTGGCCACAGGCCATCTCCTTCTGCCAGAGGGAGGAGCAGCTATAGGCCGACTCAGGGGCAGCACTTTCAGAGCGGCAATCGGCCGTCTGACGAAGGTGGGAGCAGCCACAAGCCGTCTCCTACAGCCGGAGTGAGGAGCAGCTATAGGCCGACTCGGGGGCATCACCTTTGCAGCGGCAATCGGCCATCTGACGAAGGCAGGAGCGGCCACAGGCAGTCTCCTTCTGCTGGAGGGAGGACCAGCTATAGGCCGACTCAGGGGCAGCACCTTCAGAGCAGCAATTGGCCGTCTGACAAAGGCGGGAGTGGCCACAGGCCATCTCCTTCTGCCAGAGAGAGGAGAGGCTATAGGCCAACTCAGGGGCAGCACCTTCGGAGCAGCAATCAGCCGTCTGACGAAGGTGGGAGCGGCCACAGGCCGTCTCCTTCTGCCGGAGGGAGGAGCGGCTATAGGCCGACTCCTGCAGGAGGGGGTGTAGGGTGGCCACAGGCCATCCCTGGAAGAACACCTTCTGATGAAGGCGGGAGCGGCAATCGGCCGTCTCCTGAGGGGCACTGTTTGGAGCTGGATAGGCAGCTCCACCCCGATCTGATCTGGCGGTCCCATTCCCCGAAGGTAGTGTCGTCTTCCTGCTAGGGCGACAGGGCGACGGCTGGTGCTACAGAGGCACACAGCCTGGGCTGACTTATGCCGTTGTCGCATGGCATCCCGTGGTTCGGCTGTGGCTACTCTGTGGAGTCCAGGTGGGGGTGTCGGTAAGTTTTCAGGGGCACTATGCTGTACATCACGCATTTCAATAAATATATACCCTCCAAGGCACATTGACGCGAAGTGCGTTCTTTGTGGTTTGACATATAAATGCAAGAAGACACGACTCGTGTTGTTAAGCAGTGAAAATGTGGTCAAAAGGAAAGTGTTCAGCCGATTTGCGTAAAATTTTGGTACGTTCTAGTGGGTGCGTCTCTCAGCCAAAGTAAACAGTGGCAACACTGTGACTGCTCACATGAGACAATGCACAGCAGAAAAACCTCCATATCTCATGACCAGGCGGGCTGAAGGGCAGCGCTGCTGTCAGTTGTCCCTTTAAATCCACCATTTTCCCCCCTCCCACCCAAGGCAGAAGCCATTATTGAAATATTGTGATTGTACAGTGTTTTTTTTAAATAATGTAAAGTGATTGTGTCTATGGAACATAGATATATTGTCTGTAAAGCACTGGGGCCCATTATCAGCCATTAGGCCTAGAGGCAGGAGTGTGGTTTGTTGTAATGGGGTTTCCACTCTGCTTCACCCTGCCTGTAAATGATGTATTTTACCTTTATAATGAAGCCAGTACTTATATTCTGTGAAACATATAGTGCCTGGATTAGTGAAATAACTGACCTACCATAGCAGGCATTATGTATGCCATAGAGATATGCCATAGTCGCTAAGTAAACAAGCGGTCACGTACGTTATGGAGTCAGGAAGGATATAATAGAGGAGGTTGGGATGGAATCATATGATAGTGTTTTATATTGCACATGGTTCAGTGTGAAATATGCATATAAAATAATGCGGCGAGTGTTCATCGAGAAATATTGCATGCATTGACTGACTTAGCTCAAACCTAGCGCAAGTATCAGAGACAACAAATACACCACACCATGACAGACTTCAGTGAAAAGGTATTGTACCAATCTTAGACAGTGCTATATTGGGTATGGTTTAGTGTGAAACATACAAGTAAAAGAGTGCAGCGAGTGTTTCCCGAGAAATATTGCATGCACTGACTGACTTAGCGAAAACCTAGCACAAGGATCAGAGACAAGAAATATGCCACACATATATACGTATGTCGTGCAGTGAATGTTCGTGGAGAAATCTATTGTGTGCATCATATGTGTAGTGCAAGGAGGAGAGAACAGAATACGCCACACACACACACACACACACACACACACACACACACACACACACACACACTCACACACTACATAACTCCTTGTCTTCAAACCCTTCAAGGTCCTGTCAGCATCTCAACACCTCTGGAGGAAGTGAGTTATTCATATTTTGTTGATTTGCATAGTGACCTATTTCTACATTTCTATATTTGTTACACAAATAAGTAATGTTTTTTACATATACACATATGAGATGGAAGAAAGTTCAGTTCCAGTATCACTACGAAGGGTGATCAGAAAGTAATGACAGTTCGTGCTATAACATGAAAACCTTGAATGATGGGAGGTAGGGGAGCAAGGAGAGTGCAGAGTTGCCTGTCCTTACGAGTTTGAACTTGTCGCCGTATGCCTGACTTTTCTTGTTTTATTGTTGTGAGTGAATGCTTCACTCTTGTTTTTGCTCTCTGGCCAGAAACATGGATTACTCGAAAGAAGGCTGCAGGTTCTACATTTTTACGAGGTGGAAACTGGGAAAGAAAGCAACAGAGATTCGAGGCGAATTATTACAAGTTTATCCAGACACTACTCCTTCCCTGGAAACTGTTTCCCGCTGGATTCGTGCTTTCACAGCAGGAAAAACTGAATTGAAAGATGAACAACGCTCTGGACGCCCCCGGACATCCGTGACCGAAGCAACAACTGTCCGTGCACGGTCCATCATTGACGAGGATCCAACTGTAACTCTTAGGTTCTTAGCCTTGGAGCTTGATATCAGTTATGGGAGTGCATATGACATCGTGCATGAACAATTACACCTGAGGGAGAAGTGTTGTCGATGGATACCCCATTTGTTGACTGATGAGCAAAAGGCTGAACGGGTGAGGATTTGTCGTGTCTGGCTTGCTGAATTTGAACCAAATGGTCCAAAACGGTTCTCAGATGTTGCTACTGGAGATGAGTGTTGGATTTCATTCTTCACAACCCATGACAAGCAGTCAAACATGGTGTGGTTGGGCGATGAAGACCCTCGACCTCAGATTTTGAAGGAAGGATTTTGCAGCCGGAAGAGCCTTTTCACCATCTTTTTCAATTCTCAAGGACCAATATGCGTGGATGTGATGCCTGAAAAGTCCACTATCACAGCCCAATACTACACAGACCAGGTCCTTCCACAAGTCTTGGAACACAAGGCCAACACCGCACCAACCCGCCGTCGGTCTCGCCTTTGCTGCACCACGACAATGCTGCACCCCACAAAGCTCGCCTCACTATGCAGTACCTGGAACAACAAGGTATAACTCTGCTCCCCCACCCACCCTACTCCCCTGACCTGGCTCCCTGTGACTTTTGGTTGTTTCCAAAAATTAAATCTGCCATCGCTGGGAAGCAATTTCATCGCATCCAAGACTTGGCACGGACCGTCAAATTAGAACTCCGAAGTATACCGTCTTCAGAGTACCACTCTTGCTTCATGAAGTGGAGAAAGAGAATGGAACGCTGCATAGAGGTTGGAGGGGAGTACTTTGAAGGAATGTGAGTCATAGTTTGATAGTTCTTCATGCTAATGAAAGTTTATGGACTCACTGTCATTTCTTTCTAATCACCCCTCGTACCTGGCAAAAAGACTCATGGTCTTGTCGAGTTTCTGAGAGCACTATCAAAAAGCTTATGATATTTTACGTGTATACTTTCAATAAAAAAAGAAAATAATAAATCCTAACGAGTAAAAATATGTAGGTGTGGGTGAGGCTGGGAGAGGGAGTGTTTTTATCTCGCTTGAGGGCGAGGAGGAGTTTTCTACGTTTGTCATCCATTTACTCGAAAACTATTGGATATATCGATTTCCTGCAAGAACCATAATAAAGATCAGTTAATTCTATGTATGTACATGACATAACAATGTAATATCTCTGATGAAAAGTCGTTGTTATGTAGGCGGGAATATAAAGGTTATTGTGCACACATGACGAAAGTGCAGCATGGCCGTGAGTACCCAGTAGTTTTTTGCGATTTACTCGGAAACTATGAGGCCTATCAAAAATTGACATGGCACATGAGAAAGCCCATGAAATTCTACACAAGATTATAAAATAAAAACATAACGTGTCCGAGAAAACTTCTGCAGAAAAGCTCCCTGCACAAAAATCATTTTTTTTTTTTTAATGGCTTTAATTTTTTTGGCTATTTTCTCGAGAACTACAAATCGCATCATAACCGGACTTTCCCATTAGAAAGCTGTTGAAATTCTCTATCAAACCTTCTAACAACATTTTTATGTATGATGAGAAATATTCGAACTAGGATGTTGGGAAGTGAAATTGATGTTTGGAAAAACGTTTATTCACAGTTGCCTAATGTACTTTAATTTGTATTTTTCTGTATTTTTTTTCGTTTATTGGCTAGAACAAACATCGGCGAATAAGATCTACAGGTTTCATGGCAATATATAGAGGTTTGGGTGGGGGGAAATAAGGCTATAATACATGTTTTCAGTGGCCCACAGGCAGGCTGGCAGGGAGGGAGGTGGAGTAAAATCATGTGCTGGCAAAACTTACAAAACTTATGCGTGTG
The DNA here is from genome assembly GCF_032717465.1 of Coenobita brevimanus. Taxonomy (NCBI): domain Eukaryota; kingdom Metazoa; phylum Arthropoda; class Malacostraca; order Decapoda; family Coenobitidae; genus Coenobita; species Coenobita brevimanus. The sequence continues at coordinate 14,650,887 of NC_137039.1, read as the reverse complement.
CGAGAGCGTGTGTCTGTGTGTGTGTGTGTGTGTGTATATATATATATATATATATATATATATATATATATATATATATATATATATTGTTACGGAACAGAGAAAACTGTCCCGCAAAGTTCCAGGTTCAAAACAAAGAGTTAGGTAAAATTACAAGTTAAAGTTTAATGCTCAAACTAACAACAAAACATTCAGGACTCATAAGGATAATGTAATGGCAAAAAACAGGTTAAATATATGGTTAACTGCAATAGCCTCTATTAACACGAAATTAGCATGAGTAAATTTATCTAAGTCAGCCCTGTTAAAATGAGATACCAGTGAATGCAAGATATATTATTACAGATACAAAAAAATAATAATAATTGGCTGACATAAAACCTTACATTAATCAAAAAAAACCTTACTAGGCCTAAGAATTAACACCTTATGCTACACAGTACAAGAAAAAATACAATAACAGTTATACTCAAATTACACAGCTGCTAGATGGTTGAAGACTTCCTGAGCACTCACAATAATAACAACTGTACAGGGGAGGACAGAGATGTGAGCAAAATGAGGAGTAGATCTAAGTGGCAATAATGCAGAGACTGAGCTCATTATATAGGGGCCAGCAGAGCTTGATACAACTTGTAAGAAGGATGCGCAAATGAAGCCAGAGCGGACAAAGAGTTGACAATCCTGCTCTGAACAACAGAAAGAACGACTTACTCTACTATAAGGGTTGAAGGGGGGAGTGAGGTAGAACACGCTCGTGATCAAACATGCAGCAACTGTACGTTAAAATTACACAAAGGATCATGAAATCATAGGCTATGTAACACCTCCCCACAAAGAAAAAGAAATTTACAAAGGAAATTTCTTATTACTCTAAAACAATCTGTGTAAAGTCTAGACAAGCAATCTGCAATAACATTTTCTTTCCCCTTGACATGCTGTATGTCTAATGAATACTCCTGAAGAAGTAGACTCCATCTTGTCAATCTCTGATTTTTATCTTTAAACTTACTAAGGAATTTCAGTGGGTTATGATCGGTATAAATGACTATGGGGTCAAAACCAGAACACAAAATGAAAAATGCTGTAAACCCAAAATCAAGGCCAAAAGCTCTTTCTCAATAGTTGAGTAGTTCTTTTGAGGTGGAGTGAACTTCTTACTGTAATAAGATACAGGGTGTTCAATACCCTGATCATCCTCTTGCAGCAAATCAGCCCCTGCTCCTGTATCACTTGCATCAACAGCCATCTTAAAAGGCTTAGCAAAATTTGGAGTAGCGAGCACTGGCTGACTTAATACGACAGCTTTAAGTTTGTTGAAAGAGGATTCACAGTTATTGGTCCAGACAAATTTAACTCCCTTTTTCAGTAGGTCTGTAAGTGGTGATACAAGAATTGAAAAGTTAAGAACAAATCTCCAGTAATAACCTACCATTCCCAAAAATCTTTGTAGCTCTTTCCTACTTTTAGGTCTGGGAAGATCACTTGTAACCTGAACCTTAGCTGCTGGTGGTGCAACATGTCCATCACCAATTACGTACCCAAGGTACTGAACTTTAGCTTGACCAAACTCACACTTTGATAAATTAGCTACAAGATTAGCCTGAACCAAACGCTCAAGAAATTTACTGACATGGCATAGGTGATTTTTCCAGTTGTCACTGAAGAATAATACATCATCAATATAAACAACACACCCTGCCAAACCCTCTGTTACAACATTCATGAGCTTCTGAAATGTGGCTGGTGCATTCTTCATACCATATGGCATTACAGAACATGCAAAAGTCTTTCCTAGTGTTACAAAACATGAGATCTCCCTAGCACGTTCAGTCATAGGTACTTGCCAGTATCCCTTTAACAAATCAAACTTACTTGTGTAACTAGCCTTTCCGATCTTGTCTATGCAATCTTCCACACGAGGGAGAGGGTAAGTGTCTGTTTTGGTTATCTGATTAACACGTCTGTAGTCGATGCAAAGCCGCTGTGACCCACCTGGCTTAGGGACCAGAGTGACAGGAGAACTCCACTCGCTCTGACAGGGCTCAATCATCTTGTGGTCCAACAGGTAGCCAAGCTCCTTCTGGATGAGAGGAACTTTCACTGGGTTCACACGGTAAGGAGGCAATTTAATTGGCTTTGCGTCTCCAACATCGACATCATGCATCACCACAGTGGTTCTTCCTGGAGTAGCACGGAACACTTGCGGGTACTCCTGCAGTAATGCCGAAAACTCCTGCCTTTCCTCGGGAGGTAGATGAGAAAGCTTAGTCTGGAGATCATTCAAGATATCAGGATTCTTCCCCAAACTATCACTCAGGCTCATACTGCATGGGAGAGCTTCACTTGCAGACTCGGGTGGAACAGCTACAGTGCAGACTGGATTATTTTCGTTCCGCCTGTGATATAACTTTAGCATGTTGATGTGACAAAGTTGCTTGTTCTTTCTACGATCTGGTGTAGCGATGACATAGTTGACATCACTGAGTTTCTTCTCCATGAAATAAGGACCACTAAACTTGGCTTGAAGAGGTTGCCCATGCACTGGTAGCAGAATCAAAACCTGATCTCCTGGCTGAAAGTGGCGTAACCTGGACTTCTTATCATACCAAGTTTTCATCTTCTCTTGAGCAGCTCCTAAATTCTCTCTCGCCAGCTGTAAAGCAGTGGACAGCCGTTCTTTGAACTTCATCACATACTCCAGCAGGTTGACGTCATCTTCCTCCGACAGCCAGCATTCCTTGAGTAACTTAAGGGGTCCTCTTACTTCATGGCCAAACAGTAGTTCAAAAGGTGAGAAGTCCAGTGATTCATTTGGAGATTCTCTTGCAGCAAATACGACGAATGGAAGACCTTTATCCCAGTCTTTCTGATGTTCCAAACAGTATGAGCATCGATTTGAGTGTTTGATGATATCTCTCCAACGCTCCTTGGGTCTGGGGATGGTAAGCTGAAGACGTGATCTGGGTGATGCCCAACTCTTTCAGAGACTGCTTGAAAACATTTGACATGAAATTACTTCCCCGGTCTGACTGTACCTCCTTGGGCAGACCAAACTTTGTGAAGAACCCTAGCATTTCCTTAACCACGTTCTTTGCTGAGATATTTTTAAGTGGAATGGCTTCAGGATAACGAGAAGCCATATCAATCAGGGTCAACACATAAGAAAATCCTGAAGAAGTCTTAGGAAGAGGGCCCACAATATCCACCAACACACGGGTGAAAGGTGCCTCAAAAGGAGGAATGGGAACTAGAGGTGCAACCTTTTCTGTCTGATTACACTTCCCCACAACTTGACAGGTGTGACAAGAATTACAATACCAGGAAACATCCCTGAAGATACCTGGCCAGTAGAAGTGTTTCAAAATGCGTGCCACAGTCTTCCTCACTCCAAGGTGTCCTGCCAAACTGGAATCATGAGCCACTCTAATGATATCCTGCCTACAAACACAAGGGATGACAACTTGATGTACAACCTCCCATTCACAGTCGGCTGATGCTGTTGGGGGTCTCCACTTCCTCATAAGTACTCCTGACTTTATATAATAACAAGTAGAAGCACCAGCTGACTCTTCCTCACCGCAAGCAGAGTTAGCTAGACCTTTCAACTCAGGGTCAGCAACCTGCAACTCAACCAACTCTTGACGAGACAAATTATCAACACTACGGGGTACTGCCTCATCTGGTGAGTGGTCCAAAGTAGCAAGAAAAGTGTCAGCTAGGATAACATCATCATCATCATCATTATCCTCTAAGTCACCAGTAACTTTAGACTTAGCCCTAGTGACAGCACATTCAGGGAACACATCAGGGACATCACAATCCTGGGACGCAGCCACTGGCTCACTAGACAACTGAGGAGCTGGACACACTTGACTTCCACCAATATCATTTCCAAGTAAGAAAGTTACACCTGACATTGGGAGTGTCTCAACAAACCCAACCATAACGGAACCATTAACGAAACCAGACTCTAAATTCAGTCTGCACAGAGGGACAGAGAAGTAATTATTCCCTACACCTTGTAGGATTACAGTTTCATCAGAGGAATTAACATTAGAGCCTAGAACACTGGTCAGCATAAGGGATTGGGAAGCACCTGTATCACGATATATTTTAACTGATTTCCTGTTATTACTGTCCAGAGGACTGACAAAACCATCAGACAGGAAATTAGCACATGAACTCTTGAGAGTGTCACCCACGTTACTGCTCAAAAGAGGAGCTCCATCATGAGAATTTAAGTTACCCCTCAAAGGAGGTTCAGTTAACTCAGTTAAGGAATTCTGGGAACTCTCAAGGGTGGACACTAGACCAATTGACTGAATATTTAAAGACTCCTTTTTGTTCACATAACGCTGTCTCCTGAAACATTTCTCCGTAGTATGACCAAGCTTACTACAATAAGTACATTTACTTTTCTGAAATCTAGAGGTGAAGCTGGTATTTACTTCCTGTGAAACATCATGTTTATTCTCTTTCCTGTTGCCTGTACTCTGAGTAGAGGCAACGTACTTACTCTCAGCTTTCCCTTTTTCTTTAGAATATCTCTTGTGAGTGAGAACATATTCATCAGCTAAAACTGCAGCATGAGACAAATTATCTCTTCTTCTCTCATCAAGATATAAGCTTACATCATTATAAATACACCTTTTGAAGTCCTCCAGCAAAATCATCTGCTTAAATTTGTCAAAATCAGAATCCATATTCTTAGAATTTAACCACTGCTCTAACAGATCTTCTTTGATTTTTGCATATTCAACATGGGATTGCTTATCTTGCTTATAAGTTGTCCTAGATTTTACTCTATAGGCTTCAGGAACAAGCTCATAGGCCTTAAGAATCAAGCTCTTAACTACATCATAATTATCAGATTGATCCTGAGGCAAAGATGCATAAGTTACTTGAGCTTTACCGGTGAGAACAGTTTGAAGGAGTACTGGCCAATACTTTTTGGGCCAATTAAAACCTGTAGATACCCTCCCAAACAAATGAAAATACTTCGTTAAATCAGATTCATTAAAAGGAGGGACAAGTTTAACATTTTTTGCCACATCAAAATCATCAGAGCTAGATGATCCAGTTCCACCTTGTTTCCTGCGATACTCATGGTCTGCCTGAATCCTAGCAAGTTCAACTTGTGCGTGAAACTCAGCCTCCTTAGCACGGGCCTCCTGCAGGGCTAGCTGTACCTTAGCTAATTCAATCTGTGTTTGCTCATTTGGAGGAGTTACATTAAACAAGCTTTCATTAATCATGTCAACAATTTGATCTTTAGAATGATGAGAGCGAACAACAATTCCCAATTGTTGAGCAACAAGCTTAAGTTCATTCTTTGTTCTGTTTTCTACATCACACACTGTTTGCACATTTGACAAAAAATCTTTGGCTTCATCAAGCGTAGTAATAGTAGACATCATGAATAAGTCACAGTCGCAAAATATCAAGCAATATCCTTATGATAATATCCTGAATATCCTGATAAGAGGTCGCCAAATTTATGTTACGGAACAGAGAAAACTGTCCCGCAAAGTTCCAGGTTCAAAACAAAGAGTTAGGTAAAATTACAAGTTAAAGTTTAATGCTCAAACTAACAACAAAACATTCAGGACTCATAAGGATAATGTAATGGCAAAAAACAGGTTAAATATATGGTTAACTGCAATAGCCTCTATTAACACGAAATTAGCATGAGTAAATTTATCTAAGTCAGCCCTGTTAAAATGAGATACCAGATAATACTCAGTGAATGCAAGATATATTATTACAGATACAAAATAATAATAATAATTGGCTGACATAAAACCTTACACCAATCACAAAAAACCTTACTAGGCCTAAGAATTAACACCTTATGCTACACAGTACAAGAAAAAATGCAATAACAGTTATACTCAAATTACACAGCTGCTAGATGGTTGGAGACTTCCTGAGCACTCACAATAATAACAACTGTACAGGGGAGGACAGAGATGTGAGCAAAATGAGGAGTAGATCTAAGTGGCAATAATGCAGAGACTGAGCTCATTATATAGGGGCCAGCAGAGCTTGATACAACTTGTAAGAAGGACGCGCAAATGAAGCCAGAGCGGACAAAGAGTTGACAATCCTGCTCTGAACAACAGAAAGAACGACTTACTCTACTATAAGGGTTGAAGGGGGGAGTGAGGTAGAACACGCTCGTGATCAAACATGCAGCAACTGTACGTTAAAATTACACAAAGGATGATGAAATCATAGGCTGTGTAACAATATATATATATATATATATATATATATATATATATATATATATATATATATATATCTATATATATCTATCTATATATATATATATATATATATATATATATATATATATATATATATATATATATATATATACAAGTATGTACATATACCTCTCTCTCTCTCTCTCACTGTATATATATATATATATATATATATATATATATATATATATATATATATATATATATATATATATATTGCCAAGCTTTCCAGGGTGTATGGCAACAATATTAAACTCCTTCAATCTATAACAGGATTTATTAATATTGTCCAGTGTCCTCAACCTTGTACTGGCGTTGGAACAAGAAATATTAAATATGGGACTCAATTGAGACTTCACAACTAAACCCTGAACCCACCAAAAGAGGCTCAAGGATAAAGGCCTTCTAGAGAATATTCAGATGCTGTAGAGAGACGGGAAAGTCAACACAACAAGAGAACTCTAAACCTTCTTGTCGAAGCTTCTGTAACAAGGGGCTTATTCTAATGTAACCTCGTACACTAACGACACCTGCAAAAAGCGAAACAACCTCGTTCAAATGAGGACATCGTTATCAGGAGAAGACATCGTTATCAGGAGAGTAGACACGATTGTAGTTTTAGTCATCATTTCGAAGCAGGACTAACTACAAAAAATGGAGAACATCCTATCTTGCACCTCCAAGTTCAAGAGAATTAATAATAACCCCACAGAGGAAATGAAAAAAGGAAGTGAACATTGTGAATGAAGCTATCAATGCCACTACTAACGAACTCCACTTCTCTAAACAAATATGTGAATTTTCTTTTGGCTACACATGTGGCAACGTCAAGACACACAAGCCAGGCTACCCACCTCACTGCATCATCTCGCAGATCCCGACTGCTACCTTCTCCGTAGCAAAGAAACTGAATGAAATACTCAAACCTTATGCACTTACTGTACCAACTAGAGTACTGCCTGGCATCAGCTAGCAAGTTCCCCGAAATAATGAAGGATGCATCCTATGCAGAAGATCAAATCAGAGCAATCTTTGGGTGTCAAAGCCTTTCTACCAATGTATCAATTAACACAATAATATAATTCACCTTTGTCCTAGTATATAGGTGTGAAGAAACTTTGCCCCTTAGCATCCCAGAAACCTGACTACGCATCTTGTGGGAACTTTGAACTAAAAAAGCCACTTTCATCTGTCTCTGTGGAAAGGTGTATCGGCAGATAGATGAAGTTGCCATGGGAAAGCCATCTAGGGGTCCTCTGTGCAAGCTTCTTTGTGGGTACAATGAAGGCCACTATATTAACAAATAAGTGTCTTTCAGTCTACTACCACAATGTTGACGACATTTTTGTTAAAGTAAAGGACCTAAAAGAACAGTAGATCCTCAGATTGCGCCTCATTGACACCTCCGACCAAAATTTCACTTTTGAAGAGTCTACCCAATGACTTCATCCCAATGGCAAAAGTGAAAGCCCTCAGCGATATTAACGCTTCACCATCAGTGCCTACGGCTGGTGTGCCCACCCCAGTGTTCCTCATGAAACACTGTTCAATCAGAGATGAAAGAATTATGCATGTTCTCATTAACCCTTTCTCACACGCTGACGCAATACAATTCATAATCCTTGCAGTCTGAAGAGTAATCAATGACGCAACATGACGCAAATTCCCTATAAATGATCATAGAAACTTTTCCTGTGGATGGATTTGCATCAAATTTCGTTGAGTCAAAGCTGAGGATGGCCAGGTCTAGGGGAAGTATATGGCAACTCCCGGGAGCTTATCAGAGGGGTAAGCGGCCTGTTTTTAGCTCAGTGATCTCCCAACAGTCAGCCTTGCAGAGGATGTGAGTGTGCGGCTGGCCATTTAAACCCACATTTCCTACTACCACACCATCCATATCTTACGTGAATTATAGTGAAATTGTGTTATATATAATGCAATGTGCTTGTGAAGAAGGTATATAAGTGTTTCTTATATATTTTCAGAGAAAGCCAGATTTGAAAATTCCATACCGATTTTTACCATTCTCCTCCTATTTTACAGTAAACCTACAATGTCTCACAAGGGCTTATCAGAGAAAGAGTACATGAAATACTTGTTCAGTGGAAGTGAGAGTGAAGGAAGCAGTGAAAGTTAATTGGAAAGTGAATATGTTGAGCAGAGAGAGAGGAAGAGGAGAGTGAGAGCTAAATCTGAACCCAAGGGAGATAAGTGCAAAGCCCTGGTCAAGGCCACAGTAATTAGCTCTAAAGACAGTAGTAGCACCATCACTACCACCACTCCCTTGACCACTGCCACCACTGGTGTAACTACTCCTGTCAGCACTGCCATCACTCCTATGACAATTGTCACCACTGCCATCACTCCTGTGACTAATGACACCACTGCCATCACTCCTATGACCACTGACACCACTGGCATCACTGCCACCAGTCCTACCACCACTGGTGTCATGCCTGCCACCACTGGAACCAACCGGACCTTGGAGACTGTGCTGTATTATCGCCACCTCTCTTCCACCCCCCCACCACAAGCACTGACCTCATCACCTCCACAGTCACCCTGCACTCTCACAACACTCCAGCCTGCCTGCATCTCACCACCTATCCAAGATACTTCCATATCATCTTCCCCTGCAAAATCAGCAAAGTCACTGTCCCCTTCAGACTTCATTCCCCCTGAATATAAGCCATCATCATAATCATCATCAGCACACAACCATATCCTCCACAACCATCACCACAACCATCACCACCACAACCCTGTTCATCAAAACCATTGCCACAACCATCTCCATCACCACAATCACCTGAACCTTCATCCACCCAGCTATCATCAACACAATCATCATCACCATCTCCCTACCCACTACAAAAACGAGGGCGGCATGGGCCTAGGTGAGGTAGTGGTGGGCAGCTGAGAGGTAGTCGTCTGTCTCGGGGTCGTGTGCACCACACATGTACACAGCCAAGCATTTCCCCAGGTGATGACTGTCAGGAGGAAGCTTGGATTGTCATAAAAAGACCTTGTAGTTACTTGTAGAGAAGTTATATATATTAGACTTGTGGACGAGCAGTTGTTATACTTGAGTAGCTTTGTAAGTGGATAATCTTCTTTCCCATTTGTCATTCAATGACAAGGAGAGGTAAAGAATAGTATGGGACTATTTTTATTTGTCTTGGAAATATTAACAAGTCTCTCACACAGAGCGAAGTACAAAGTAGTCCTGCTAGCTATCTCCCTCTCTCTCTCTCTCTCTCTCTTCCAAGTTGGTAAGCCTTTCTTCCCACTCCCTGCCGCTTCTATGGCCTCTCTCCTTCTGAGCTCTCTTTCCTAAATTCTGGTGAAAACAGGAGTCGTGTCACGTGTGTTCACTGTGGTTGGAAAGTTCTAGAAGCCTGTGTGTGAGTATGTGTGTATGTGTGTGTATGGTCAACAAGGCTTTGTTCACCTGGTGTATTGCTGACAACTAACTGCATCATCTCCTGACTGACTACTTCCTAGTCCGTCGTCAGCTTTTCCTCAGTGTAACTCGCATAGAGCTGTCTATCTGTCTATTGATCTATCTATCTATTATGATTTGTAAATATAATATGGAGTCCTAACATATGCTCGGCCGCGCAGCTGAAGGTCCTCCGACAGCAATTATCATTGACATATGCTAATCTATTAGTACATAATATTGATTATAATATTGTATACATATAATATTCCTAGTAAATAGCAATTATCCAGTAATATTACATTTTAAACAAGTTGTATACATTTTGTGAGATGTGTATGTATAACAGACATACGCATATAATTGTGCAATGGTAATACTGCTAGGTTATACATTACATATTGAGTTATCCCTTTAGTAATGTCTAATATTTCACCTAACTTGTATGATGATACTGGTAAAACAGAATTGTGGTATAGTTGTATGACTTATAACATTGTAGTAGCATTGTGGTAATACATAATTGTAACATTTTATGAATTGTTACAAAATATTGTGGTAATGCATAATTGTGTTGGCCTTATAATTGTAGTTACATTTTGTTAATGCAACTGTTACATAAGTGTCTTGGCCTTATAATTGTAGTTAAAGTTACATAAAAGTTACATCTTGTTAATGCAACTGTTTCATAATTGGCAAAGTGTAACATAATGCAATCGTTTGTCGTTACATAATTGTTACATATCGTTTGTAGTTACATAATTGTAGCTAAAGTTACATAAAAGCTACATCTTGTTATTGCAACTGTTACATAAATGGTACATAATGTTTGTAGTTACATAATTGTAGCAAGTGTAACATAATGCAATTGTTTGTCGTTACATAATTGTTACATATCGTTTGTAGTTACATAATTGTAGCAAGTGTAACATAATGCAATCGTTTGTCGTTACATAATTATAATATGGAGTTACATAATTGTTACATATCGTTTGTAGTTACATAATTGTAGCAAGTGTAACATAATGCAATCGTTTGTCGTTACATAATTGTAATAATTGCAGTCCTGACATATGAATCCGGTCATGCTGCGGTCGATGATAGTGATGATGTGCCATGCCACTTGCTTGTGGAGACAACAATTTGCTTTTTTGTTTGTAGTTTATGTGGTATTTTGGCATATGTAGTAACACTTACACTTATTTTCATTTGTTTGTTATGTGATCTTACTCTATTTCTCTCTTTTTCCTTTCTTACTTTTTCTTTCTTTCTTTTTTTTTTTTTTTGTATGTATTGATTTTCTATAGTTTGTTATTCTTCGCTTGTGTACGCTGTTTCTATGTTGTTCATGGTTGCATAATTACTGGCTAATTTCCGTGGGATACTTTATTAAAGTTTAGTTTATATTGCACAGGTACTACTGAAAATGATATTATATAGTCCCATATTTTGTTATTTTATATAAAAAAATATATATATACACTATATACAGTATTAACTATATACACTGACTTGTTGTTCACTTGTACCTATCGTGGGTAATATGTGTGTCAGCACTGTGTGGAAATCATTGTCTTCACGAGTGTGTTGAAGATGTTCACTCTTGCTAACGTCATTTGTGTTGGCCATTTTTTTTCTCTAGTTTACCTTGTAACTTAATTTATATGTTTCCACTAGGTAGCTTTAATTAATAAATGTTTAATACAGTTCTTTTAATCGCTCACTGAGTAACTGTGATGGTATATTTTCTTTATCACTTTGTAGATATAATAATGTATAACTGTATGTATGAAACATGTATTTTATGTAGGTATAAATGGTAACACTCGTTGGTAGTAAATAAATGCTATAATAAATGAATGAATATATACAGTGTAGAATATTTATTATTGGTGATTATTTAGTGTTTGAGTTATGCAGATGACTGAAGTAAGTATGTGTATTTAAGATGTAACTATACAGCACGTTTTATATGTTTGTGCAGAAGCTTATTGTCTATCACTGTGTATTGTATAAATGAAGTAACTATGTAACTAACTAATTTTTACCGTGGTGGGAATGGTGTTAGTGATGGTGCAGGTAGTGAGTTGACTGACGTGGCGTCTTTTCAGCAAGCACGCATGATGACGTCGACTTCCCACACTGGTAGCTGTGGTGAGTGAATGAGTAGCGATGAGTAACTTGAATGAAGACGAGTGAGTAAGATGAGTTGTGAATATGGACTTGGTATTTGCTTCGTCGTCTTGACCTCTTCACTCCTGCGTCAGCGGTGGAGGTTGGGTGGATGTAGCAGAGAGAGGAGGGTGAGGTCTGGTGGTTATGAGTTATGAGTCGTGTCTCACTCTTCATTTGTTTGTTTTGTATTTTCTTACTTGATGTATTCTTGGTCCTTTTTTCTTGTGATTTACTCGTTGTAGGATGAAGACTGCCGCTACTTGTAGGTGCGTGTAGAAGATTATACAGACGACTCGTAGAGTTGTTACTTGTAGTTGTTTGTAGATGGTTGTAGTGTAGTTCGTTCACTGTAGAACTGAAGTTAATCTTGTAGAGTGTCGCCTGCTTTTGTAGAAATTCACTGTTGATTCGAAGACGAGGTACGTTCTTTTCGCTGCTACCAAATGTCATAAAAAGGACTTTGTAATTACTTGTAGAGAAGTTATATATATTAGACTTGTGGACGAGCAGTTGTTATACTTGAGTAGCTTTGTAAGTGGATAATCTTCTTTCCCATTTGTCATTCAATGACAAGGAGAGGTAAAGAAGAGTATGGGACTATTTTTATTTGTCTTGGAAATATTAACAAGTCTCTCACACAGAGCGAAGTATAAAGTAGAGTCCCACTAGCTATCTCCCTCTCTCTCTCTCTCTCTCTCTCTCTTCCAAGTTGCTAAGCCTTTCTTCCCACTCCCTGCCGCTTCTATGGCCTCTCTCCTTCTGAGCTCTCTTTCCTAAATTCTGGTGAAAACAGGAGTCGTGTCACGTGTGTTCACTGTGGTTGGAAAGTTCTAGAAGCCTGTGTGTGAGTATGTGTGTATGTGTGTGTATGGTCAACAAGGCTTTGTTCACCTGGTGTATTGCTGACAACTAACTGCATCATCTCCTGACTGGCTACTTCCTAGTCTGTCGTCAGCTTTTCCTCAGTGTAACTTGCAAGATCATTTCCCATTCCCAGGCTCATATAGAGCTGTCTATCTGTCTATTTATCTATCTATCTATTATGATTTGTAAATATAATATGGAGTCCTAACAGGAGTTCTGGGTCATTTACACCCAGTGCTGGCCTCTTCACTGAAACCCCAGGTTTGAGAGTGGCAGCACCAACACCACCACTCCAATACTTCTTTTTTTTACCAGGGAGTTGCTAACATACCTGGCAGTCGAAACTAACAACTATGCGAGGTTCATGGGACTGCACTAGATGTTTGGGACCTCTGCAACGAAGAGTGAATGGCCCAGTTCCTTGGATTATACATTCTTATGGGGATTTGTGAACTGCGAACCATAAGACACCATTGGCGTTCAAAAGAGGTTAACAAATACCCCATATTTCGGCGGGCAATGAGTGAAAAGCGTTTCAGAGCCATCCTGAAGCACTTCCATGCTTTCAATGGTCTCGCCATACCTGAGGGCAACCAGGACCAGCTGATAAGGATTCGCACAGTGATGGAGTATCTCCTTCAAAGGTTCAAGGAAGTTTACATCCTGACCGAACATCTTAGCCTGGATGAGGGATCTCTGGCTTGGAAGGGGCGGCTCTCCTTCTGTGTATATAAACGTATGAAACCTCAAAAGTATGCCATAAAACTATACATCTAGGCTGAGACAAGTAGTTACATTTGGAATGCTGAAGTATACACGGGGGAGAAGTCTCTTGAGAACACAATGTGGGGCCCTCATTGAACCTTTGAAGGGCAAAGGTTACAAGTTGTATATGGACAATTATTACAACTCTGTATCACTGTGTGAACGCCTCTTCGCAGAGGGCGTGTATGTGTGTGGCTCAGTACGAATGGCAAGGAGAGCACCAAGAGAGCTGCAGGACATCAGCAGTACTAGATGCCTTCCTGATGATGGACTGGAAGCTAGGCACAAGGGAAATATAATGGTGTTGCTGTGGAAGGACAAATGTATTGTAAGAATGGTGTCCAACTTCCACAGCGACACCACAGTCCGTAATCAAGTGCATGGGAAGGTCAAGGGATCAGACGGGAGATTCCATCATATTGTCAAAACAGTGAACAAGCCCGTCAAGAAGACTATAATAAGCACATGGGCAGGGTGCATCATTTCAATCAGTTGATCCCATACTACCCCGCCCGAAGGAGGATGGTCAAATGTACCAAGAAACTGACCTTTTTATTTCATCCACATGGCCCTGTTCAATGCCTACGCTCTCCACAAAAAGCCACCAACAGGCATATGACTCTCCTGGAATTCAAGGAACACATATGCCACAAACTCCTGGCATTCCGGGGGAAGGAGTGGCCAGCACTGGGTCATGCTCTTTACGATGCCCCTGACCTTCCCTCACGACGACGACCACCTGTACCTGCAGCAACCAGTCCCTCAACTGCAGCCTCCGCTCTACCTGCAACAATCGCTCCACCTCCTGCAGTAGCTGGTCTGCCAGGAGTAACTCGCCCAGTTACTGCCACGACCGCTCCACCTCCTGCAGTAGCTGGCCCGTCAAGAGTTACTCGGCCAGCTCCTGTCGCTGTGCCACTGCACCTCCAGCAGGAGTGAGGTGAGGCGATGGAGGAGCACCACCTTCCAAGCTCTGTCGATATGTGGACGACAGGACATGCTTGGACGTAACACTGCACCACACCCTGGAGAGAATCTCCAACAGGAAAAGGCTGTGGTGTTTGCTGTGCTACTTGAATAAGAGGAGGAGGGACACCAGCTATATCTGTCTTGTTTGCAATGTGCCGCTCTGCACAGGACTGTGCTTTCATCGGTATCATACTGATGAAATCATACAGCAGTAAATCACATCGCAAACACACACACACACACACACACAGACACAGACACAGACACACACACACACACACACACACACACACACACACACACACACACACACACACACACACACACACACAGACACAGACACACACACACACACATCACCAATACTCACACACACACACACACACACACACACACACACAGGCTGTGATCGTACCTGTCCTCCTCTCTGGAACTCCATCTCCTCTCAAGAAACACGACAATACTGCTACAGGACGTGAGTAACCAGTTTATTTGTCAATTTTTTATACTACTGAATTGTAAGGTATAAATTGTGTGTTTACCATCTATTTCTCATAGGGAAAATGGGGTGCATTTCATTGCTATTCTCTCGGTCATTTTACTCATAAACTCTAGGTCGCATAAAAAATATGAAGAAAGCATGATGAAGCTGATGATTTCTTATAAATACTTTTCTGTCACCGCGCGCAACCCATCATAACTTTTTCAAAACTCATTTTCTTAATAACAATAATGGTTATAACACTGTGAATTATATCATGGGCTTCCTTAACCTTTGGGCTACAAAACTGGAGAGTATTGAAATTTATATAGATGTCTGTTACAGTGTCACTAATAACATACGAAGTAAACAAATCAGACATTTTTAGGCGATTTTCGTAATTTTTTTTTTATGTACTCGAAAACTACTTGACGGATCAACTCAATACCCATCTCTTTTGAAAGATCGTGAAATTCTGCATATAAACATGTCCTTTGCAACTGTGCATCATGAGAAAAATTTTTCACGATGATGTTGGGAAGTTGTGAGAAGGTAGTTTTCACCTAAATAAGGTTTATTCAGGTGTCATATGTGGTAGGTGGGTGCGCTAACCATCCACACACTCGATGTAGTGCTGCTCTCGGGTGTCTGCTCTTTCCTATCCTCCATCCTTCTTTCTTTTCATCCTCTTGTGTCTGTCTTTCCTTCATTCTTTCCTCGTTCTTCTGCCTACGGGTGACTTTACACTTCCTCTTCTGTCTTTCTTTCCTTCATTCTTTCCTCTTCCTTCTGCCTGTGGGTGACTCTACACTGAGTGACAAGCCAAATGGTTTCCCGTACACCAGGAAACCATTTACTACGCTGGATGGTAACCATATAACCAGATTTTGGCGCCTGGTGGTTTAATGAGTAATTACGGTGCTCTGATCGGATTGAGCCGGTGAATGTTTATATCCAAGGGATGGTTGGGGTTTATTGCTCACGTAATGCCACTCAAGGATGAGTGAGGCTGGTCACTCTCATCTTAAATGTCAGGACCAAATTGCCTAGCCCCGGGCTTCTACGCTCCTCATGGGACAATGTAGGATTGGATGATGAATGAATGAATGAATTTCTGTACATTTATTCATCTGTTTTATGTTTTTTTTTTCTTATCTGATAGTACAAACATCAGTGATGACGATGGAATGCAATTTATAACAATATAAGCACTTTCCGAGGGTAAATTGGGCCATAGAACTTTTTTCCTTGCCGCGCGAGCGGAGCCAGCTTGAGCGAGGTTTTGGTTTTGTGTGTGGAACCGAAACTTATTGAAAACTTATGGTGCACGAGAGGGTGAACAAAGGATATCAGAATGCAATGTGGAAGACGTAGTGATGAATGCAGTTCACAAATAGTACTCAATTTACAGCGGCCCTTCTCTCAGGAACGAATAAATAACACTGTACTACCGAAATTACATGTGTACAGAGTATAACAGGGAGGAGAGTATAATGAAAAATATCATTCCCAGGAGCGTTCAATGCACACAACCTAACAACAGCCTCACACTAATCACATACTACAAGACCTGCAAAACCTCCAATCTACCACTGACGAAATGCCCTGCCGTGAGAAGTACGTCCATGCAAGAAAACCATATCATTTACCGTCATCCATGTTCAAGTGAGGACTGTGGATCTCATGCCCACTTTGGAATGATGAGGACACAATAATGTTGAGGCGTCTCATAAGTCACCAACTGAACGGATCGATAAAAAATCAGTACAGAACTACTTACAATACCTCCGTCACCAGTCAGCACCTTGAGAAAGGTACAGAAATAACTGACCACCAAAAAGACCCACGTTTCTGGAAACAATTTATATTTCCGAACCGAAACTTGTAATCAACTCACAAGTGGAAGATTTACAAGTCCTTCCAACAACCAAAAGATGACAGACATTTGTGGGGTAACTCTTTCAACCAATAAGATAGACAAACACCCTCCATTGTGCACTCTTGGCAGACCAGTCACGTGGTAACACGCCAACAGACTCTTACTGATGGTCGTGGAGAGACCGGACGTGCATGCTGAGCTCTCCTGTAGCTTATAGGGCTGCCCCATTGGTATTAATTTTTTTGTAGTTAGTTCTAATTTTCTCTCCCTTCCCAGTATAGATATAAAACAGGTATCTATATCTTTTTACTGAGATTATCTTCGCTTACTCCCCTCTGGAATGGTCCTCCCACTGATAGCTCTGGTGTGTGAATTGACCCAAACGCATCCTTCCAAGAGTGGTTTCAATGTGTAATCTCAGACTTGGTTGTTTATTCCTTGGGTATCTTGTCCCTTGCTTGTTTTTTCTCTTTCTTCCCACTTACCCTGTGACAGGGAGGTAGTTGGTACGACGGACACCTCTGCTGCCTCCCCCTCCGTTCAGGGAGGGAGGTGGTCCTGACTAACTCCTGACTGTGTCACGGACTGACTGCCCCCAAACTGACCTGCCCCAGGCTCGTACCCTTCGACATTCCTGTGATTAATGCATCGTTTGTTTCTCTTCATGCTCTTCGTTCCATTATCCTTGTAGTCTAAGTCCTTTATTAACCCCTAACCACTGGCTGATGTGTATAGCTGCTATGATTCAGGGCGCTGAGCGCAGCCTGCTGATGGCATATATCACACTCACCTTTCCACCACCCTTTCAACTTG
This sequence comes from Coenobita brevimanus, assembly GCF_032717465.1. NCBI lineage: Eukaryota > Metazoa > Arthropoda > Malacostraca > Decapoda > Coenobitidae > Coenobita > Coenobita brevimanus. The sequence goes on along the minus strand of NC_137039.1, from coordinate 14,633,227 downwards.
TGGCCACTTTCTGTGACAACCATAGGGTAGGTAGGTACCCAAAGTATGCCACTGATGCACGGCTCAGTCTGTACATGGCACTGAAAGAGTGTAGAGTGATGTCTTTTCATCCGATTCCGTCCCTCCATGCACGTAGCCGATTGCATCATCGACCCCCACTAAAGTTCTGCCCTTACCACCAAGGAAAGGGTTCAGTGACTGAGCAGGTGGGTGGGAAACTAAATAGTATAAAGGTGTGCACAAGTTTTTTTTTTTTTTTATGTAAGTGAAATGTAAGGTATTATACAGTAAGTTATATCTAGTAAGTGTAATGAAGTAAGTGTTTTATAATAAGTTTTACCAGTGCATTGCAATAAGTGTTACTGTTTATGGTTATCTGTGAAACAATGATTGGAAATACCTTGAGTAACCTTCTCTAGTACAATGAAAGAAAACCAAAAGTGCATGGGAGAGTAAGAAATGACCTGGTTGGCTGTAACTAAATTTTTTCTTTCGTTACTCAGAAAATAATGTTGAATATGTGAGCATTAGCATATTTTTGATGTGAAGTACAAAAAATGTAAGTTGTGTATTACATTAGTAATATTTTCACGTTGCCCCTGATTAGTACAAATTAGTCAAAATTTTTGTACAAGTAATGGAGATGAGGTGTCTGAGGAGTATGTGTGGAGTGACGCGTATGGATCGAGTGCGAAATGATGAAGTGTGAAGGAGAACTGGAGTTGTTCGGGAGATGGCTGGTAGAGTTTAGCAGAGGGTGTTGTGATGGTTTGGGCATATGGAGAGAATGGATAATGAGCGATTGGTGAAAATGGTAAATAGATCTGATGTGAGAGGTGTAAGGCTGAGAGGAAGACCACGAATAGGATGGATGGACAGTGTGAAGAGAGCGCTGGATGTGAGACGGATGTCTGTTGAGCAAGGAAGAATGGCTGTGCGTGACAGAAATAAATGGAGAGAAACTGTGAATGAATAAATAATGACGCAGCCCTGAGAGGATATTCTCCCGCATTTGGTCTGATCAGCTAGTCAGGTCAGGTACGGGTAAGGGGATGGGTCTATTATGATGTGGCAAGGGTAAACCAGCTCTGCTGTCGGGCCCTGCAGCAGATGTCACTGATTGCATTGCACAGTTGACCCTTGTGTGGTGTGCTGCGGTGAGGATCTGTTCCGTCTCCCTTTTGGGGCTAAGATGCGAATGAAAGTGTTTGAATGGATGAGTAAATGGGGAGTGTGTCGTCCTGTCTCGGCTACCTCCCTTTCCTTGGGGGAAGCAGGCTAGGTATATAGATAGATAGAATTACCTCATATTCAACCATACTGCATGATACAGCCACAGCATTTACTTCTCAAAGTGTAATTACCCGTAATTGTGATGTCAATTGCAAGTATAAGTGCCGTAGTAGATGGAAATTATTATAATTGATGCAAGAAGAGAGGAATAAAAATAAAGAGCTCTTCATTTCCCATGTATTTGCGGGGCATAGTGGCGCTAAGAAATGGGCAGAAAACCCTATGGGGAGCCACATGGAAGGAATGATGACTCATCCTTACGACGGTGAGTAAAGAAATGTCGAAAAATTAATGAGATGTTCCAAGAGGCCAGGCAGTGTTACAATCACCACTCCGGTCAGTGCTGCCAACGCTAACCAGCGAGTCCAAGGCCGCTGGCGCAATTGGATAAGCCCGCCAAAACGCAGAAAACCAGTCATCTTTAACATATCCTTACTCATCAGTGGGACCACCTGGAGGCCTAGGGATGCTTTCATTTGAAAGAGGAAGAGTTGGTGAGTCTTATGTATACTTAATTTTTTCTCTAGCTATAATAGTTTGGCAGATATTAAGGTTTGAAGTAAGGGTATTTTTACCAAAATCTCGGAAATCCCCCGTAAGGAGGAGTGGGCGACAGCCGGACACCCCCGGCAGCTAAGGATTAAGGTGATTGATAGCTGTGCTGTTGAAGTGGATCAGGTAAAAATAACTTCCTAATGGAAACCTCCTTGTCAAGATTATTATTCTTCTCAGTTACAGGACTTGTTAAAGCTATGCAAGTTTCATTGGTATGATTTCTAGCCGAAGATCCCGGTTTCCCTGAATTCCTGCAAGGGTGCTATCACTTGCATTGATCTCATGGTGATAAGTGAGGACGAGATCATACAGGGAGTTGCTCAGCAAGATGACATGGATGCTAGATTTATTACCCAATTCTCAGAAGGAATGACGACAAAGGCTGGAACAGTTATCTCGATAATCAGGTAAGTTTCTCTTCCTGATCACGTCAAAGTTGGTAATGAAACTGTTACCGTACGGCCCTATATCCCTGACCCTCTTTGTTGCTTCAAATGTCAACTGTATGGAGAGGTAACAAGTCCTGGTGGGCTTCCCAACCAGCATGTGGCAAGTGTGAAGCTCAGGGTCACGATACTGAATGCTGCATATCAGAGACTATATGCTGCTTTCACTGCATGAGTGCTCCCTCCACTTCCTCCAGGAACTGTCCCAACTGAGAAAGAGGTCTGCACAGTAAAAGCAACTGAGGGCATTTCCTACTACGAAGCTAGAAAGAAGGTGAAGACATTGCATGCAACTTCCTCGCCAAATACCTCCAATGCTTCAGTGGTGACGTCCCGGCCTGTGATGTACTCTGTCGAGACACAGACTGTTCCTCATGCCACTCTCTCTGCCTCATCATCTCAGCCTCCTGTTGCTCCAACTTTCTTACTGACATCCCTGTAATGACTCCTTTGTCTCATGCTGCTGCTACTTCTTAGTCTGTATGGCCTAAATCGAAGTCCGAAGTCGAGTAAAAATAATCTGACCACCCAAAGTAAGCAGTCATGTCTTCATGTCTTTCCTGCTTCTCCAGTAAGGAAAAGAAGAGGTAGATCTTCCTTGGGGGAGTCTGAGAGCCTTCATACTGATGACAATATGGAGGTTTCAGTCAGCAAGCACCAGGAAAGATCCCCTGGTAGTCGCTTGCCTGTTGGCAGGAGGCATAAAAAACTAAGCACACTTACCCTCCTCACAAATCTTAAACTATCACATTTACCGTGTTACGGTGGAGTTGTAGGATTTTTGGGAATAAGTTACATAATATGCCAATTCTGCTGTCTAAACATAGGCCAGACATCATCTGTTTACAAGAGATGTGGTTGGTGGATCATCCTGATCCACCACAGTTCAAACACAACCACTCATATAGAAGGTATGATACACACAAATCACAGTCACAAGCTGAAGTGGTTCTAAATTCTACTCTAGAAGCTGTCACATGCAGAGCAAAATTTAGTAACACGTATCTGTCCATTTCCTTTCTCTACTGTCCAGTACATGGTCCCATTGATAGTGATGCTTTGAATTCACTTGTTGACCACTGACCTGGAAATAAGTTATTTGACTTAGGACCTATACACAGAATGGCTATGGGAGAGTCGTCTGTCTTTGCTTTGTGTTTCCACCTCTAACAAGTGAATTTTGGGGGCTAAAAGTAACTGGCAACTCCTCTGGTGTTGGCGGGAGGTGATGAAACACTCAGCACGTTAGTGCATGCCTAGAAGCGAGAGTGGGAGTATATGTTCCCGTCACTCTGAGCTTACACCTCCCTCTTTTTTCGTATTCATTACTGTTTGCCCTGTTATCTTCCTAGAGTCGAGTCGTCATGCCTGGAAAGTATTGCTCAAGGGACGAGAGAGTCCGTATCATTGCATGGAGGCAGGATAATGTTCCCATCAACATGATTTGTGACTGTACTGGACAAGCAAAGTCGACCGTCATGAAGATTCTTGCTGCAGCACGCTGCCTGCCACCTGATGTCGTACCAGAGCACAAGCATGGTGGTAGAAAGAAGAGCACGACTTCCAGAAGTACAGATACGCTTCTGAAGAGGGAGGTAATCAAGAATCCTCGAGTGACAGCAGCAGAATTAAAGAGAATGCATCCCCAGCTGTTACAAGACGTCTCAAATCGAAGTATCCAACACTGCTTGCAGAAATAGCTGGGTTTGCCAAGCCGCACCACAGCCAAGAAACCGCTTCTCACTGACCACACGAAGAAGCAGCGCATTCAGTTTGCCAAGAAGTATGCACACAGGACATCGCATGAGTGGAGAAAAGTTATGTTTTCCGATGAAAGCACATTTCAAGTGCTCCAGGTGCGTTGTGCCAAGGTTCGTCACCCTGCCTCCAGTAGGCGATATGACTTTGCTTGCACGGGTGCTGTTAACCCCTAAACCGCGGGGTTGTTTTGGCTCTACTTTCGTGTCCAGCTAGGATATTCGTTTTCCGACAGCCTTTCTAAAAATATTTGCCAAAAATCACTTATTTGTCCTAGAATATTATAATTATATATGCTTATGGCACATACCTTCAGCTTTCTCCTGGGATGTTTGTTGAGCCTTTGTCCAGTACCGTAGGACTTCCGGAGACTTCTGAAGTTGGGTAACGAAGTCTCCACTTTACACTTCCTGATACGCCGAAAAATGGTTACCACTGCCTGATATTATAACTACAAACACTATTCTATGAATTTCAAGTAGTTTAGAAACCATATTCCAAAAAAAAAACACTGTGAAAGCAATGTATATTATGAGTGCATATGAGCTTTCCTCCCATGCTGGTTCCCCGATGGTATTCTGAGGCGGAGCTGTCATTTATTACTTATAAACACACTCACACTTTATATTCCTAGTACTTTATTACACATATTTATATATACAATATTTATTTATAAGTTTCTTTCAGTACTAGTAGTTTATTTTCACTCTAGGCATTCACTTTCTCATCCTATATACTAGCGTTGAGAACGAATCTGTCACTTTCACTTTCACTTTCATAACTCATAGTATTCATACATGCTAGAGTGAAACTTTCATTTTCATTACTCCTAGTATATATCATTGTATTCTTATTTTACTACTCATTTACATTTCTATTTACATTCTCTGTTTTATTTACATTATTTACATTTCTATTTTATTCACACTATGTTATGCACTGTCACTTGCAGTAACTTATAAAACTATCTTCCACTGTTCACTTATATTTACATTCATTGCTTTCACTTGCTGTTTATACATTATTTACATTTCCACTTGCACTGTTTTAGAGTCACCTGAAAGGTCGTAGTCATTCCATCATTTTCGTCGATAAATTAGCCAGTTCACGTTCCACAGCAGTCATTTAGCCCTTTACCCCTTTCCACACGAGGTTTAGAGTAGGGGTACAGGTCGCAGGGACCTTTGCATGGGGCTAAAAAGTGGCGGAATTGGACAGGTGCGAATCCGACGTAGTTTCACCTTGAAAGACGACAGTAAACTGAATGCTGTTGGTTATGGGGAGTGAAGGGCTGCCAATGCAGCGTGGTGACAGCTGCTAATACATACGCTATGAAATGATTGGCAGGAAATCTAGACAATACATAATAAATTAGGTAGTTCCAGGTGAATGTAAATATCACTTAGGCTTCTCCTTTCCTTTCTTTTATGTATTTTTATTATGAGAACAGGTCATACGGCATATTTCAAGGGGAAATAAACAGGGAAAATTAGCAAACGAGTGCACGTGAGGTGTTGCCAGGTGATAATTTGCCCATTCCAAATGTATGGCAGTATCAATTACCTCTTCTTTTTCTTTTATATATTATTTTGTATAAGAATAGGGCAAAGGACACATTTCAATGGATAAAATGAGTGGAAAAATCCGTCCAGCATTTGTGTAGTGCAGCATAGCTGGTCAGGCGGGAGGAGAGGGTAATGGAGGGGAGGTAAGGAGGGGGGGAGTCAAGGACAGGAGAAAAATGGATAAATTGTCAACAGTGGATGGCAGTACAGGTGACATTAGCAGAACTGAGTATAGCTGGACACTGGTAGTACTGACAGATGATACAAGCCACCACTTGAAAGCCTGGGCGAATTCAAAATAACACAGAATCACAAAAGTGATGCCTCATGGTATGAGCCCTTGCTCCTGAGCATCACGAAAGTGATGCACCATGGTTAAGGGGTTAAGCACCCACAATCAGTAATGGTATGGGGGTGTTTCTCAAGTGAAATGAGAGGGGGAGGCCTCTACTTTCTTCCTAAGAACTTGATGAAGAACGGTGGCCGGTACATTCAAGTTCTGAAATATCATTTGTTAAATTTTTTGCTATTCATGGGTGCTACTTTTTCATGCACGATTCAGCTCCATGTCACAAGTCGAGAAAGGTGACAAAATGGCTTCAGGATAATCGGATTGAGGTCCTCGACCAGCCTGACAACAGACCGGATCTAAATCCAATACAAAACTGCTGGGCAAAGATGAAGAAAATCATGGTAGAGAAGAAGATACCCAATCTGGACAACCTCAAGAGTGAATTGACAAATGTTTAGTGCAAAGAAATGTCCTTAGATTACTTAAGAGATCTAAGTGATTCCATGCCAAAACGCATCCAACTGGTCCTGAAAAACAAAGGAAACATGATTTCATATTAATGATTGGCATTTCATGAACAAACATTGTGATATACTATGATTTCTGTGTTTTTTATACCTTGTGGGAGGAGGTCCTAAGTCAATTTGTGGTAGCTGTAGATGATTGAAGTAGTAGCTTTTTGGGCAATGACTTATCTCTGGTCTTTCCAGGTATGCATCAAGATTTCTTCTGGGATCCTTATCACGATTCCATGGGAAATGATCATTTATCCATCTGTCTTCCTTATACACGCGACATTCATTCAAACAAATCCAAAATTTAACTGTAAGAAAGCAGTCTGGTGATCCTTCTCAACGATGGCTGATTTAAATATTTCTGGGGAGATCATGGATGTAGAAGTAAAAAATTTAATTAATTCCATTTTACTCACTGCTGAAGATGCTATTCTAAAGACTTCTACAGTTCATGTGAAGTTCCAGTAGACACTGGATAGCTAACAAGCATTCAGGAAACACAATCTGAGATACAAGATCTTAACACTCAGACTACTGAGGAAAACTTTATTGCTTACAAACAAGCAAGGGCTAAGGCATGGAGAAAAATCAGAAGGGATAACGCGGCCCCTAGAGGTCTTTTGTGTCCACGGCAAATCGTTTTACTCCAAAAAGCAAAGTCTGGTCCACTACTAAAGTATTTTAAAAATATACGCCCTAACATCCTTGTGACCTCTCTGCAAGTGAATGTTATCATCTATGACAAACCCGTGGATGTAGCTAACATCCTCGTCAGGAGTTTTTCTTATTTAAGTAGCTCAGCCCATAACGGCTTGCATCTTCAAAACCATAAATGCATGACTGATCTACAAATATTAGACTGCCACAGATGTAGGCTCCACGGAAAACCAAGAGTTTATGATAGATCAACTGCTCCTTGCCCTTAAATCCTATGAAGATACCTTTCCTGGAACAGATACTCTCACATACGGTATGATGCAGCATCTTAATCAGGACAGCCTGATTAAGGTGTTAGCATTGTTCAATGAGTTTTAGGCATCCTGAACCTTCCCAAACTCGTGGCACTGTGCACATACCATACCGATAACCAAAGAGGCTGGTCGTCTTATGAATCTTACTTCATTTCGTCCTATTGTGTTGACTTCTTGTCTGTTTAACGTTATGGAACGAATGATAATAATAGGCTTCTTTTTGTTTAAGAGTCGAAGTATATAGAAAATTATCAACATTGTAGCTTCAGTAAATACAGAAGTCCACCAGATCATTTAATGAATTTGGAGTACTGCATTTTGGAGGCATTTGCCAACCAAAATATCACGATAGCGGTGTTCTTGAACATCCATAAGTCCTAAGACATGACATGGTGACACGGTGTACTAATAAACCCCATGCTTATGGTTTAAGAGGCAATTTGCCTAATTTTTATTTCTAATTTTTTAAGCAACAACACTTTGTCAAATTGTCCAGCAGCATAACATCAGATATAATTATCCAAGAAAATGGGGTACCTCAGGGTAGTGTGATTAGTCCCACTTTGTTTAGTATTATGATCACTGATATTCTGTCAACTCGCTTTTCAATGAATCTTAAATACTTATATGCTGACGATTCTGCAATGTGGCAGTCTTCTCGTAATACAAAATTTTCGGTTCAGCGGATTCAGGCAGCCCTTGATTCCGTCCACCAGTGGACCTTGCAGTGGGGATTTAAGGTTTCCATCCCAAAGTGTGCCGCTGTAGTTTTCACCACTCATAAAGTCCCTGATTTGAGTTTGACTTTAAATAATCAGCTGGTAACATTTCAAAATTCTGTAAAATTGTTTGGCCTCTGTTTAAATCACGGATTAAACTTTAAAGTTCATGTTAACAATTTACTAGCTTGTCGTGATGAACCGCTGAATGTTCTCAAGTACCTAGCAGGTACTGCTTAGAGAACTGACAGAAAATCATTATTGATGGTGTACAGTCCCCTATTGAGACAGGGTCGGATTAACCCTACTGTGGCCTGGTAGGCAAGGCAGACGATTGGCCTGCAACATATAGATCTCTCTTTTCCGTTATTTCCAGTTAAATAATGGCATGACCTATAATGGCCTTTTTCGATGGCCTGATGGGCGATGGCCCTTATTTGGAAGCCCAAAGCATATATTTATTCCTCTCTGGAAGTCTGGATGGCCTGTGACAGGCTGTGGCCTGGTAGGTAGTTGCCCATTTTGCTGATACCTGGTAATCCGACCCTGTTATTATTGGCTGTGGCTATGGCTCACAGGTGAATGGGTCGGCAAGTAATGCCACATTGAGGGAGTTGGATGCATTACAGAATAAATGTTTGTGAATGCATTTTGGAACCACTAGTTGCACGCATGTAGCTCGAATTGAAGAGGAGGCGAATGTACCTCCCTTCTGTATTCGTCGTAACCACCTGCTGTTGTCCCATGATGTAAAAACATTTTTATAATTGATATCGACAGTGTGGCTTCTGGCCCCCCTTGTCAATATCATCATCTTATGTGGGGGGGAGGGGGGTCCGTCGGCCACTTAACGTTTGCCTCCACATACTGACTCATGAGCGTGATGTGGACCTCAGTGACTAGGGCAAGTAAGTTCTTAAAAGTATAGTGCCTTTGGAGCCACTGAACTTTGACGTTGATGCAACATGGCTCCCAGCGCCAAAGACAGTGGCACCGGAGGCGAAGGTCAACCACTTGTTCCGTAACATCATTGTTCATTTGGTATCCCACCAGTTGTACACTGATGGCTCCAAGTCAAGTGAATGTGTGGGTGCTAGTGTGTCATTGACAGACCGCGCCCTCAGGTTTTGGTTGCCGATTGATACATCTGAACTTTTTGCTATCGACAGAGCCATAGACTGTGCTCTGAACTCTAGACGTGACTTATTCGTCATATTTTCAACTGCTTCTTGCACTACGGATTCTCATGAAATCCAGGGCAGCATCATTAATAAATTGCATTCATGCAACAAGTTCATGCTGATCTGGGTGCCTGGTCACTGTCGTGTATATGGCAGTGAGAAGGGTGACTTATGAAGTCGGCTGTGGAACTTGAGGAGACCTGATGCGTTCATCGTGATCTACGGTGGAGTCTTTCCCTCGGAAGAAAGTAAATCTTCTATTGCAAGGTCAGTGGACCAGACTTACTATACCAACACACATCAGGGAGATGAATTGAATTCCACCACACTGTGATACCCGTGGTGCGGCGTTATCGATCGTGCTTCATTAATGAATAAATGAGGCGAGCAAACGTCCCCTTCATCCTTTCTACCATCATGGGTGTTGGAGATATTGTTAGGAATGACAAATTGATGGCTTTCTTGAGGATGACTGGATTGATTTGAGTGGTGTGACTTCTTTACTCTGAGGTTATGGTTTTTCTCAACTGCAGATATGTATATTTTGTATTATTATTTAGGGTTGGTAGTTGATGTATCTGCAATGGTTCCTGCTTCTGACTGATTTATTTCTTATATTAATGTCCCCTATATTAAGCAGTGTCCCTTGTCTGACGGTGCACACTTCATGAGCACATGTATGCAATATAGAAAAGTATTGTCTATTTTTATTCGATATCGTTCTGTTGGGCAAGGTATTTCATTATTGTGCAGATGCAAATGTTTTCCATCATTTTGTATATTTTTTCTTAGGGTCGACAGCTGACGCATATGAAATAAACTCCTCTAGTTCTCTTTCATATGTGGTTATCTCCTATATTAGTGTCTGTGCTTCAACTGACAGTCAGCAGGTGATGAGCGCAAGTGTGTAATGTAGAAAGACATTACATATCTAGAATCGATGGTGTTCTGTTGGTCAGCAGGTGATAAGCGCAAGTGTGTAATGTAGAAAGACATTACATATCTGCAATCGATGGTGTTCTATTGGTGGAGATACTCTTCCCATTATTATAAATATACTAGTAAGAGTTAGCTATTTGTATCTTCTCGCTTAGGTGTAGGGTAGCGATGTAATTACTCTACTATGATTATCAGAATTAGGTTCATCAGTTAAGTTCTTCTAGTTTCAAAATTTTTAAAAAATTAATGTGTATATATCTATATCTGTATCTATATCTATCTATCTGTCTATCTATCTGTATGTGTGTGTGTGTGTGTGTGTGTGTGTGTGTGTGTGTGTGTGTGTGTGTGTGTGTGTGTGTGTGTGTGCGTGTGTGTGTTCTTACCTAATTGTATCTTTACAGGAATGAGTCAAGCTCGTACTGTACCGTATCTTAAACCATATTTATCGTACATATCCTTAAATTTGCGAATTGTTTGGGCACACACTATTTCATTCGGTTGTGCATCCCACTGATCAGTTGCTCTATTTGGGAAACTAAATTTCCTTACGTCTTTATCACCTGTCTTCTTATGCAATTTTTTGCAGTGTCCTCTTGCTGATGCTTCCCCATAGGTTAAGTAATCATTTATGTCCATTTTCTCCTTCCCTGATATGCATTTATATAGCATAATCATGTCACCTGTAGTGTTGGTAGATTCATTTTATTTAGTCTTTCTTCGTAGCTTAGATCCCTTAAGCTTTTTACCATCTTGTAGTGGCCCTTTGAACTTTTTCAATCTTGTCTATGTGTTTTTTGAGATGAGGACTCCAGACAACTGATGCATACTCCAGGGTTGGTCTGATGAATGCTATTATCTTTCTTAGCATGTCTTCATTTATGTAAGTGAACGCTATTCTCATATTTGCAAGCAGTGTATACATGTTCCGTACCTTCTCACTGATGGGATCAGCTGGAGATAGTCTGTTATTGATGATCACACCTAGGTCCTTCTCTCTTTCTGATGTGTATAAGGTTTTATTTCCTAACTTATAATCCCAATCAGGTCGTTTTCCACTTTTACCAAACTTGATTACTTGACACTTGTCCACATTGATATCCATTTGCCATGTATTACTATATTCATGAAGTTTATTTATTTCTTCTTGTAGCTCTTTGCAAGAGTCTGTGTTAGTAATTCTCCTTTGTATTTTTGCATCATGTGCAAACATTTTTAGATAGATTTCATTTCCAGTGTTACTGTCTATATCATTTATATACATTAAAAACATGATTGGTGCCAGCACTGAGCCCTGTGGTATTCCACTAGTCACTTCTCTCCATGATGAGTAATTTCCCCTTAGTACTGTTCTCATTTCTCTTATTATGAGAATATCTTGCATCCAGCAATACAGTTCGCCTCGAATTCCTCCTTGATGGTACAATTTCCATAAAAGTCTTTGGTGTTGTACTGTGTCAAATGCTTTCTTCAAATCTAAATAGATACTGTCAACCCATCCTTCTCTTTCCTGTATTGTGTCTGTTACTCTGTCATAGTAGCTCAACAGATTAGTAACACATAATTTTCCTTTTCTGAAACCAAACTGTCTTTCTGTTATCATATTGTGTTCTTCTAGATCAGCGTTTCTTAACCTGGGGTGCTAGCATCCCCAAGGGTGCTGAAATCAATTTTAGGGGGTGCTGGAAAATGCAGCATTATTGTTTTTTTTTTCCCCTATTGGTTATGCTTAGTATTGGCGTCCTTGATTTTTTTTTTTAGAATGTACAAAACAAAATGTTAGGCAGTACTTCACTTTACTTTAACCCTGCAGTAGTGTAGCAACTGTAGTCCCAGTAACTAGATGTAAAGGGGTACTGGCTGGACTGAGACCTTATTACAGGGGGTGCTGAGATCGGAAAAGGTTGAGAAACGCTGTTCTAGATGATTTACCCAAGTTTTTCTTATGAGCTTTTCTAATACCTTGCTTACAACAATGGTTCGTGATATTGGTCGGTAGTTGAGTGGATTTTGTCTATTCCCTTTCTTGAATAAGGGAACAATGGTGCTTTCTTTCAAATATCAGGTAGTTTACCTTGTCTCAAGGATTTCTTTGAAAATTAAAAATAATGGTTTACTTAACTCCTTTGCACATTCACGTAGCACCCAACATGAAATTTCATCAGGACCATTTGCTTTTCCTTTGTCTCATTTACTTAGCTCCTCCTGTATTACTTTTTCTGATATTTGTATATTTGGTAGTATGTGTGGGCATGCATGTTCCACATAATCCCTCTCAAAATTATTTTCCTAAACTGATTGGAAATTCTTGTTAGTGCTTCACAAATATCCTTCTCTTGCGTGTAGGTGATTCCCTCGTCCGTAATGGATTGTATTTTATCTTTTACTTTGGTTTTGCTTCTGATGTAGCTGTAAAATAGCTTCGGTTGATCACTACTTTTATTTGTGATATCCTCCTCAAACTGTTTTTGGGCTTCCCTCCTGATTCTTGTATAATCGTTTCTTGCCTGTTTGTAATTGTTATATGCCCTTTCACTGTTGTATCTTCCATATCTATTCCACAACAAATCTCTTTTTTCTTTTGATTTTTTACATTCTGTATTGAACCATTTCTTTATTTTATTTTCTGCTTCTTTGTGCTGTGGGATGTACTTCTGGACTCCTATTTCATAAATTTCACAGAATTTTTTTATATATAGCATTTAAATCTTGTCCTCTAAGCTCCTTTTCCCAATCATTTTCTAAGTAGTACTTCTTGAGGTCATGATACTTTCCCTTTTTATACTTTAGGCTCTTTTTGTAACTTTCATTGCTGTTAACTATGTCATATGCAATCCTGAAGTTGTAATTTAGTACTGCATGATCGCTTTTGCCGAATGGAAGGTGATGTATTAAATTGTGAATATCGTTTTCTTGCCTAGTAAATATGAGATCTAGCATTGAGGGTACATCGAGTCCTCTTTTTCTGGTGCTTTCCCTTACATGTTGCGTTAGGAAAAACTCTTGCACGAGATCCAGGAGCTTTTAGTCCCAACAGCTTTCTTGGCTTAATATATCTAGAGTATTCCAATTTATATTTGTATTAAAATCTCCAGTTAGTATAATTCTTTCCGATTTCGCTTCCATTTTATGTAGTAGTGCTCTTAAACTCTGAATTGTACTCTCTGCCAGGTCCTCATATTCGTCTCTTTCCCATGTGTTTGATCTGGGTGGGATGTACAAATTGACTACAATTACTTTCCCTTCAGATGTAGTGATCTCTACTGCAATTAGTTCTACTTGTGAGGGTATATCTAGTTCTATTTCTTTGACTTTTAGATTTTTCTTAGTTAATATTATAATTCCTCCTCCTTTTTTTAAGTTCTTATCTCTTCTCCATATACTATATTCCTCTAAGTTTAGGATGTCATTTGATATCCTTGGTTTCAGTTAGGCATATTATATGTGGTTCATTTTCTCTGATATAATCATTCATCTCTAATAATTTCGATACCATTCCATCCACATTTGAGTACATCAACTTAATCATCCTGTTTATATACTTGTCATGACTTGGTTCTACTACCTTCCTCCTTTTTATTCCCTTCTGTTTATGTACCACTTTCGTACCTGCAATCCAATTACTTTGTAAAAAAAAAAAATATTCTTCTCCTCTGATCTTCCCTCATTTTTTGTTTTTGCTTCCTCCTTCTTCTCTCTCAGTAATTCCAGATCCTCTTGTGTTAGGCATCTTTTTATCCATACATTTTTGAAATCCTCTTTTTCCATAAGATTCTTTGCATTTTTTAGTATCTCCTCCACGGTGTTTACTCTGGAAGGTTACCTTTAGAGCCCTTGACTTGCTTCTCTCGTATTTCCCTAACCTTTTGTGTTCCTCTTTGTCTTTACTGCAGATTTCTTCTGATACTTCTTTCAATATGCTCATTACATTTGCCATCTCCTTTTTGTCTCTTGAGATCTTGTTTCTTACTTCTTCCTCTTCTATACCAGTGATTACTATAGATTTGATGATATCTCCTGAATCTCTGACTAATTTAGGATTGTTTTGGATTATTCTTTTCACTTCCTTTTTAATGCTTTTTTCTTCCACACTTGTTTCTAAGTGTTTCTTTACTTTCACCATTTCAGCATATGTGGTTTCCACATCATTTTTGTAGCTTTGCACAGCTTCATTCACCTGTGTTATTTTCTCCTCAATATCTTGCTTTCGTCTATCAGTTTGCTTACTTGCCTAATTGTCTCTGTATCATTTTTTAACTCTTCCATAATACTCTCGTGGTTGACTACTGTACTTGCCATTTCACTAATTTTCCTCCTAAGTGTACCCACTTCTACTGTCAACTCATCTATGGTTGTGTCTTTCTTGTTGACTTCCTTTCCTAATTTTTCTATTTCTTCCTTTTGCAAGTGCATCTGTTTCTTAATTTCATCAATCTCATTCTGAAAAGCCACCTCTAGTCTGTGTACTCGTTCCACCAGATTATTGTGAGTCTCCATTTCAACCGGTTCTTTATCAGAAATCATCATCCTGCTTTCTACGTTTATCCCTTTTCTTGTCTGCATTTGCTTTACTAAAGTATGTGGTCATCCTGCAGTACTAAAAGCACATATACTACTTACATTCTCTTGTGCAGTCTTAGACTAAGCAAATGATCAGCTGATTTTGCGCATTCTTGCGCTACTTTCTTTTCTTTACTGTTTGAACAAGTCTTACTTAAAACTTCTTCTTTTTTTTATATTAGAACACCATTTAGTCTAACCTGGTACAGAGCTTGACTCATATAAAGATACAAATTTAGGTAATGCCACTGGCCAAGTTGGCCAGGTATGGCGTGGTGGCGACGTACGTCTGCTCTCCTCGGTGCCTCGTGTGTGTGTGTGTGTGTGTGTGTTTACATATGTATATATGTATGTATGTATCTACCTATCTGTATACCAATCTATCTATCTATCTATCTATCTATCTATATATATATATATATATATATATATATATATATATATATATATATATATATATATATATATATATATATATATATCTATTGCCAGACGCCTCAATCCCGTTTGGGGTGGCCACAAACAAATCGCCTCCAAGTCGCCCTGTCCCCCGCCATTTCACTGCCCTGCTCCCAACTCACACCCCCTGCTCTCATATACCTCTCCACCCCATCCCTCCATCTCATCCTCGGTCTCCCCTCCCTCTTCCACCCTCCACCTCACTCACATACACTCTCTTCGTCAATCTTTCACCCTCCATCCTCTCCACATGGCCAAACCACCTCAGTGTGTTCCTCACAACGCTTCCTATCACATCCACATCCACACCACAACGCTCCTTTATATCCTCATTCGTCAGCCTGTCTCTCCACGTGACTCCACAGGCTCCTCTTAAATAACTCATTTCCACTGCTCTCACTCTTGACTTGTGTCCTTCCAACAATGTCCAAGCTTCACTTCCGTACGTTAGAGTTGGTATCACAATACTGTCATGTAGTAACTTTTTTACTTCCATGCTCACTTCCCTGTTTCTTATCACTGCTTTTAAGGAACCAGCAACCTTTCTTCCCTGCTGTACCCTTTCAAGCACTTCACCCTCCAAACCTCCATCCTTACTCATCACACTACCCAAATACTTAAACGTACTCACATTTTCCAATTCCTCACCATCCAACCTCGCTGTACATTCACTGACTTCACCTCTCTCAAAGACCATCACTTTACTCTTCCCTACATTCACCTTTAGGTTCCGTTTCTTACACACTCTCTCAAACTCATCCACCAAGCCTTGCAGCTCCCCTTCGTCTTCACTCAACAACACAGTATCATCTGCAAACAACAGTACAGGAGTTTCCAAACACTATCCTCTCTCACCAGGGCCACTCCAACATCCACTACCCTACCTTGTACCTCTTTTATTACCCCATCCATGTACAGATTGAACAACCATGGAGACATGACACATCCCTGTTTCAAACCAACTTTCACAGAGAAAAATTCACTTAGTTCACCATCCACACGCAGTGCAGCCTTCGCACCATCGTACATACTCTTCACAGCATTCAACAACTTCCCATCTACTCCATATATTCTTAACACTTTCCACAATCCTTGTTTATCCACCCTGTCATATGCTTTCTCCAAATCCATGAAAGCCGCATACAACTTCTTTCCCTTCTCTAGAAACTTTTCCACTAAAGATCTAAGAATGAATATCTGATCTACACAACCTCTTCCCTTCCTAAAGCCTCCCTGTTCTTCTCCAACTAATTTCTCTGTTCTTTCTCTAACTCTGTCTATAAGTAACCTACCATACACTTTTCCTATTATACTAAGAAGACAAATGCCCCTATGATTACCACACACTTCTTTTTCCCCTTTTCCTTTGTACAAGGGAATAATTATACCTGACTTCCAATCCTCCGGGACTCTACCTTCCTCCCAGGCCAATCTGCACATCTTCCACATCCATTCTACTACTATCTCTCCCCCATGCTTCAGCATTTCACCACACACTCCATCAATTCCTGGGGCTTTCCCCGATTTAACTTTCTTCATTGCTTCCACAACTTCCATCCTACTGATTTCTTCCTGTCTTCTCACCTCCCTCCTTCTCCCAGCCATTCCCCAGCCACTTATACTCGCATTACTTCCATCCTCCACGTTCAACAATTCCTTAAAGTGTTCTCTCCATCTGCTCACTTTTTCTCCCTTCTCCACTAGTAATCTACCATTTTTATCTTTCACTCCCCTGCTAACTTCACTTCCACCCTGTCTTACTCTTTTCACTTCTCTCCAGAACATTTTCTTACAGTCCCTCCACTTTACACTCAAATTCCTTCCAAATTCCTCATCCACTCTCTTCTTACTCTCTCTTACTAATCTTTTCACCTCTCTCTTCCTTTCCACATATAACTCTCTCTTCCGCCTCTCAACTTCTTCCACGCCCCTATTTCTCATCCATTCATTGTATGCTTTCTTCTTTTGTGCCACAGCCTGTTTCACCTCTTCAGTCCACCACGCTGTTCCTTGCACCCCCTCCGTCTTCTCTTCCTTCCACATACATCACATGCTGCACATATTTCTTCTGTAAATATCTTACACACACCTTCCACGTCTCCCATCTGCTCCAATTCATATTTGCCCAATCGTTCCTCCACTTCTCTCTTATACTCTGCCTTTTTCTCATCCTCTTGTAACCTTTCCACTCTCCTTGCAACTACTCCTTCCTCTCGTCTTTCCCTTCTTCTATTCCTCCATCTTACTTGCAACCTAATTCTGGCCACCACCAAGTAGTGGTCAGAAAGTCCATTCCCCCAACCTCTATACACTCTTGCATCCTTTACACATCTTCGCATCCTTTCATCCACACACACATAATCAATCATTGCCTTCCTTTCATTCAGTTCACCACCCACCCTTCTCATCACTCGCCATGTATACCTGTGGATCATTTTATGCCTGAAGAGGGTATTGGCTATTACCAACCCCCTCCCAGCACAAATGTCCACTAGCGCACTCCCATTCTCATCTATCTCAGCAGGCACACCCCACTCACCAACTATTCCATCCACCTTCACATTACCAACTTTACCATTCATATCACCAATCAAAAACACTCTCTCACTCCTTCCAAACTTTTCCATGCACACTTCCACATTTGTCCAGAACTCTTCTCTCACTCTTCTAGCACGATCTTGCGTTGGCGCATACACACACACAATCGCCCACATTTGTATTCCAACTTTCAACTTTACCCACACAATCCTTGACCCAACTGATCCATACTGTCTTATGCTCTTCTTCCATCTTTTACTCACAACTATACACACTCCTTCCTTTGCCCTCTCATTCTCATCTACTCCTGCACATATACCCCATCCATACTCCCATTCTCTCACACTTTCTCCTCTCAATTTTGTTTCAGTTATTCCACATACATCCACTTTCGCATCCTCAAGCACCTGGACAATCTCTCTCTCTTTCACCTCATCATTCGCTCCTCTTACATTCCATGTACACATTACCAAGTCCTTTGTCCGGTCCTGGGTCGTCAACGTTTGGTCAGTCCTTGTCCGAGGCTTCTTGTTTGTTTTTTTAGTTATATATATATATATATATATATATATATATATATATATATATATATATATATATATATATATTGCCAGACGCCATAATCCAGTAAGGGGTGGCCATATGACTTTGAGTTATTTGTTTTACAGGGAGGGGCACTAACCCTCCACCAACCCACTTGTTAAGCCACCTGTAAAGGAAAGAAAAGCAATAAAAATTGACAGGAAAGATGGGAGAAACAGGAAGAGAGAAGGGCAGCCACAGAAAAAGAATGATTAGGGCTTTGGAAGAAGTAGGCAGCACTATATCGAGTGAGTGTATATATATATATATATATATATATATATATATATATAATATATATATATATATATATATATATATATATATAATTGTGGTAGGTGGGGGCGCTCACCATCCACTCACTCAATGTAGTGCTGCTCTTGGGTGTTTGCCCTGTCCTCTCCTCCATCCTTCTTTCCTTCCATCTTCTTCTATCATTCTTTCCTTCATTCTTTCCTCGTCCTTCTGCCTACGGGTGACTTTACACTCCCTCTTCTGTCTTTCATTCCTTCATTCTTTAATTTTCCTTCTGCCTATGGGTGACTCTGCACTGAAAGACAAGGCAAATGGTTTCCTGTACACCAGGAAACTATTTACTCCGCTGGGTGGTAACCATATAACCAAATTTTGGCGCCTGGTGGTTTAGTGGGTAATTATTGTGCTCCAGTCGGATTGAGGTGGTGAAGGTTTATATCCAAGGGATGGTTGGAGTTTATTGCTCACGTAATGCCACTCAGGGATGAGTGAGGTTGGTCACTCTCATCTTAAATGTCAGGACCAACTGCCTAACCCCGGGCTCCTACGCTCCTCATGGGGCAACGTAGGATTTGATGATGGATGGATATACTGTATATATATATATATATATATATATATATATATATATATATATATATATATATATATATATATATATATATATCCCATTGGAGCCCAGTGTCCAGAGTATTGGACAGAACTGGGATTTTTCAAGTCTTCATAAAGCAGGGAACCCCCGGGTAGGGACCTATGAGCTTCGCGACCATGAGCCTATATGCGGAGGGCGGTACACGTAGTGCCCTCCCAGTGCAATGCCTCGCTCAGCACCCCTGGGATCCAATGGGTTAATGACTGGCAAACCTATTGGTCTCTTTAACCCATTGGAGCCCAGTGTCCAGAGTATTGGACAGAACTGGGATTTTTCAAGTCATTATAAAGTAGGGAACCTCCAGGTAGGGACCTATGAGCTTCGCGACCATGAGCCGATAGGCGGAGGGCGGTACACTTAGTGCCCTCTCAGTGCAATGCCCCGCCCAGCACCCCTGGGATCCAATTGGATATATATATATAAAGAGAGAGAGAGAGAGAGAGAAAGATATATATCTATATATATATATATATATATACATATATATATATATATATGTATATATACATATATATACATCTATATATATATATATATATATATATATATATATATATATATATATATATATATATATATATATATATATATATATATATATATATATATATATATATATATATATATGTGTGTGTGTTTGTGTGTGTGTTTGTGTGTGTGTGTGTGTGTGTGTGTGTGGCCTCTGTGGTACAGTGGAAGTGTGTGCTTTTTCGTACATGGGAGAACGAGGATTCGCACCCCGCCAGGGTAATAGTGGGGGATGTATAAATTTTGGTGGGGACCGACTGGATTAAAGTACCAAATTTTGTGGGGCAGTTCTGTACACTATTTTGAACATTTTTAAGACCGATGCCAAGAATTCTGATGGTTTGTTGGTGTCAGGTTATAATTTACCTTTTTACATAAGGTGCGTTTCAGGTCTGGTCCTGTGCTACGATTTCCAGCTATTTTCTGAGTTTCTAGATTTAATTTTTTTATTACTTCTCCTGTTGGGAATGTGTGTGTGTGTGTGTGTGTGTGTGTGTGTGTGTGTGTGTGTGTGTGTGTGTGTGTGTGTGTGTGTGTGTGTGTGTGTGTGTGTGTGTGCACTTACTTTCATGCCCATGCCAGAATGTGACACACACAATGTAATAATAATTATCTCCTCAGAAACCTAACATACTGTAGCATTCATTACAAGTGTTGCCAGACATGTTCATTTGTCACATTTGCTCGTGCGCAGATGTGTGCACTTCCATTGTGTTTTCTTGCAAGCACATCTTCCACTGCAGCCCTTTTCACTTTGACAGCCACAATTCACTAACTCACAATGAGCTTTTGATTCCATTGGCATTGTTGTCCACACTGAAATCCAAGATTGGCTCTCTTTCTACATTGTCCATTCCCAGCCCTCTGGAGAGGGTGCATGCTGCAATGGAATGACACAAGTGGCCCAGATTCCAGTCTGATAAGCAGCATGCTTTGAGTGCTCCAAAAGTGCATTCTGTGTAGGTGGGATGGCTTCCATGGATTTGCTTCTCTGGCAGAACATTTCCTTCCTTGCCTCATTGACTGAGGTCACTTCGCTAGTCTTGTCATACAAAACCACCGTGTACCGTTCCAGCAGTCTGAAGCGTGAGTCTTCTAAGTCTAACTCACAAACTAGATTCTCTGCCATTTGTTTGAAGACGTCTGTCACCTCTGGATAGCACTTCCATGCCTCTCAGACTAGCCGTTTTCCCCTCCCAAAGAAGGAAGATACTGAGTCTGTCTGTCTGTAGCTAGACACCAAAATCCCATAAGGGGTGGCCGTTTGTCTTTGAGTTAGTTGTTTTACGGGGAGGGGCACTAACCCTCCACCAACCCACTTGCTAACGCGGAAGAACACATATGAGTTGGTTATATGGTTACCACCCAGCACTGTAAATGGTTTCCTGGCTTACAGGAAACCATTAGGCTTGTCACTCAATGTAAAGCCACCTGAAAAGGAAAGAAGAGTAATAAAAAGTGACAGGAAAGATGGGAGAAATAGGAAGAGAGGAGGACAGACACAGAAAAAAAAATGATAATGGTGAAGGAAGAAGTAGGCAGCACTACATCAAGTAAGTGGATGATGGTCACCACCACCTACCACAAAAATATGCAAACCTAGATATTACTTGAAGTCTGAAGCTTATGTTTTTGAGTCAGTTTAGTGTCTTTCCTTACCATACCATTCAGATCGTGTTAATAAATCAAATCGCATACAATTCTCTGGTGTGTTTTACCTACCATATCATTCAGATTTTAATAATTCAAAACACACACAATTATTTTTAAGACACCTTGTACTATAACTAGCCTTGACATTTCACGGAGATACTGAGTCACAGCCTGTAAAACTATGACAAGCTGGTAAGGCAATGGATTTGTCTTCTCCAAGAGCCTGGGCGAGTGCATTGACGTGGATGTAGTTGAACTTCCTTCCAACACCAAATGCAACTCAAATAGCAACTGCTGGGCAAACAGTGCTGAGTTGGTAGAACTTCCCGATCAGGATGACAATGACATCGGTGTCTACAGTACGTACCAGGCATGTGGTGTGGCCATTCTTTAAGGTATCTTGCAAATGAAAGGCCATTCTGGTGTCGGCCTCCTCATGATCACAGTGTGGGATCTGATGGTCTGATCCTACGCACACGGCTGAGTCACCAGACGTGACGATGACTTCCTTGTAAGCGGGGAATTCGCAGTGCTCGATCTCATTTGTGAGGAATGCAGATAGCTCTTTCTTATTGTCTGGATCATGTTGAAAGTGTTGCCATTTGCCAGGAATCTTGTTCTGTGCCTCAGCCTTTCTGCGTACTCCTTTCCCTCTCATTTCTTTCGTTGTTCCTTCGATGCTGTCTTTCTTGTACGTGTCCCACACCACATCAAGACGCTTGGCACCATCAAGTTGATTTCTGAGGAACGGGAGGAAAATTTTCCTAGCATATTCTCCAAACGTTGCAATCCCCGCGGTTGGGAGGAAGTGAAGAACAGCAGTTCCATCTAGATCTTTGATATCAAATGTGCTTGGAGGTTCTGTCTGTTTGCTGTCTCTAGTGAAGTAAGAACCTCTGACTGCACATCAAGGACCTCTACCACTTCATCTGCTTCCCCCAGGCACGCAAGCAGATCCAGTTCTTCCAATTCCTCTGTATCAGGGGCATTTAAAGTCTCTCTCTTCTCTACCTGTTTGAATCAGGTCAAGAGATCACTTTTTGTCCTCAGGCGCAGTCCTCCTCTGTCAGAAATAGATGGAGGGTAGGGATGATTTTCATGCATGAAGAAAGTGCTGATGTCTGATTCTCTGTGCTGTGCTACAATGTACGATCGTGAGAAAAGATCAACATCTGCTTTCAGCATTGTGATCTTGACAGCTTGTCTTGACTTGGGTTTGGGTGCTGGAGACCTAAAGAGTGGAAAACCATTCTTCTTGATCGGCTCATGAATAGACCTGGTGCGTTCCACAAGCACCGACTGTCCGTAGTCATTGTGCTGATTCCTGCCAATGAGTTCAATACTGTGAACAGTGTTGACAACAGAATCACCGAGAACATCTCGCGTGTCCAGAGTCAAAAGTTCCTGGGTATCATTGAGAAAAGGATTTCCCAACTCCTTGATGGTGCTCACAAGGCTCAAAGTCTGCCGTTGGAAGGTTCTCTGTGTGGCCAAACTCTCCTCTTGGTGCAGATGTTTCTCAGTTTCCTCACTGAGACGTTCTTTCTCAAACTCCTGCAAGAGTTTTGCTTGCTCAGGTCCTGCCAGCATCTGCTTGTGGAAGGCTGATGGTTTTTCAGTGAGTCCTACTGCCCCAGCTGCTCCCTTGACAGTTTCATTATTTTGCTCATGGGCCTGATCTATTGGCACTGATGAGAAGCGGATGGTTGTCTTGGAAATAACCCAATGACCCTGCTGCATGAACTCTTCTAAAATGTATGGGGGGAGACTCTCCATATCTCGGATATGTACTGGAATCCAGCGAGAGTAGTTGGGATGGTCCAAAGCAAAGAACCATGGCACCAGTGCTTTGAGGGATTCCATGTAGAATGAGAAGTTATTCTCTCTGTGGGCTCTAATGAAAATGAGGTCCAAGAGCTCCAAATGGAGTACTGTGTCCCAGTAGTGAAATGTTGGACTCTTCTTGATCATGTCTTGTCTCCATTCCTCTTACCTTCATCAGTGTGTTCCTGCTCAGTGCTGAGGAAGGCATCTTGTTGGAGTTTGGCCAAGGCCAGTGCACTGACCTGATCTGCTTGTCTTGTTCTTGTGAGATGGCAGCAGTGAAGAAAAGAGTGGGCTGTACCTGAAGAGGCCACTCCTGCCTGTGTCAGTGCAGTAGTCCAACCTGAGTCTTGCAGGTAGTCTCCAGAGGTGTTCTACATCGTCATATCGATTCGGAGGCCTCCACACATGATTACATACTTCGCCTCCCTATGAGTCTCCAGCTAGTTCCACTGTATGTGTTTCGCCAGTGGATAGAAAGGTGCATCAATGGCAGTAACAAGAATTTGTCCTGGATTCAAAAAGTCTGTTGTTAATTGAACTACATCCATGCCATGCTTCAGCATTGCAACAGTTCCTGCTTTTTCACAGCAGAGGGGAAGCAGCTGTGTGAGAGCTGGTAAAATGCCATTCAAACAAGAGGCCTCTTGAAGTGCAGCATGATAAGCTCCCCATGCTACGCTGTCACCTTTCTCAAGTTCTTCTTTCTGTAAAAGTTCTACCGCTGTATCCAGCCAATTGTGCTCCTGCTTCGTTGCTGTCACTATATCTCCTACAACTCTCCGAGTTGCATCCGTAGGCTCTGGAATTTCCACTTTGGACTCATTTAGTGCAACAGCTGGCACAGTTGTGTAGCTGTCAGGCAGCTGTTGGCGTGTGTCTTCTGATAGGAGTGTTATCGTGTCTCGATAATGTCCCATTTTGGACTTGGAAGGAGACTGAAAAAGGCTGATGCCTGTGTCATGAAATGACCCCTTTGCTGTTGTACTAGAAGGGTTGTGATCCAGACTGTCTAAAGCTCCAACAGTAAAGAGACCTCTGTGGAACCGTGAGGGGCAGAAAGCACCTTCAATGATGGACCTCTGACAAACTGCAGCTGCTAACTGGCTTTCAAGCAGCAGTATTCGAGAGTAGCTCACACTCAGACCAAGATCATGAAAAAGTGTGACGAGCTTCTTGGATCTTGTCTGAGTATGGACTTTGAGGCCAAGGTACATGGGCAGTGGTGGTTCACCCTTTGCTGTATGGTATGGTTTGGTTTGATGAGGAAGCATTCTTCTTGCAGTTGAAGAGGATGGTTTCACAGATGGTCAGGCACTGTTGAGAGTCTCTGGTGTCGTGTTGCTTAGCCCAGTGCCATTCAACATCATTGCAACCAACATCTTGAGTGCTGTTGGCACTAACTGTTCCTGACATACGGGAGGAAAGGAACCATCAAAAATAAATCTCTTTGACTCAAGAATGTCCTCCCGGCAAATCTTTGTAGCTTTGGCGATGATACTAGCATCTCCCTCATAATTACATTTCGGTGCAGCTTTGATCAGTCTCTGCATTCCTTGTGGAAACACCAGTACTGTGTTTTTCTCATCAGTTTGCGCTTGTGCCTCTGGAAAATACTGTAGAATTTGCTCTTTAAATCGAGCTTTGTTTACCTCAATGGTCACTCCAAGTTCTTGCAGTCGATGTTCATAAAGTTGCCACAGCTCAGCAAAACAAAAGTAATAAATTCTGTCTTCAACAGAGTTCTCAGTGTGTGCCATCAGTTCTATGAATGCTCTAGCTTTAGTCTTTTGTCTATCACTTTCGGCTTCACAAGACTCCCAACGCTGCTGTCTGCTTAGTGAGCGGTGGCGATTTCTGAGTTCAGACAAGCAAGACAAGTGATATTTGGCTTCTATTGCTATCAAGTCTCCACCTGCAATTCTTGCAAGCAGTACAGTATCCTGCAAGTCAGTAGCCATGCATCGAACATTTTCATCTGCATGCAAAGTTGTGAATTCATGAAGATCGCCTTCTGCTTTTGAACAGAAAATACAAATGTTCATTGGCTGAGTTGGATAGTTCTAACTCGCTTCCTGACAGTGTCTTCAAAACTGGCTGTTGTTTCTGCTTCCTCAGCATCTCTTTTTCTTTGTGTTCCTTCTAGTCTGGTCTTGCTAAAATTAGACTAGCAGGATTTGTTCCACTGTACCCTATGTCATGTCAAATCTTCAGCTGTAATGTTTTCATCAAAATTCAGTTCTACTGGTAACCTGCCCAGCTGTCTAAAAGCCTTCACATTGTCTATGAACTGTCTGTAAGCTTGTGATTTGCCAATACCGAAAGCATTCAGAGGGCGCCTCAGGTTTTCATCTGTATTGGTCTGGCATATCACGCATGCAGCCCAGTCCATCTTTCCGAATCTTCAGTCATATCTGAAACACAGACAGAAAATACAGTAGAATCTTTGTCTACATCTACGACAGTGTATTACTAATTCACCTTTCATAATTAAAATGACTGACAAAATGCATGCTAGGAACACACCCAAAGTAGCAAAATGCAATATTTATTTTTATTTTTAGCAATGCCAAGATTATTAATGATTTAAACTTCCAAGTCGGCCGTCTCACACTTCAGATTTCAAATTGAATGTCTTAACTTTTTACTGTTAAGAACCTGAACCATGTAAAGATATTATAGTCATTGGATCTACCTCAGGGAACGGTGTATGTAGGATTTGACCGTGTACGTTTCGGTAAACATGCCGCAAATATACGTGGGAAAAAAGGATGTTCCACTGCACAGATTTCATGGCACCGGTCTCAGATCAGAAGTATGTGGTCTAAAGATAACATGGACAAAAAATCATGCTTTTGTCCGGTCAGTCCCCATCCCGTCCATATCCTCCCTTTACAGCCCCCACTATAATAAACCTTGGGAACGTTCTTCCGGCCACGTACTGCTTTGGCGAACGTAAGGGGTCCTGTGGTTGAACTAGTGTTGCGTACGATAAACTATGCTTGCACCCAGTAGGCTTGTACGGGCCGATCGCATTTGGTTCACAGACTACACACACACATCCAAAGCCACTCCAATACTACAATCACACTTACAAGCACTTCTCACCCTACATACAATTTCTACCAGACAGCCTAAGCCACTTGGTAGAGATACATAGGCTATATCATCCCCACTTAGGCCGGGATTGGTGGGTCCTGCAATAGACACTCAAACGGCTGATGATATATATATATATATATATATATATATATATATATATATATATATATATATATATATATATGTATAGAGAGAGAGAGAGAGAGAGAGAGACGCCTTAATCCCGTAAGGGGTGCCTACAAACAAATCGTCTTCATGCCACCCTATCCCCCTCCATTTCATTGCCCTGCTCCCAGCTCACACCTCCCTCTATCATATACCTCTCCACTCAATCCCTCCATCTCATCATTGGCCTCCTCCTTCCTCTCCCCCTCTCCATCTCACTCACATACACTCTCCTCGTCAGTCTCTCACTCTCCATCCTCTCCACATGGCCAAACTACCACACTGTATTTCTCCTAACGCTTCCTGCCACATCCACATCCACACCACAACGCTCCTTCACTTCCTTATTTGTCAGTCTGTCTTTCCATGTGTCTCCACATGTTCCTCTCAAATAACTCATATCCACTATTCTCACTGTTGACTTCTGTCCCTCCAACAAGGTCCAAGCTTGAATTCCACACGTTAGAGTTGGTATCACAAAACTGTCATGCAGTAGGTTTTTCACTTCCATGGTCACTTCCCTGTTTCTTATCACTGCTTTCAAGGAACCAGCAACTTTTCTTCCTTGTTGTACCCTTTCAAGGACTTTCACTCTCTAAACTTCCATCCTTGCTCATCACACAACCCAAGTACTTAAACGCACTCACATTTTCCATTTCGTCCCCATCCAGCCTCACTGTACATTCACTGACTTCACTTCTCTCAAAGACCATAACTTTGCTCTTCCCTTCATTCACATTTAGATTCCGTTTCTTACACACTTTCTCAGACTCATCCACCAAGCCTTGCAGCTTCCTTTCGTCTTCACTTAACAACACAGTATCATATGCCAACAACAGTAATGGTAGTTTCCAAGCACTGCCCTCTCTCACAAGGACCGCTCCAACATCCACTGCCCTACCTTGTATCTCTGTTATTACCCCCATCCATATACAGATTCAAAACTATGGAGACATGACACTTCCTTGTTTCAATCCAACCATCAAATAGAAAAATTCACTCAGTTTACAATTCACACGCACTGCAACCTTAGCACCCTCATACATACTATTCATGGCCTTCAACAACTTCTCATCTACTCCATATATTCTTAATACTTTCCACAATCCTTGTCGATCCATCCTGTCGTATGCTTTCTTCAAATCCATGAAGGCTGCATACAGCTTCTTTCCCATTTCCCTTGAAATTTTTTCACTAAAGATATAAGAATTAATATCTGATTTACACAACCTTTTCCCTTCCTGAAACCTCCCTGTTCTTCTGTTATTTCCCTAACTCTGTCAATAAGTATCCTACCATATTCTTTTCCTATTACACTAAGAAGACAAATGCCCCTATGATTACCACACACTTCTTTTTCCTCTTTTCCTTTGTACAGGGGAATAATTATACCTGACTTCCAATCCTCCAGGACTTTACCTCCCTTCCAGGCCAATCTGCACGTCTTCCACATCCATTCTACTACTATCTCCCTCCCATACTTCAGCATTACACCACACGCTCCATCAACTTCTAGGGTTTTCCCCATTTTAACTTTCTTCATTGCTTCCATACCTTCCATCCTACTGATTTCTTTCTCACTTCTCACATCTCTCCTTCTCCAAGCCATTCCCCAGCCACTTATACTTGCATTACTTTCATTCTGTATGTTCAACAATTCCTTAAAGTCTTCTCTCCATCGGCTCGCTTTTCCCCCCCCTTCTACCCTAGTAATCTACCATTTTTATCTTTCACTTCCCAACTAGCATCTTTGAAACCTTATTTAGCTCTACATACCACTTTGCAGAACATTATCTTACATTCCCTCCACTTTACTCTCAAGTTTCTTCCATATTCCTCATCCACTTTCTTCATACTCTCTCTTACTAATCTTTTCACCTGTCTCTCCCTCTCTACATACAACTCTCTCTTCCGTCTCTCAACTTACCCCACGCCCCTGTTTTTCATGCACTCACTATATGCTTTTTTCTTTTGTGCCATAGCCTCTCTAACCTCTTCATTCCATCATGCTGTTCCCTGCACGCCTTTTCATCTTCTTTTCACCTCACACACCACCTCACATGCTGCACAAATTTCTTCTGTGAATATTTTGCACACACCTTCCACGTCCCCCATCTCCTCCAATCCATATTTATGCAACCGCTCCTCCTATTCACTCTTATATTCTGCCTCTATTCCATCCTCTTGTAACCTTTCCACCCTCCTTGTATGAACTAGTTCTTCCTGTCCTTCCTTTCTCGTATTTCTCCATTTGATTTGGACTTTGATTCTGACTACAAATTATATATATATATATATATATATATATATATATATATATATATATATATACTGTATGTCTATATCTATGTATCTGTCTATCTATCTATTGCCAGACGCCTTAATCCCGTAAAGGGTGGCCACAAACATATCGCCTCCATATCACGCTGTCCCCTGCCGTTTCATTGCCCTGCTCCCAGCTCGCACACCCCTCTCTCATATACCTCTCCACTCCATCCCTCCATCTCATCCTTGACATCCTCCTCCCTCTCCCCCCCTCCACCTCACTCACATACACTCTCTTCTTCAGTCTCTCACTCTCCATACCTCAGTGTGTTTCTCCTAACGCTGCCTATCACATCCACATCCACACCACAACGTTCCTTCACTTCATTTGTCAGTCTGTCTCTCCATGTGATTCCACATGCTCCGCTCAAATAACTCATTTCCACTGCTCTCACTCTTGACTTCTGTCCCTCCAGCAAGGTCCAAGCTTCACTTCCATACGTTAGAGTTGGTATCCAAATACTGTTATGTAGTAGCTTTTTCACTTCCATGCTCACTTCCCTGTTTCTTATCACTGCTTTCAAGGAACCAGCAACTTTTCTTCCTTGTTGTACCCTGTCAAGGACTTAACCCCCTAAACTTCCATCCTTACTCATCACACAACTCAGGTACTTAAATGCACTCACACATTTCATTTCCTCCTCATCCAACCTCACTGTACATTCACTACTTCACTTCTCTCGAAGACCATAACTTTACTCTTCCCTTCATTCACCTTTAGATACCGTTTCTTATACACTCTTCCAAACTCATCCACCAGGCCTTGCAGCTCCCCTTCGTCTTCACTTAACAACACAGTATCATTTGCAAACAACAGTACAGGGAGTTTCCAAACACTGCCCTCTCTCATTAGGGCCGCTTCAACATCCACTGCCCTACCTTGTATCTCTTTTATTATCCCATCCACATACAGACTGAACAGCCATGGAGACATGACACTTACTTGTTTCAATCAAACCATGAAATAGAAAAATGCACTCAGTTCACCATCCACATGCACTGCAGCCTTAGCACCCTCATACATACTCTTCACGGCCTTCAACAACTTCCCAACTACTCCATATATTCTTAATACTTTCCACAAACTTTGTCTATCCACCCTCTCATATGCTTTCTCCAAATTCATGAAGGCTGCATACAACTTCTTTCCCTCCTCTTGAAACTTTTCCACTGAAGATCTAAGAATGAATATCTAATCAACACAACCTTTTCCCTCCTAAGACCTCCCTGTTCTTCTCCAACTAATTCCTCTGTTATTTCCCTAATTCTGTCAATATGTATCCTACCATATTCTTTTCCTGCTACACTAAGAGGAGAAATTCCCCTGTGATTAACACACACTTCTTTTTCCTCTTTTCCTTCTTACAGGGGAACATTTATACCTGACTACCAATCCTCCGGGACTCCACCTTCCTCCCAGGCCAATCTGCACATCTTCCACATCCATTCCACTACTATCTCTCCCCCATGCGTCAGCATTTCACCACACATTCCATCAATTCCTGGGGTTTTCACCATTTTAACATTCTTCATTGCTTCCATAACTTCCATCCTGCTGATTTCTTCCTCTCTTCACACATCCCTCCTCCAAGCCATTCCCCGGCCACTTATACTTGCATTACTTTGATTTTCTGTGTTCAACAATTCCTTAAAGTGTTCTCTGCATCTGCTCGCTTTTTTCTCCCTTCTCAACTAGTAATCTACCATTTTTATCTTTCACTCCCCAACTAACTTCTTTGGCCCCCTGTCTAATTCTCCTTACCTCTTTCCAAAACATTTTCTTTCATTCCCTCCACTATACACTCAAGTTCCTTCCAATTTCCACATCCATTCTCTTCTTACTCTTTCTTATTACTCTTTTCACCTCTCTCCTCGTCTCTACATATAATTAATTCTCTCTTCCATCTCTCAACTTCTTCCATGCCCCTGTTTCTCATCCACTCACTATATTCTTTCTTATTTTTGTGTCACAGCCACTCTCACCTCTTCATTCCACCATGCTGTTGCCTGCACCCCCTTTCGTCTTATCACCCCACACACCACCTCACATGCTGCACAGATTTCTTCTGTGGATATCTTGCACACACCTTCCACGCCCCCCATCTGTTCCAATCTATATTTATCCAATCGCTCCTCCACTTCCCTCTTATATTCTGCTTTTTTCTTCCTCTTGTAACCTTTCCAGTATGCTTGTATGCACAACTTCCTCCTGTCCTTCCCTTCTTCTATTTCCCCATTTCATTTGGGGTTTGATTCTGACCACCACCAAGTGGTGGTCAGAAAGTCCACTCCACCAACCTCTATATACTATTGCATCCATTATACACCTTCTCATCCTTTCATCCCCACACACATAATCAGTCATTGCCTTCCATTCATTCAGTTCACCACCCACCCTTCTCATCACT
>NC_137039.1:14499442-14596942 GCF_032717465.1 Coenobita brevimanus | reverse complement strand
TGATAGATCGTATGAGTTAAGAGATTGAGTATGTCAATGGTGGATCTTTCGCGGCAAAAACCGTATTGTCTATCACTAATTAAGATGTTGGATTCAAGATGTTTAACAATATGCTTATTAATTAAAGTTTCAAATACCTTACCAAGAGAAGATGTGACAGCTATTGGTCTGTAATTGAAGGGGTCAGACGAACTTCCTTTCTTCGGAGCTGGGTGGATATTGGCTTCTTTCCATGAATTTGGGAATAAAGAAGTACGTATGCATAGTCTGAATAATTTAGCTAGGACAGAGGCAAGTTCAGGGGAACACTTTTTCAAAACAATTGGCGGAATTCCATCTGGGCCTGGAGCTTTGTTGGTAGGTAAATTGTCTAGGATGGATTTTACGAATCTTGTCTGTATTTTAAGTGGGGCAATTTCGGGAGAATCAAGTTCCAGTACTGAGACATTCTGGCTGGTATCATCTATGGCAGAGTTTCTTGCAAAGGTACTAGCAAAGATATCTGCTTTCCCACGTGGGTCATTTGTAATATTGCCATCTGAAGATTTTAGTGGGGGAATGGAAGATGACTTGTTAAAGTTATTATTGAAAGAATTAAGAGTTGACCAGAATATTCTATTGTCATTAGGGTTGTTAAGTAGTTTTGATGCTTGCTTTTGAAGAAAGTTTGATTTAGATAGATTTAATACAGCTTTTGCATGATTTCTAGCAATTTTAAATTGGGAGAGTGATTCAGGTGTTTTTGATTTTAAGTAAGAGTTATATGCTAATGACTTTTGGGCTGTTGCTCTGGCACAATTGCCATCAAACCATTTTGGAGAGTTTGATCTTTTAGTGAATTGTTGACTTGGTATGAATAAATCCATACCAGCTAGTATTAAGTCACAAATGTGGGACTGGGTAGAATTGGGATCACTAGACTGCCATGGAACATCAGCAACATAATTTCTAAATCCATCCCAGTCTGCCCTGTCAAAGTGCCATCGGGTCACACTGACAGGTTCGGAATGGGGAGGTGTAGGAGGGTTAACTAATGAGGCTTTGATGAGATTGTGGTCAGAGGATCCAAGTGGTGACAGTACCTCTATCCTGTATTGATCTGGATTATTTGTCAAGAATAAATCCAAGAGATGGGCATTATGGTCAGGATTATCAGGTATTCTGGTTGGTTGCTTTACCAACTGGGTGAGATTAAATGATTCCGCAAACAGCTCGCATTCTAGACCAGCGTCGTCAGTCTGGGCAGAATGCAATAACCATTCAACATTGTGTATGTTAAAATCACCCAAAATGGTAATTTCATTGTCAAGGGCAAGGTCAAGGTTACTCAACTGAGTGGATATGGAATCAAATACACTGGGTTCCGAAGAAGCATTGGGGGAACGATAAACTACACAGATATATTTGGCAATGTTTTGGCAATTTAATTTATATAATGAGTAATCAAAACTGGATGAAGTGAAGTTTAAAATAGTATCAACTGCATATTGGGATATGATATAACAACCAGTGCCGCCCTTGTTTCGAAAGTTTGTAAGGAGATGGTAACCGGGAAAACAAAATGGAGATATATCGGTAGAGGGTGAGATTTGTGGTTCTGTGAGGAAAAGGCCCAAAGGAGATATGGACTGAAGGAAAAAATGAACTGAGTTTAAATTTGTGGTAAGGCCGCGGATGTTGGTAAAGAATAAGGCCGTACCGTCACCTCCTCGCCGATGAGCATTACCGGAAATAGCAACAGTCGCTGCCGGCACAGTCGCTTCATGGCGACCGGGAGGACCCTGTGCCTCCAGCCCTACCCTGCCGGTGGTGGCAATCCGAGGTACCACCTCATTTGATCGTAAAATTGCAGCGGCCATTACTAAAGATGTGAATAGAAGGTGTGATATGTTATGCACATGTAGTGTGGTGTAGACAGTTGAAGGTAGAGGTAATATGAGAGCATGCTGGCCTACTCTCTGTGTAAATGTGCGGGAGTAAGTGAGAATGAGAGGGCAAAAGAGTGTGTATTTATTGTTCTGAGCAAGAGATGGAAGGAGAATATAAGAGAACTGGTTCAAGGATCGTGGGAGTAAAACTGAAAGCGAGAATACAAACGTGGGCAACTGTGTGTGTGTAACCGCCAATGCAAGATCGAGCAAGCACAGTGTAGGAAGAGTTCTGGGCAAATGTGGAGATGTGCGTGGAAAAATTGAGAGGAATGAAAGTTTTTGATAGATGTGAATGAAAAAATACGGAATGTGAAGGAGGATTGAGTAGTTGGTGAGTGGGTTGTACCTCCAGAAGTGGATGAGCATGGAAGTGCTCTAGCGGACATCAGTGCGGGTAGAGGTTACTGAAATCCAATACCCTCTTTAGGGCCAGAATGATCTGCAGGTATACGTGGCGAGTGATGAGAAGGGTGGGTGATGAACTGAATGAATGTGTGTGTGGATGACAGAATTAGAAGATGTGTACTGGATACAGAGGTTGGGGGAGTGGACTTTATGACCACCACTTGATGGTGATGAGAAGTCAAGGTTCAATTGCAATTGAGGAATATAAAGGGAGAAAGACAGGAGAAATTAGTCCATTCTAGGAGGATAGATAATTTGCATGAGGATCGAAAAAAGGTAGAATATAAGAGAGAAATCGGGGAGCAATTGGATAAATATTATTTTGAGAAGATGGGGGAAGAAGAAGGTGTGTGCTGGATTTTCACAGACGAAATCTGTGCACCATGCGAGGCGGCGTGTGGGGTGATAAGAGGAAAGGGGGTGCAAGGATGAGCATGGTGGAATGAAAAGGTGAGGCAAGCTGTGGTGCAAAACAAGAAAGCATATAGTGAGTGGATGGGATGCAGAGGCATGGAGGAAGTTGAGAAGGAAGAGAGAGATTTACGTAGAAAAGAAGAAAGAGGTGCAAAGATTAGTAAGAGAGAGAAAGAAGTGAGTGGATGAGGAATCTGGAAGAAATTTGAGTGTTAAATGGAGGCAATATAAGAAAATATTCTGGAAGTAGGTAAAGGGAGCTAGACAGGGTTATAACGAAGTTAGTGGGGGAGTGATAGAAAAAAAATGGTAGATTGATAGTGGAGAAGGGAGAAAAAGTGAGCGGATGGAAAGAACACTTTAAGGAAATGTTAAACATGGAGAATGAAAGTAATGCAAGTACAAGTAGCTGGGGAATGGCTGGTAGAAGGAGAGTGGTGAGAAGGAAGGAAGAGATCAGTAGGATGGAAGTAGTGGAAGCATTGAAGAAAGTCAAAATGAGGAAAACTACTGGAACTGATGGGGTTTGTGGTGAGATGATGAAGCATGGGGGACAGATAGTAGTAGAATGGATATGGAAGATATGCAGACTGGCCTGGAGGAACGTGGAGTTCCGGAGGATTGGAAGTCAGGTATAATCATTCCCCTTTGGCGAGGGAGGCACAATCTGGCCACACTATGGGGTGGTACTATCACTCTGCGGCCAGGTTGTGTTAGGAGGAATTCAGCCATCGTATTCCCTCCGTGTCGTAAAAGGCGACTAAAAGGGATGGGATGAGGGGACCGGGGACCCCCTCCTCTGTATTATTAGTTTCCTAAAATGAAACAGGGCATAGAAACGGAAGGGGGATTGAGTTATACACTAACCGTGGAGACTGGGTCTATGAATGTGCGTGGATGTAGTACAATTGATGCTGAAAGCAAGGAGATTGGGAGAATGTTTGTGAGAAGAAAGTTGGATGTGTTAGCTCTGAGCGAAACAAAGATAAAAGGGAAAGGTGAATCTAAGTTTGGAAGTGTGAATGAAAGGATGTCAGGTGTTGATAGAGGAAAAACGAGAGGAGTGGTCTTGTCAGTGAGCCCGGAAGTTCAGCACTGTGTGATTGAATAGAAGGAGGTATCATCAAGACTGATGTGGGTGATAGCGAAATTTGGACGTGAGTTGTGGGTATTTTTGAGTGTTATTGTTCCTGGTAGTGAAAGGGATGAAGAAAGGATGAATTCTATCTGGAATGATGTTGATGAATGTCTGCAAAGTTTTGGAGCAACTGTGAATGTGGTAATGACGAGAGATCTGAATGCTAGAGTGCATAATGTGGGATTTGAAGGTGTAGTCGGCATGCATGGTGTGCCTGAAAGAAATAATAATGGGGAAAGAATGATAAGGATGTGTATTGAGCGAGAGATGATGGTTGAAAATTCCTTGTTTGAGAAAAAAGATATTTATAAGTATACATGGGTGAGGCAGGAGGGTGGAAGGGTTATTGATAGAGCATTGATGAACTATGTGGTTGTGTCCAGGAAGGTAAGAGGAAGATTGTTCGATGTGAGAGTTTCGAGAGGGGAGGGTGGAGGAATGTCTGACCACTACCCGGTGGAGGGAAAGTTAAGAGTAGGTATGAGGTGGGTGGGAGCTAGGAGAGTTATGTGTGCCAGGGAGGTTTTGAAAGTGAATGCGTTGGATAAAAGAGAGACAATGACAGAGTATCAGGAGACGTTGAAAGATGAATGGAATGCAGTGAAAGATCAGGAAAATGGTGGTGTGGAGAAGGAATGGTAGTTGCTGTAGAGTGCTGTGGTGGGGTATCCGGAAGAGGTGTGTGGTGTGAGACGAGTGGGTGGTGGAGTAAGAAAGGGAAGTGAATGGTGGTGCCAAGAAGTATGGTTGTAGCTGAGAAGAGACATGCATATGAAATGTGGCTGCTGAGGAAAGATGAGGTGTCATATGAAAGGTATAAGTAAAACAGGAATAGGGCGAAAAGGGCTGTGCGTGATGGTAAAGTGGCAGCAGATGAGAGGTGGGGTACGCGGTTGACTGAGAATTTTTAAACAAGAAAATGTTTTGGAAAGAGGTGAAGAGGGTGCAACAGAGAGAGTTTCGGATGGAAGTGTGAGTAAAAGCAGAGGATGGAAGGATGTTAACTGAGATGGATGCAGTAAGGAAGAGATGGACAGAGTATTTTGAAAAAGAGTTAAATGTAAATAAGGAAAGGGATACTGAGACTGCAGCAGATGGAAGCATGCAAGGAATAAATGTGTTGGGAGACTTGAATGATTTTTTGATCACGATGGAGGAAGTGCAGGAGGCAGTAAAGGATATGAAAGCAAAGAAAGCTGCAGGTAAGAATGGGTGTGCTATGGAATGTCTGAGAGGTGGTAGAGCGACTATTGTTAAGCGGTTAGTAAGACTGCTGAATGTGTGTTCTATGAGTGGTATGGTGCTGATTGACTAGGAGAGTGATGTGTGGTTCCGTTGCATTAAGGCAAGGAAGATGGGTATGAATGTACTAGTTTTAGGGGTGTAAGTCTATTGAGTCTTGTAGGTAGTGAGTATGGTAGACTGTTGATTGAGAGAGAGAGGGTGCAGAAGGAGTGATTGGCGATGAGTAGCGTGGCTTTAGGAGAGGGAGGGGATGCGTGGATTAAGTACTTGCTGTGAGACAGGTGTGTGAAAAGTATTTAGCAAAAGGTAAGGATGTGTTTTGGGCGTTCATGGATTTAGAGAAACTGTATGATAGAATTGATAGGAAGGCTTGGTTGACTGATTTGAGATTGTATGGACTAAATGGTAGGTTGTTAAATGGAGCGAACAATTTTTATGTAAATAGTAGATCATGTATGAGACTGGGAAATAGTGTGAGTAATTGGTTTCCCGTGAGAGCGGGGCTGTGGCAGGGATGTGTGATGTCACCTTGGTTGTTTAATATTTAAATGGTTTGTGTTGTATGGGAGGTGAATACGAGAGTGTTAGGTGGAGGTTTGAGTCTGGTGAATGCTGATGGTAGAGAGTAGAATCTGAATCAGCTGCTCATTGCGGATGATACTGCACTGGTGGTTGATGTGGAGTCAGATTGAGGCAGTTGGTAGAGGAGTTTGGAAGGGTGTGTAAAAGGAGGAAATTGAGAGTAAATGAGAATACGAGTAAAGTGATGAAGTGTACTAGGTCGGTAGATGGTAGGAGGATGAATGTAGTTTTGAAAGCTGAGTTGCTTGAGGAGACAGGGTGTTTTAAGTATTTGGGGTTACATGTTGCTGTGGATGAAATAATAGATGTAGGGATGAAGGTTAGAATGAATAAGTGGGAAAGGTACTGGGAGGAATGGAAAAAGAGTTTAGATGTTTGCTTAGAACAGATGTAAAGAGAAGGCTGTATGGGGGTTATGTGGTACCAACTGCGTTATATGGGGCTGAAACATGGAATATGATGTAGCAGTGAGGAAGAGTTTGTATGTAATGGAGATGAGTAAGAAAGCCCAGACAGCCCAAGTTTGTATATATATATATATATATATATATATATATATATATATATATATATATATATATATATATATATATATATATATATATATATATATATATATATATATATATATATATATATATATATATATATATATATATATATATATATATATCATGAAGGTAGTCGCAGTTATAGTCGTCATACATCAGCCAACGCCACCCCTGTACAGAGAGAGAGAGAGAGAGAGAGAGAGAGAGAGAGATTTGTATACAGCACTAGGTACAAAGATAGAATTTATAGCGAAGGATTACATGAAGGGTTAAACTTATATTGAACAACGTAGGCTCACACGAAAACGTATAATTTGGAATACAGCGGATGAAACAGAAAATGACACCATTCAGGAACAGAAGAATGGGTCATAATTACTGAACCGGAAGACCAAAGACTCATAACCTCAATATTTAATATAGGTCTGTTTATGAAATAAATTAATAAAAACAGAAATAAAACAGCCACGAGTTGTCTAAACGACCAACAGCCAGAAACACGAGTGTCGGCTGCCCCACCACTGCCATACCTTTACGCAGTCAGCCACAAGCAACAGCCAATACGTTTCAGCACCCACCTCTGAAGGGCACCTCAGCAGATTGGGTTGCGTTATACTACTTACCTCAAGATTAGGACTGTGACGTTTAAACTGTCGGTATTCACATAATATATAATAAATTGTGAAAGAAATCGTATTATTTAGTTAAGATAAAATATGTAGCTGTCTGATCATGGACGCATATTTCCATATTTTAAAGAATTAATAAAGACCTAACAGCAACAGAAAATAACTGTTGGGGAAGAGGAGCCTTGATCTCTTCTTTCAAATTTGCTTCCAGAACTTTATACAGAGTTTGCTATCATTTTAAAATAATACAAAGTTACAATGGATAAAAGCAACCCCATGTATACTAAAGGAGCTGTAGGACTTCACATCTTGATAATACAGTATATTCTAGTTTCAACTTTACCGTATACTACAAAAGTGAGATCCCCCTATAAATAACCCAAAACTCCAGAAGAAATCTCCACCCTTCCTCCCTTGAAAATTTAACAGATCAACGCAGCATACAAACAGTAAACATGTACATTGCAATAGATACAAAGGTCTAACTAAAAAGGAACTAAAGAAATATCAAATATGCACTGTTAATTGATATGCTCATGCAGCATCTTCAGCTGAGCCCAATATATTATTAATCTATTAATTAATTATTTTAGGTATTTATTTCATTTATTTAATGCTAAATCATAAACATTAGTTTCCACTCTTATCATGATCAGCGCCCATCTCACAATTCCTCCACGATTTCTCATCTAAACATCTCCCATCCGATCTGACCGTCTTCTTTACATCAGTGGACAAGCCCTCCAAAGAGTTGGTCAGTATATCGTTTTGGGTCACCTTTGAAACACCTATGACCCTGCTTACACGGTGCCGGCTGTTAAGCACCCACAATCAGGAATGGTATGGGGGTGTTTCTCAGGTGAATATCTAATTTTGGAATCACAGATGATATGCATATTTCCATAACAAAGTAACAATACATGTAAAAATACTGATGCATAATATGTTACGATTGGCTTCTCTGACACAATTAGATACTGGAGGTTTTCAGACACAGCATAATTATACACCCACCGCAAATTATCTTAGGACCTACACACACAGCATTGCTATAGGAGAGTTGTCTGTCTTTGTTTTGTGTTTCCATCTCTAACAAGTGAATTCTGGGGGCAAAAAGTAACTGGCAATTCCTCTGGTGTTGGCGGGAGGTGGTGAAACACTCAGCACGTCTATGCTTGTTCGGAAGTGAGAGTGGGAGTATATGTTCCCGTCGCCCCGAGCTTGCACCTCCCTCTTTTTTTTTTTTTTTTTGTATGCATTACTGTTTGCCCTGTTATTTTCCTAGAGTCAAGTTGTCATGCCTGGAAAGTACTCCTCAAGGGATGAGAGGGTCCGTATCTTTGCATGGAGGCAGGATAATGTCCCTATCGACACGATTTGTGAACGTACTGGACGCGCAAAGTCAACCGTGAAGATTCTTCCTTCAGTGCGCTGCCTGCCACCTGATGTCATACCAGTGCACAAGCATAGTGGTGGAAAGAAGGGGACGACTTCCAGAGCTACAGATACACTTTCTGAAGAGGGAAGTAATCAAGAATCCTTGAGTGACAGCAGCAGAACTGATGAGAATGCATCCCCAGCTGTTACAAGACGTCTCAAATCGAAATATTCAACACCGCTTGCAGAAATAGCTGGGTTGGCCAAGCCGCACCACAGCCAAGAAACCACTTCTCACTGACCACATGAAGAAGCAGCACATTCAGTTTGCCAAGAAGTATGCACACTGGACATCAGATGAGTGGAGAAAAGTTATGTTTTCCGATGAAAGCACATTTCAAGTGTTCCAGGTGCGTTCTGCCAAGATTTGTCGCCCTGTCTCCCGTAGTCGATATGACCCTGCTTACTTGGTGCCGACTGTTAAGTACCCACAATCAGTAATGGTATGGGGGTGTTTCTTAGGTGAATTGAGAGGAGGAGGCCTCTACTTTCTTCCTAAGAACTTGATGATGATTGGTGGCCGGTAAATTCACTCTGAAAGATCATTTGTTAGACTTTTTTGCTATTCATGGGTGCGACTTTTTCATGCACGACTCAGCTCCATTTCACAAGTCGAGAAAGGTGACAAAATGGCTTCAGGATAATCGGAGTGAGGTCCTCGACTGGCCTGGCAACAGTCCAAATCTAAATCCGATAGAAAACTGCTGGGCAAAGATGAGAAAATCGTGGCAGAGAAGAAGATACCCAATCTGGACAACCGCAAGACTGAATTGACAAATGTTTGATGCCAAATGTCCTTAAATTACATTAGAGATCTAAGTGATTCCATGCCAAAACGCATCCAACTGTTCCTGAAAAACAAGGGAAACATGAGTTCATATTAATGAATGGCATTTCATGAACAAACATTGTGATATACTATGATTTTTGTGGTTTTTAATACCTTGTGGGGGAAGGTCCTAAGTCAATTTGAGGTAGCTGTAAAGGATAGTATCAAATATGACACTTCGATGACATACATACATACATATATCTTGGCTGCTTCCCCCAAGGAAAGGGAGGTAGCCGAGGCAGGACGACACCCTCCCGATTTACTCATCCACTCAAACTCATTCA
This sequence comes from Coenobita brevimanus, assembly GCF_032717465.1. Taxonomy (NCBI): domain Eukaryota; kingdom Metazoa; phylum Arthropoda; class Malacostraca; order Decapoda; family Coenobitidae; genus Coenobita; species Coenobita brevimanus. The sequence goes on along the minus strand of NC_137039.1, from coordinate 14,587,494 downwards.
TTCGCATCCTTAGTCCCAAGGAGAGACGGGACAGATCCTCATCGCTCCACACTGCACAAGGGTCAACTGCGCAGTGCAATCTGTGACATCCACAGCAGGGCCCGGCAGTAGAGCTGGTTTACCCCTGCCACAGCATAATGAACCCATCCCCTTACCCGCACATGACCTGATCAACTGATGAGACCAAATGCGGGAGAATATCCCCTCAGGGCTGTGTCATCATTTATTCATTCACAGTTGCACTCCAATCATTTCTATCAGCACAGCCACTCTTCCTTGCTCAACAGGCATCCCTCTCGCATCCAAAGCTCTCTTCACACTGTCCATCCATCCTATCTGTGGTCTTCCTTTCGGCCTTACACATCTCACATCAGATCTAGTTATCTTTTTTATCATTGATGACAAGACTTAAATATCTGCCACCAGCCTTAACAACAGTAATGGTTTGGGGCGACGTTACTGACTTCATCTCTCATTCGCTTTCTTATTTTTCCTCTTCATATGTCCCTTGCTTCACTAACTGATCAGTGCATCGGTCTGTATATATTTCCATAATTATATCCGTTGCCACAAACGCCATTTCATAATACAGTACTATTGTCTTAATGTCTCCTGTCTGGTAGTTTGTGACGTCTCTTGGGCCTGGCTCATTTATGTCTAGTCATATTGGAGATGCCAGATAGTGATTCGAACTACATTGCTCTGAAGCAACAACTGCCCAGTTGTCTTTGACCAGTATATTCCAATGCATAGTTTTTCCCCTCTTTCACGTTGCATTGCTTTACACATTTATAATTTATGCGTATCATGCATGATTCCATATTATCTTTCGAAGCTGTCCCACAGTAAGAATCATGACATAGACTAAACACCCCAGATTTTACACGTAATGTTACAGCGAGGGTAAATGATGTATGATGACTATAACTGGGACAATTTTCATGATTTTTTTTTTTGCCTGCATTTATAATCCTATTGGTACTCTGCATTAACATGCGAGTAATAAATATTGTTTCTGGTGATATTTTAAGCACTCAGCTACATACATAATATTGCCAATCATTATGGCGTCTGGCATACCTACCCACCACTCACGTCCGTTGTTACAGTACGAATGCCCTTTCATTCATGTTTACGCTACTATTGCAACGTTGCCACATCTTGACAGGAGGTAAAACAGGGGGTATTGGATGTCCTCGAGGCAACTGTACCATCACCGTCAATCCTGCTGTACAAGATCAGCTTCAAGCAGAAGGTACCAAACGACGTAACACAAACAACCAATCCATCAAACCACCATTACTCAAATGAGCAATTAAAAATCTGCCCAGTAAGGACAACATGGTCATTAGAAAGGCGGACAAATCCAACATTTATGCACTTCTCAAAAAAAGAAGATGAAGAAGAAGAAGAAGAAAGGAAAAATAACTATTTGCAAAAACACAATGCACTTCTCACTGCTACTAAAAAATTTTGTCAGATCACCAGAGACCCAGTCGATTCACTCAAGAAGAAAATATCTCTGACTGTAACCTGCAATGGCGTACAAGACCAGCAGCCCTTCACACCCATCACAGGAAACTTTTCTCTAGGATACAAGGATATTAACGTTCTATCCCATAAGCCAAACCACCTTACATTTCTCAAGTTGCCACTCTCACATATTGCTGTCTTTATATATCAACAAACTCATATATCAACAAACTCGTAACAGCCAAGTATTCCCTGAGATCAACAGAAGAACTAATTAAAATTACGTGTACTACGCGGCCATATGGTATTATAGCTTTGCTGGTCGTGTAGAGTCTGTTTACCAGTGTGCAAGCTGATCAGACCATTGAAATAATCTGGAACTATGTGTACCACCACCCACCCCTGCTCACTCCCAAGATCCAGTCCCTGAAGGCCCCGTCACACGATCAGTGGGCAAGTGTGGTGGTACAGCATGGGAGCGGAGAATGCGTGGAAAATGATCGTGTAGACGTGCGGAACTGAAGCACCATCCTTGCTCGAGCAAGTTCGTCAACAACACAAAACTCCAGCTGAACCACGTTCGTCGGCACCATGCTTGGCCACCACACTTGCCCACTGATCGTGTGACGGGGCCTTTACACTAGAGCGGTTACTGAAAGTCTGCACAACAGAAACGCCATTTAGAAGCCCTGATGGGAAGTTATATTAAGTCAACGAAGTCAGCATGGACTCCCCACTGCAACCAACTTTCGCAGACTTTTACATGTGCCACCTAGAAAACAAAATATAAGACGACAGCTTGCGACCTACTACTGACTGGTGCTATGATGACATACGTAGTGACATTGGACGAGCACCACATACATGACCTTAAAATCAAGATGAAAGGTGAACCTGAACATAGCTTTCTTATGAACTAGTAAGTATTCACACAAAAAATCCTTTTCTTGATGCTCTAAATTAAGGTTACAATGGGCGATATAATACTGTAGATTTTGTAAAGATTACTGACGTAGGTAAATGCCTGAGTCCTGTGAGTGAGTGTCCTAAATGATATAAACTTTCAATCATAAGATCCTACTTGCGTCGTGCTGATAATGTTCGTTCTTCCTGGGACCTTTTTCATGTAGAGCTGCATTATTGATAAAGAAATTCATAAGTTTATCTCCATCAGACTCACTGGAACGAAACAGTACACCACATATTTTAACATAACATCTTTTCCTGTACCAGATTCGTACAGCTTACCTCACAAAAGTGTACTGAGAGGGACTGTATATCGTAACGGACACTTAAGATAAGTTAAACTTAGTCATTTCTTACAGAAACAAAAAAGTCTGTAATTTCACAACGAAAAAAAAACTCTGTGGATATCCCACTTCACTGTGCCAGTATAGTATATTTCATCCCCACATGAGGATTGCAAGTCTCGTCACGTAAGTTACATTGTCATAACAACTACTACACTTAGCAGGCGCCTAACTATGCACTTATCGTTTGAGCCTTTATAGACACCATGCACAAGCATCATAATGGCAGACTAACAAGACAACACTAAGTTAAAAACAGTTATATTGAAACACATGACTCGCGATTATAAACTCTGTATTAATTATGAACAACGCACTTATTATGCATAGCCAGATAACAGACCAGGGTAGAATACTAAATGTTTTTTTCTTACACATCTCCTATACATAATATGTACAGCGAGTGCAGGTACGAGCAACAACCACATGGGCCGCATACCATCAGGGTCACCATCCCTACAGGAACAAGCAACGTACAATCACAAAGATTACTTGCCGACGTGTCACCCACCCTCCGAAACTGGACAAAAACATAATCTGAGAAGACAGACCCATGTAGACTCACTAGCCGTTAGACGTGGACTACGATCGCTTAACAATTTGAACTATTTATTATTCCTTTTAACTGATTACTTATTATATCGGCATTCTGACATTTTAATCTAAAAATTGTAACAGCTGCAAATGAGTAATAGTTTAGTACCCAATACGTCCTGTCGAACCGAGTGTAATAAATATAAGAAAACAAGAATTATGGAAGTCTGCATCACCAGCTCGACTCTGATATTCAATGTATTCTGAGAAAAATTGAAAGAAAAAATGATAAATATTAACTACGCTCAGATCTTTAACCAAGTTTGTAACAAAGATAATATACTGCTAAAATATACAATCAAACACATTTTATATATATATATATATATATATATATATATATATATATATATATATATATATATATATATATATATATATATATATATATATATATATAAAATGCTAGGAAGAAGGAACCAAAGGCCACGAGCCTGCGATGACTGTTCCTTCCAAGAGAAAAACAAAATACAAGACAGAACCAAATTCAAGGTCCGTTCATTTCGAGATACCTGGACATACTGCGTTTGAAAGACTGGAGAGCATAAGAAACAGGAATTCAGACAGAAGGAGACAGTTCCAGAGTTGACCTGTTGCATAAATGAAGGAATGAGAATAACGGTTAACTCTTGCATTAGTGAGTTGGACAGAAAAGGGGTGAGAGCTTGCTGCTAGACGGGTGCTACATGCTCGTTGTAGAGGTGGAGGAATGCAAGCAGACAGTTCAGAGGAGCAGTAACCATTGAAGTAGCGATAGAAAAGAGACAAAGATGCAACAGTGCGGCGAAGAGACAGAGGTTGAAAGGAGCCAATAAGAGGAGGAATGTTAATGAGACGAAAAACCTTTGACCTCACCCTATTGAGAAGAGCTGTATGTGGGGAACCTCCCCACACAGGGGCGGATAAAACCCGTCTATAGAGTCAACAATTGTGCAGGGGTAAAGAAGGAACGGAGTCGGCTTAGCACACCTAATCCCCTGGAGGCAGATTTTACAAGAGATGTAATATGATCTTCCCAAGATAAGTCTCGAGTAAATAAAACCCCAAGCAAGTTCAAGGATAATGCAGGGTTAAGCTGAATATTATTAAAGATTAGTGGGTACACCTGTGGAAGATTTTGTCGGGTTGATACGTGTAAGAACTGAGTCTTTGATGCATTAAAACAACAAGATTATTTTTACCCCAGTCAGAGATACTAGCCAAGTCAGACATAAGGTGTGCCATAGCTTTATCCCTTGATTGCTGAAGTAACTGCTGATATAGATGTTGCAGGAACCGAATGGTAAGGTTAAGGATAGAGTCATCAGCGTAGGAGTGGATAAGGTTAGATGAAAAGCTTAGGTCATTGATGCATAAAAGAAAGAGAGCTGGTGATAGGACAGAGCCCTGAGGAACAACACTGATGATATATCAAGGAGAAGAACGATGGCCGTCTACAACAGCGACTATAGAACGACCAGAAAGGAAGCTATAGATGAAGGCACAGATAGAAGGATAGGAACCGTAAGAGGGCAGTTTGGAAATTAAAAATTTATGCCAGACTCGATCGAAAGCCTTTGAGATGTCAAGTGCAATGGCAAACCTATCGCCAAAGTCCCGAAAGGAGGATGACCAGGAGTCTGAAAGGAAGGTGAGAAGATCGCCAGTGGAGCGTCCCTGACGGAACCCGTACTGACGATCAGAAAGAAGGTTGTGATAGGAAAGATGCTTTAAAATTTTTCTGTTAAGAATTTACCCTAAAACTTTTGAGATACACGATGTTAAAGCAACTGGGCGATAGTTAGAGGGATGGGAATGGTCACCTTTTTTTGGGACTGGCTGAATGAGAGCAAACTTCTAGCAAGAAGGAAAGGTACAAGTTGACAGACAAAGGAGAAAGAGTTTACCTAGGCAGAGTGTAAAAATAGAAACACAGTTCTTGAGAACAACAGGAGGGACTCCATCAGGCCCATATGCCTTGTTAGTATTGAGGCCTGTGACGGCAGAATATACATCAGCTGAAGAAATTTTAATGTCAGCCATGAGGAAGTCAGTGAGGGAAAGTGACGGAGGAACAGCACCAGAATCGTCTAAGGTGGAATTGGAGGAGAAAGTCTGAGCAAAGAGATCTGCTTTATCATTAGAAGAAATAGGTACAGAACCATCAGAGTAGAAAAGAGGAGGGAAGGATGATGAGGTAAAGTTGTTAGAAAGGTTTTTGGCAAGGTGCAAGAAGGAGCGGGAAGAATTCGAGTTGGAGAGTTGAGAGTATTTAGTATGGATGAAATTATTCTTAGCAGAGAGAAGAACAGACTTAGCACGATTCCGGGCAGAAACGTAAAGATGATGTGATTCAGGGGTGTGTTGGCTCTGGTACCTTTTATAGGCCCCCTCCTTGTTGCAGACAGCATTAGAACAAGCGTGATTAAACCAAGGCTTTCTTGCGTTAGACAGAGGATATGAGAAAGGAATGTATGCTCCTATGCGCGAGAGAATAACCTCCGTAATGCGCCAGGCACACTCAGATGGCTCCCGGTCATGGAGGCTATAATCATTCATGGGAAAATCAAAGAAGTACTGCCTGACGGCCTCCCAATCCGCAGCTCCAAAGTGCCACGGACGACGTTTCTTCGGAGGGTCCATAGGCCGTACCAGAGCGATAGGACAGGTTAAGGTGATAAGGTTCTGTTTGCACGAGCCCAATGGAAAGAAAAGATTAACAGGGTAAAGAGAAAGATTAGTTGTAAGGAAGAGGTCAAGTATGTTGGATCTCTCTCTAAGGCGGTCAGGGCTATGGGTATGGTGCTGTACAAGCTGCTCTAGGTCATTAAGGATTGAAAAGATGTAGGCTTGTTCCCCAGGTGGATCAGTGAAAGGAAAGGAGAGCCAAAGGTGGTGGTGTTCATTGAAATCTCCAAAAATGGAGATTTCAGAGAAAGGAGAAATGGATAGAATGTGTTCCATCATAGAAGTAAGATAGTCGAAGAATTTTTGATAGTCAGTAGAATTAGGGGATAAGTAAACAGCACAGATATATTTAGTCAGAAAATGACAGGAGAGCCGAAGCCAGAGTGTAGAGAATTCAGAAGAATGGAGTTCAGAAACACAAGAGCAAGATAAGTCATTGCGTATATATACACACAGCCACCTTTGGCTTTGAAATGAGTATAGAGATAGCAGGAGGATACAGAAAAGGGTTTGCTGTCAGTTGCCTCAGACAGCTGAGTCTGGGGGATGGGGTTGAGCCTTTACATAACGATGAGAAATAATTGAAACTTGCAACTTCCACTTCGTCTTATATCACTACTCGACAAATTTCAACTTTTTATTTAGTTCAGAAATGAGAATGGAGGAATTGGGATAAATTGACGGTGCTGATTGCAAATATGTTTTTAGTTTTTTTCTATCACACACAGATTTTCTGAAATTTTACATTGAAAATTTTCTTACACAAGTCAGAAATAAGTATGCTCCTATCACCTGGTTATGCCAGGAATATATTTTTTTAATTGAGAAATATTAATTGGGATGTTTAAAGTACTATGCAGAAACAAGATCAAGTTTATTATTCCACTGCTGCCTGTAAATTTCACTGTGAATACAGGTACTCATAGCACAGTTTTTTATTATTTCTTTTTGTGCTCTACATCAGTTTCCCATGTTAGCGTCCAACAACAGTCCGCCATCATACTAGCGCCATTTCTACCTTGGTAACTTTGTTCCATTACCGTAATATCGTGGTGAAAATGTTCAACCTCTTCATCACTAACATTGCCGAAGTTTGTTGAAAAAAAAAAAAAAACGAGATGTGAATGAAGAAAATGGATTTTATGGGACATGCGGCATCCTAGTTCATGGTACGCAACCAGAAGGTCTTCGACGATTTCCACATAATTATCTCTGCGATGGCTGCCCAGAAAACCAGCACAAATTTTCTTAAGAGACCTCCAAGCCAGAAGACCGTCTGCCTCGAGGGTTGCATCAAACTGATTGTCTTTCATCAAGCCATGAATTTGTGGCCCAATAAAAGTACCTTCCTTCAATTTGGCATCGCTAATATTAGGGAAGACTTTCTTCACTGTGGAAGCCTGCACCTGTCTTATCAAAGGCTTTGGCGAAGTTTTTCATCAAGTCTAACTTGATATGATGTGGCAAAAGTATATCATCCGCTTGGATGAATGGTTCGTTCTGGACGTTGTGTACACCGGCTTCTTAGGAACTTCAGGGAGGTCACTCAAGCAGAATGTAGCGCTGCTGTACATCACGGATGTACAATTTCCGTGAAACCTCTTTGTGGTCCAAGCAGCATGGCAAACACTTTCAAATCGTCGCAGATTTTCCTTCGAATTCATCATACTCGGTCAAAATTTGTATGTTTCCTTCATTTCAGGAACTAAAACAAGTGGTACACTGGGTAACATGTTCCTGGTGTCGAGAACACCCTTCAGACCTGATTTGCTGGAGTCCATGAAAAGTCTCCATTCGTCAGGATCATGAATCCTTCTCAAGCCTTCGAGCAGACCTGTGATGTTGCCACAGTAACATACTCCTCCTGCATCCTGAAACTCGTCACCATTGTGTCTGGATGTAACAGTTCCATTCTTGCAGTCTCGAAAGGAATAGTTCTGACTGTTGTTTTCATAAATTTAGGTCATGTACATGATCGTTACGGTGGCCTTCGGTGACTATATGGGGTACTTTGCCAGACGGTCGACATTCGAAGTCAGAATCGGGGACAGCTGCTCCAGATGCCTGTCTATCTTTATCCTCATCTGAAGTCTTGAAAACACATTTATTTGTTGGTGGCCTTGCAATGGGAAGGTCCTCCACGTATTCGACCTGTCTTATTGCCAACAGTAAATATGGACAGACATTGCTGCTCTTGGTTCTGGAAGAAAATGACACAACTTTCGTCATGCAAAAGTAGCGATCTGTTGGTGTCACGAACTTGCGCTAGTGTATTTGTAGGTTCGTAACATTTTGTTCAGTCAAAACTGCGAATTCTAGTGGAATTCTCATTGTGTATCGCTCAGTTTAACCGCCCATGTATTCACTTGATTGGGACGGTTTTCAGAACATTTTTCACTGTTTCATAAGTGATCGTCCTTGCGCGCAATATTAGCTTCTTCGCTGAGTGATTTATTGTGAGTGTGTATTGTTCACTTTATTTTCGTTGACCGTTGAAGCAAGCACGCCCATCCCTCGCCCCCTTCCATAATTCGAACTCAGTCAGGCTTGGAATGTTGTGGGAATAGGTTCATTTGTGCCCAGCGTGGAGCAGTGCTGCTGTTGTACAGCGAGTTCCTGAAATCTTCACCTAGTGTGAATCTGCGTAGAGGTTCAGTGTGTTTCCAGCGTCTGTCCTACGCACCAACGCCCAGTCATTCCACTGAGCCCCTTCTACTGACCAGTATTTCTTTTCATTTTTCCTAGGTTTAAGTTTAGCTTTTGAGTGAGCGAGTGAGTGTATTCTCCTTGTTATTTTGAATTCATCTTGAGACTTATGTAACGTAAATTTATTTCATTGTAATTAATAAATTTACAGCTCTTTTCCTTTGAGCTTAATGTACAGTTAAACTCATGTTTTATTTCTCCACATTAAGCTTATTTTAGTTGCTGCTCCTAGTTTGCATAAACGCTTTGCATTATTCATAACTGGTAGTTAGGCCAGACCTTTTGTATTAAGCTTAAATCCGTTGTGCCAGCCAGGAGTTAATGCACCGGCAAGAACCTGTTTATTACTATTAGTATTAGTTATTGATTGTCAGGGGTGGAGTCACTTTCTCGAGAGGCTAACAGTACTACAAATAGCACTTGAGAGTAATTAGTCTCTGGTGTGTGCTGTTGAGAAAGTTTATAAATTCTCATCCTTAGAGAATCGGCGAAGTAAGCCTGCATAAAGTGAAACTCTCTGCTTGAGTTCACAGGGCAATTCCTTGTCCATATTTTCAAGTAACATTTTTAGCATTATTAATTTGAAAACAAAACCCCGTGACATCTGGCGACCTCATTCCAGGATATTAACTCCTAGCTCTAAAGTTATTAACGAGATAATACTCACTCACTCATACTTAGGTATTTATCATTAAAGTCTATAGGCACTATCTTACTGGTGATTATTAATTCATTTCTATTAATTTTACATAATAGTTTCCACAGTCAGTTATTTTTTTCTTTTTTTTTTTCTTTACCAGTTTAACTAGATAAAACTGGTCACTACTAACCTGTGCCTATATTCTTTACTCTTGATTACTGGCATTTCTCTGCAAAATAGCAGTCAGTACTTAGTCTTTAGTTCACTCAGACGGAGTTAGCATCATGTCTACCAACGTCTATGTACAGGAAGCTAAAGATATGGGGCTTAGTAACCCCGAGAAAATTAAGGACTACGTCCTCTCTCGTTTTAGTTACGAGCAGCAACGTGAGAATAATGCTCGTGAAGAACGTCGAATTCAGCGTGAGGAACGCGAAAGAGAACGTGAATATGAGCGAGAACAGCGCGAGGAACGCGAGAGAGAATGTCAACACGAGCAAAAACAACGTGAACTCGAGTTAGAACAAGAGCGACAACAACGCAAATACGAGCAAAAACAACGCGAACTCGAGTTAGAACAAGAGCGACAACAACGCGAATACGAGCGAGAACAATGAGAGAGGGAGCGAGAACACGAACGTGCCAAGCGCAAGGCACATGAAAAACATGAACTTGAGCTGAGGCTCAAGCAAGACTCCTTGGCTTCAGACACATCTGGTGCAGCTAACCCAAGCTCCATGAGCGCTCTCCCTGCACATGTTTTGGCGACCCCACACATCAAGCTTCCTCCATACAAGGAAGGTGAGCGAATCGAGCCATTCATAGCTCATTTCGAAGACATGGCTCAGCTGTACCAGCTGGATGAGGAAGATAAGCAGCTCCAGTTTCTTAGCTTGTTTGAGGGCCCTGCCCTCGATATTCTCCACAGAATTCGTGGAGACAATCTTATGTATGAGATGATGAAGGCCGCACTCGTCAAAGCGTACGGTCTCACAGTTGATGACACCAAGAGTCAGTTAATGAGAGCGCATTTACAAGAAAAAGAGACTGCCGTTCAGTTTCTAGATCGGCTTACTGCTTACTTAAATGAGTGGATGGAGAAAGATGAAATTCCTTCCATGCGTGAGGGGATAATCGACCTTATGCTGCGCACGCAGCTAGAAAAGTCATGGCCTGCTGAACTTATGGCTCAGCTTAAAATCTGCCAGGTAAGGGATGCCAGCCAAATGGTGAACAAGGCTGATGCATTCTTCACTGCATACGGGTATCAAACTCGTAAGCAGCACACCTGGAACAAGAAAGCTGACAAATCTGAGAAACCGTCTCGGACTGAACCCCAGCAACAAGGCCGCTCCCAGAATAATGGCCAAAGTCCAAATCTGCAGAAGAAGGACCAGGGGCAAAATACCCAGAAACCTGAGTGGAAGTTGTAAAACAAGTACCCTAACCAGCAGCAGTATCAGCCACGCAGCCGACAATCGGGACTGTCCTTTTCAGCACCAGCCCCAGTGTATCAGAGGCAGGAAGCGAACACAGCCTACGTTCCTCAGCAGCAGCACAGTGGTGTCGTCCCTAGCAGTACAGGTACTTCCCCACAGTTCACTAGTCCCCCAGCGACAGTGAACCCTCCTCCACAGATGTTCAATGCTCCATCTCCCCAGACAGTGAGTACGACCCCTCAAGCATCAAGTTCTCAGGGCACAATGTTTGCTGCATCATTTATTCAGCAGCCTCATCAGTGGCTGGCTGCTTCCTCCACAGGCCCTCCCACAGGTGACAGTGCTTTCCTTGTTCAGCCAGGGTTGGTGGGAGGTATTCCTGTGAAGGTCCTGAGAGACAATGGGTCCTCAGGTTGCTCTGTCAGGCAGAGTCTAGTTCGGCCTGAGGAGTACACAGGTCGACAGATCCAAGCTAACCCTATTGATGGATCAGTGAGATTGTTCCCTGAGGCACGTGTCCAGGTGGCATCTCCATTTTACACTGGTACGACAGTCGCAGTTGTCATGCCAGAACCTTTGTTTGACCTTATCATAGGCAATATTCCAGGTGCCAAGTATAGTTGCACCGCAGATGACGCTACTCAGACTTCGGCTGCAGTAACACGAGCCATGGCTGAGGCTCCGAACTGTGTCACCCCTGTGACCATTGCATTGCCACAAGATCTGATGTGTAGTCAAGTTGTTGTTCAAGAACAACATTCTGACCCGACACTTACTGCCATGCGGAAGAAACAAAAGGGTAAAGTGATAAAGTATTCACGGGGAGGTCAAGCCAAGTTCTTTCATAAACAAGGACAGTTATACCGTGAGTCACAAACACCCTAAGGTGAGGTTCGACTGCAGTTCGTCGTTCCCGCTAAGTATCGCCAAGCAATGTTAGAATGGGGTCATTGTTCAGCCTCAGGAAGTCACATGGGCAAAAGGAAACCCAGGGCCGTATCCGTGCTGACTTTTTCTGGCCAGGGATGGGACGAGAAATAGATAGCTTCATGCTTTCCTGCAATGTGTGTCAACGTACCACTAATCAGGGACATGTCCTTCCTATGCCATTTGAATCCACTCCCATAATCTCAGAGTCAGTTGAGAGACAGGGCAGTGGTAACGTAGGCACAGACCTGATGTCTCGCCTGCTAACTGATGACTAACACGGGCAACTGTTGTACACTGGGTTCCATGATGCCCGTTCTCAGAGATATGTGCAATCCAAGGACCAGCCTGGTTCCCAGTTAAAAGTGTACCAGTAATACCTGACGTCTTGCCTGTTGGTTCCACAGGACACATTATGTCCAGGACCTGTATATACATGTATACCATAGGTTAAGGGGAAGTTTGAGACCCCTGTGAGGACAATCCGAGGCTGCATATGAATTACCTTGTGGTGTCTTGAGCTGTGGGCCTTCACGATTGGATTCCTGGAGAATGCACATTATCCACATGAGTGTTCACACCCATGGTGGGTGTTATAATGTGACTTGCCCGAGATTGCATAGGGATTCTCAGCTTCCTGTCATTAATCGTAAGTGTAGAGTTAGGTTAACCAGTAAACTGCCCGTTCTCAGAGATTTGAGCAATCCAAGAACTGGCACGTTTCCTGGTTAATAATGTTAGGTTAACCAGTAAACTGACCGTTCTGAGAGATTTGAGCAATTCAAGAACTGGCACGTTTCCTGGTTAATAATGTAGGTTAACCAGTAAACTGCCCTTTCTGAGAGATTTGAGCAATCCAGGAACTGGCAAGTTTCCTGGTTAATAATGCTAGCTTAACCAGTAAACTACAGGGGTCTTGAGAGATTTGAGCAATCCAAAGACTACGTTTCATGGTTAATAATAAACATAAGTACCGATTGCTAGGCAGAGAGAGAAAGAGAAATGACACTTTTGATGCTCCACCTTGATTCCTTTCGTAGGTGCAGCTGGCGGGTACAGCATTGTCGTGGAGATCACCTGATCGCCTCTGCCGCATGCTGCCGCCTCTTCTCTGCCTCGTCATCATTATTTACTATTGTATTACATAATTTTACATGTAGGCACAGTTACACCACAACTGTCACACCTACACCGTGTATTACATACATCACGCTACATAACAATTACTTGTTAATGTAAATGTAGAGAAGTTTTCGCTCAGTTTGACCCGAGTACAGGATTTTTCACCGTCGTCTCGGAGTTTTTTTCCTTAAGCTTGCTTCTATTAACGTAAATATGAGGTTTTTATGCTCATGGGCGACTGTGATTTTCTCCTGTAGCAGGATAGTACACACAACACAGTGTGAATCTTGTGTGAATGAGTTAGGATTTATATGTATGTAAATAAAAATAAAAAAAATCTGAAGAAAAAAAAAATGATTTTGATGGGGCGTAATGTCATGAACTTGCGCGAGCATATTTGTAGGTTCGTAACATTTTGTTCAGAGTGAAAACCAGGAATTCTAGTGGAATTCTCATTGTGTATCACTCAGTTTAACCATCCATGTATTCACTCAATTGGGACAGTTTTCAGAACATTTTTCACTGTTTCATAAGTGATCGTCCTTACGCGCGACATTAGCGCTTTCGCTGAGTGATTTATTGTGAGTGTGTTTCGCTCACTTTATTTCTGTTGAACGTTGAAGCAAGCACGGCCATCCCTCGCCCCCTTCCATAATTCGAACTCAGTCAGGCTTGGAATGTCGTGGGAGCAGGTTCGTTTGTGCCCAGCGTGGAGCAGTGCCGCCGTTGTACAGCAAGTTCCTGAAATCTCCACATAGTGTGAATCGGCGAAGAGGTTCAGCGTGTTTCCAGCGTCCGTCCTAAGTACCGACGCCCAGTCATTCTGCTTAGCCCTCTCTACTGACTAGTATTTCTTCTTGTTTTTGCTAGGTTTAAGTTTAGCTTTTGAGTGAGCGAGTGAATGTAGTCTTCTTGTTATTTTGAATTCATTTTGAGGCTTATGTAACGTAAATTTATTTCATTGTAGTTAATAAATTTACAGGTCTTTTCCTTTGAGCTTAATATACAGTTAAACTCGTGTTTTATTTCTCCACATTAAGCTTATTCTAGTTGCCGCTCCTAGTTTGCATAAACGCTTTGCATTATTCATAACTGGTACTTAGGCCAGTCCTTTTGTATTAAGCTTAAATCCGTTGTGCCAGCCAGGAGTTAATGAACAGACAAGAACCTGTTTATTACTATTAGTATTAGTTATTGATTGTCAGGGGTGGAGTCACTTTCTCGAGAGGCTAACATTACTACAAACAGCACTCGTGAGAATTTAGTCTCTGCTGTGTACTGTTGAGAATCGGCGAAGTAAGCCTGCATAAAGTAAAACTCACTGCTTGAGTTCACAAGTCAATTCCTTGTCCATATTTTCAAGTAACATTTTTAGCATTATTAATTTGAAAAGCAACAAAACCCCGTGACAATTGGGTGGTTACTAAGTTCTCTCCACACCATGGGAACTGCAAAGGCATCCCTGTTTTCTTTCCTGCTATCCATTCACAAAGAGAGTTGGAAGAAGGCACGCAACAGATATGGGGCCCCCATCGTTTGTCTTGGTCGACAGTTTTAACGCCAAAATAATGTAAATAAGCTGTCTTTACAAGGGACGTGATCTTCCGTTTCTGCTTCTTTGGAGTAAAACTTCCATATATATAACAGAAAGCATTAGGATCATTCACACATCAGCGAGGTATTATCAACCCATAAAGCTGAAATAAAAGTTATATTAAGCATAATCTATTTACACATACTTTAGACAGTGGATGTAGACATCTGGCAATGTATGTGTAGGATATTATACTATCTATCTATCTATTGGCAGACGCCTCAATCCCGTTCGGGGTGGCCACAAACAAATCGCCTCCACATCACCCTGTCCCGCGCCATTTCACTGCCTCGCTTCCAACTCACACCCCTCTCTCTCATATACCTCTCCACCCCATCCCTCCATCTCATCCTCGGCCTCCCCCTCCCTCTTCCCCCGTCTACCTCACTCACATACACTCTCTTCATCAGTCTTTCACCCTCCATCCTCTCCACATGGCCAAACCACCTCAGTGTATTCCTCCTAACGTTTCCTATCACATCCACATCCACACCACAATGCTCCTTTATATTCTTATTTGTCAGCCTGTCTCTCCATGTGACTCCACAGGCTCCTTTTAAATAACTCATTTCCACTGCTCTCACTCTTGACTTGTGTCCTTCCAGCAACGTCCAAGCTTCACTTCCATACGTTAGAGTTGGTATCACAATACTGTCATGTAGTAACTTTTTCACTTCCATGCTCACTTCCTTGCTTCTTATCACTGCTTTCAGGGAACCAGCAACCTTTCTTCCCTGCTGTACCCTTTCAAGCACTTCACTCTCCAAACCTCCATCCATACTCATCACACTACCCAAGTACTTAAACGTACTCACATCTTCCAATTCCTCACCATCCAACCTCGCTGTACATTCAATGACTTCACCTCTCTCAAAGACCATCACTTTACTCTTCCCTACATTCACCTTTAGATTCCGTTTCTTACACACTCTCCCAAACTCATCCACCAAGCCTTGCAGGATATTATACACTGCATATATATGAAGACGTATAAAGAGCACAAATAAAACGATGAAAAGGACTCTTGTAATAAAAGGATGCATGTGAGTGTAGTGATTTTAGAGAAAGAAAAACTCTACGTGTTAGTGCAAAATCAACATTGTATTTAATATATGCACCACGTAGTTGCATTGGGATACCTATTTTTGTCTCTGAACTGAAACTCTTGTCGAGCAGTGTATTCAGTAAAAAGCTCTGACCGTTTTAGCTGCAGTGTGACGCTTCATTTTGTTATAGCTAGTATAATTTTATTTTATTATGACCAAGAAACTCCGCTTTGTAATGAAGAGGTTTAAAAAGGTTATGTAAATTTATTGGTTTTAAATTTCTACTACTGAGGTGAACAAAATTGCGATGAGATGGCAAGCTTATAAGGCATCATAGTTAAGGGGTAAATTACTGAATTCTCTTGAACTTCCTTATAATCTCGTCATTATTCCTCTGACCGAAATGTGATCTTGTGTCCTCGTACTGGGTGGTGTTGCAGACAATGTGTGTCGAGGTGCTGCTGACGTTACTTGCGATGGATTACGTTGTGGCTCCTGTACCACCACTTCTCCATAGTAAGTATTCACCTGCAAGGAATGATTTAGGGCTATATTATTAATACTGAGGCCTTGAATGTGTTGACGAGGCAGCTAAGTTGACGAGGCAGCTAAGTCGGAAGTACACAAGTCACTGCAGTGTAACAAACGTCCCAGACATTTCTGCATTATTACTAATTACACTCGGGAGAATGGGTGTAAGATTGATCACATATAGCAATTACGTCTGTTTCGTTTATATTTTTAAAGTGTCAACTCATTCCTACTTTCAGTAATATGGTCTTTTTATTTTCTCATTGTCCTCATTAACACAGTGACGTTCTTTCTTTTCTTTTATTTCTAGTTACGTATACTTTTTATGTTTTAAGGTTAGACAAGAATTTTTGAACTGAACAAGTCATATATATGCATTAGGAACCCTTTTACTCCTTAATATGCCTTGAAAAGCACAAAATAATAACGAAACAAAGGCCTCCCCCAACCTTCTCCACGAATTCCTTGACTGAGCCAATCTTTGCCATGTTTTCCCTGCAAATTTGTCTATCTCATCTCTCCACCTCCTGTCTGGCCTTTTTCTGCTACGCTTACAATCTCTTGGTGTCCAGTCAGTTAACCTCTTGCTCCATCGGTTGTCCCTTATTCTTGCTACATGGCCTGTTCACCTCCATTTCTGTTCTTTTATAACTTCTATAATATCTTTGACTTTAGTCTGCTCTCTCACCGAAGTTGGCCTCTTCCTGTCTCTTAAAGATATTCCCAACATTGACCTTTTATAACTTCTATAGTCTTTGACTTTAGTCTGCTCTCTCACCCAAGTTGGTCTCTTCCTCTCTCTTAAAGATATTCCCAGCCTGGACCTTTCCATTGCTCTCGGAGAGCTGATTAGTTTATATTCCATCGATAATGTCATTTTCCAGGTCTCACAGCCATACGTCATAGCTGGAATTATACTTTCGTTATATGCTTTTCGTTTCATACAAACTGACAACCTACTATTGAATAATGTCTCTACGTTTACCGAAAGCTTTCCATCCAGTTGTAATGCGCCTTTTTATTTTGCTATCATGGTCTTTCATTAATTTTAGTAAGTGACCCAAGTAACTGTACTCCTCGACGTCTTCAAGAATTTTTTCGCTTATTCTGATAACTCCCTTTGGTGTATGTGGATTAAACATTTATTTGAATCCAGTCCATATTTAGCCCTACTTTGAGACTTTCTCTGTTCAGGTCATTTAACGTTTCCTGCAATGTCTCTGCTGTTTCAAAAACTAGGACAATGTCATCTGCAAATCTTAAATGGTTCATTGTCATGGCGTTCATTGCCATGAGAATGTGTCAACAAGGTAAGCATATGCATTTTCTTTGTGATACATTTGCTCGCTTTGTAAGGATACATTAATTTTTTTCAGTTAATAACGTTTTATGTGATACAGAAAACAACAAAATTTACATCCTTACAGTGTAAAAACAGAGCAGCAGTAGTAGGCAGGATGGGGTTTGGTGATGTGCAGCGAAGGATGGTGGGCCAGAAAATGTAACAGTGGTATGTTAAGTAGTATGTGAAGCAGTTGAAAAACACGGAGGCATCAGGTGTTGCGAGATATATGAAGTGATCAAAAGTAGTAGAAAGACCGGAATGAAGGGTTTGTCAGAAATGTGTAGTGGATTTCAGTGAGTGGATTTTTTTTTCCGATGAGCGGAAGATGGTTGTACGCGTGCCCTTCACAAAAACAAACGTGATGGAAGTGAGTGCAAAAATTATCGCGATAAAAGTCTGTTGAGTGTTCGAGGAAAAGAGCATGGAATAAAGCAAAGAACATATCAGAAGGCCTGGTGATTGATGAACAGAAAGGCTTTAGAAGCAGTAACGGATGGGTAGATTAAATATTCACAGTGAGAGTGATGGTGGAGAAGGCTTGTGAAAAAGACTGTACGGTTTTTATGACATTTATGGGTCAAACAAGCATACTACAAAGTAAATAAAGAAGTTACGGAAAGTTTTCCTTAAGTACGATATAGAAATATAGCGGTTGGGTGCTACTAAATGTTTGTGTGATGGAAGTGAATCCTTTACTTATTTATTTATTATTATTATTATTATTATTATTTTTTTTTTTTTGGGGGGGGGAGCTAGACAGTTGTTTAAGCCATTGGCGTATGATCAGTGTTTGAGAGTGCTAAGGGATGTGTGATCTCCCCCTGCGTATTCAGTATTCACATGGATGGGCTTATGGAAAAGATAAAAAAACAAAATCTAGTCATTGAGGACTGGATGAGAAGAGCAACGAATGGTGAGGAGTTGAGTTTTTTAAAGCTGGTGTATTCAGATGGTGTTCTCTTGCCTAATAGCCTGTTTAACGAGAACTTTTCACACAGTATCGTAGCTTTGTTGATGTCTGTGAATGTCATGCCTTGGAAGTAAATGCAGACAAAAGTAAAGTGATGGTTGTTGAGAGAGAGGGTGACTCCCTCCTTCATGTTCTGGTTAAAGGAGAGAGACTTGAATTGGTGAGACAGGTTAAGTACCTGGGTGTAATAACAGAATAGACACGCAGATATGCAAAGGAAGAGGAAGACAGTGACACAAGGAAAGAAAGTGTTTGGTGTTATGAAGGAATATTAATACCCTGCGTAATGTATGGATATGAGACTCTGATGTGGTACTAAAAAAGAAAAGTCAAGAGTTATAGGAATGAAGATGAAGTTCTTGAGAGTCGTGTGTGGAATGCTGCAAGTGGATAAGAAATAGCGTGATTCGTAAAAGGGTGGCAGTGTGTGTGGATAGCAAACTAAGTGAGCTATTTTATCTGAATGTTGAGGTGGAACAAGGGTGTGTAATGTCTCACTATTCAGTTTATACATGGGTGGAGTTAAAAATGAGCTGTAAGGTATGGCAGTCGATGGTGGAGTGTCTATAAAGAGAGAAGGTTGGGTAGGAAAAATTCCTGTAATGTTGTTTGCTGACAGTATGGCATTGCTTAAGAAAGATGAATGAGAGCTGCAAGGCTTGGTAAATGAGAGTGTATGTAGGAATGGAATATAAACATAAATATGGATTAGAGTAAAATTATTGTTTTTGAAAGAAATGAAATCACAGAATGATTAGTGAAGCTGGTTGGTGAGGAAACGGAGGATGTGAAGTACATGAAATGGTACACAAGGAAGAAAAATTGATGGTTCACTGAAAGCAGTGATATGGCATAGGGAAGTGAATATGGAAGTTCACAAGTCACTGCATGACAGTAATGCAATCCCATCTGTAACAGACGGAAGTGAAACTTTGGTCCTGTTGAAAGAACACAAGTCAGTAGGAGCAGTGGAAATGAGATATATGAGAGGAGCATGTACTCGTCGAGTTACATGCAGGGACAAACAGACAGATGAGAAAGTAACGGATTCTTGTGGCATTAATGTGGATGTGACTGGAAGTGTAAGGAGAAATACTTTGGGATGGTTTGGCCATATGGAGGAAATAGAGCATGAGAAACTGATTAGGAAGGAGTATTTGAGTGAGGGGAAGGATGAGAACGACCAAAGATATGATGGAGGGGTGGAGATGCTTTATGAGAGGGTGTGGTGTGAGCTGGAGGAAGGGCAGCCAAGTGGCAGAGGACAGAGCTACGTGAAGGCGATTGGTTTGTGACCGTCCTTATGGAACTGAGGCATCATGCTACAGATAGAGAGTGAATGATTTGGAGTATGGTAGTCCGTGGGCAACAGAGTTGAAGAAAACGTGCTTCGATGTATGGTGAAATTGAAAAAAAAAATGAATAGATTAGGTGGTGAGGAGGGTGCATGAGTGTGATTTTCAAGGTGGGAAAAGGTATGGTAAATATATATATATATATATATATATATACACGTATGTGTGTGTGTGTGTGTGTGTGTGTGTGTGTGTGTGACAGAGTGAGAGAGAAGGGGAGAGTCAGTCTTGATAGTATATTATGTAGTAGTTGTAGCGGAGCTGGAGGTAATAGTGAGTAGATATGTGAGGAAACAACTTCAGTTCACTTCTAGTCGATGACAGGAGAAATTAAAGATGGGTACTGGGTCTTGATTGTAGTTTATTTGTCTTCGAAGGAAAGCCTCAAGTTGAACACTATGTGTTTTACACAAGAGTGTTTATATGCTAGCTAACTTCTTCCTAGACCCCTCTTCTTGCTCTCTCTCTCAGCAACCTCTCACCCCTGTCGTTCGCCTCCTACTGTCTAGTTCCTCCTTTCTTGTATCGGAGAGCTTGTGTCACGTGTACTGGACGTATGTGGTGGTTCTAGAAGCTTGTGTGTGTCTGTGTGTATGTAGTGTTTCTGGTGACACATTGCAGTTCTGGCATTCTTTACCGAAATCTGCAAACACATTTCCTTTCCCACACCTAACGACTATCATGTTACCTTTAACCCCCTCGCACAAGATGACACACTGTGAGTCATAAGCCTCACAATCTGAAGAGTAACTGATGATGCAACATGATGCAACTTCCCTATAAATGGCCGTAGAAACTTTTGCTCTGGATGGATTTGCATCAAATTTGGTTGAGTCAGAGCTGAGGTTTGCCAGGTTCAGGGGAGATATATGGCAACAGCTGGGAGCTTATTGGAAGGGTAAGTGGCCTCTATCTAGCTCAGTATTGACCCGTCAGTCAGGCTGGAAGGGTGTGTGAGCATGCAGCCGGGCATTTAAACCTGCATTTGGCTACTACCGCACTGTCCATACCTTACGTGTGTATAGTGATATTGTGTTGTATATTGTGCAGTGTTTGTGAAGAACATTTATAAGTGTTTCTTACATATTTTCATAGAAAGCCAGATTTGAAAATTTCTAACCGATTTTTACCGTTCCCTTGCTATTGTTACATTACACTAAAGTTGAAAAATGTCTCGCAAGGGCTTATCTGAGAAAGATTACATGAAATACTTATTCAGTGAAAGTGAGAGTGAAGAAAGCAGTGAAAGTGAAATGGAAAGTGAATATGTTGAGGAGGAGAGAGTGAGGAGCAGGAGAGCGAGGGTGAAATATAACCCTACAAGTGATAAGGGCAAACCTGCAATCAAGGCTGCTGTGATAAGCACTGTAGAGAGTGGTAGTAGCACCATCACTACCACAATTCCTTTCACCACTGCCACCACTGGTCTTCTCACCACTGCCACGACTGGTACTACTACAACTTCTACTGCCATCGCTCAGATGACATTTTTCACCTTTCCAGAGACCACCATACTGATGAAAGCATACAGCAGTAAATCACATCACACACACACACACACAAACACACATCACAAATACTCACACACACACACTCAGGCTGTGATCATACCTGTCCTCCTCTCTGCAACTCAATCTCCTCTCAAGAAACACTACAACACTGCTAGAGGATATGAGTAACCAGCTTATTTGTATAGTTTTTATACTATTGTATTGTAAGGTATAAACTGTGTGTTTATTATAAATTTCTCATAGGGATAATGTGGTGCATTTCATTCCTATTGTCTCAGTCATTTTATTTGTAAAGTGTAGGTCGCATCAAAAATCTGAAGGAAGCTTGATCAAGCTGATGATTTCCTATGCATACTTTTGTAAAGCAAAGTATCATATATGTGAAAATAAATGGGGAAAAGTTACGAAAGACGAACATAGCCTATGGGCATGAGCGTACATGCTGTCACAGCGCAAACCGCACACAACCCATCGTAACTTTTCAAAATTCATTCTCTCCATAACAATAATGGTTATAACACTGTCAGTTATATCATGGGCTTCCTTAACCTTTGGGCTACAAAACTGGATAGAATTTACATTTATGTTTGTTACAGTGTCACCAATAACATACGAAATAATAAACAAATCAGACGTTTTTATGTGATTTTCATAGTTTTTTTTAGATTTACTCAAAAACTATTGGACGTATCGACTTGAAACTTTCACAGATGAAAGATCATGAAATTCTGCATATAGACATGTCCTTTGCAGCTGCGCATCGTGAGAAAAAATTTTCACAGTGATGGGAATTTATGAGAAGCTAGTTTTCATGTAAATAAGGTTATTCAGGCTTCATTTATGTACATTTTTTCATCTGTTTTATGTTTTTTTTTTCTAATCTTATAGTATAAACATCAACGAAGATGATGGGAAGCAATTTATAACAATATAAGCACTTTCCGAGGGTAAATTGGGCCATAGAAATTTTTCCCTTGCCACGCACGCAAAGCCAGCCTGAGCGAGGTTTTCGTTCTGTGCATGGAACCGAAACTTATTGGAAACTTGTGGTGCGCAAGGGGGTTAAGACTACACATTATGTTCCTATGTATTATGATTTGTATTATTATAATATAGAGTCCTGACATCACTCGGTCACGCCAGCTGGCAAACCTACGACAACATTTGATTATAATATTCTATAGACATAATATTCATGATAATATTGTACAGACCTAATAATATCCTAGAAACATAATACATTGCAAATGTATACATACTGGAGCAAATGCACTATAGTAAAACTGACTATAGAATATTGTATAACACACTGTAAAATGTGTATGTATAACAGACACACACATATATGCAAAGGCTGTACAATGCTAAGATTATAGTAAGAGTTATTAATATGCTTGTAATTCATCTGTATGAGATATAATGATACTGTTATAAAAATTGGATATTTGTATATCATGTAATATTAATTTATGTGTTATCCCACAATTCTCTGCATTTTTTTTTTATATAAAATTTACACTATTTACACATTATACGCAATTTATTCAGGGGGTCTCACTTGAAGGTTCTCTCTTCCTCCAGTAAATACTGACTCCAAGTTTGCAATTATTGCTTGCTTTCTGTGCATTGCCAACAGCACTAGTACAAATACAACAGATAATATTATAAAGACAGCTGGTGCTGGGCTGTACACATAATATGGGTTGAACATACTCATACTCAATTCTTCCCAGGGCTTCATCGTTTCACTGATTAGTTGCATAGTTTCAAACTTAGGTGAAGTCAACTTAATATTTGTGCTCATGTTTAAATTCATCTTAGGTAATGGGTGGAAATGTTTGTGTGTATGATCGAGGATGGCGTAGTGACTGCTGGTAGATAAAATGGACATGGATGGTGTAAGTAAGTACAGCACAGTACTTTGGTGCTATCTATAATCCTGATGCTGAAGTATGAGATGGTGGAATATCTGGACAAACTGTGTAAACTGATGTGTTATGAGTGAAGTAAAAAAACTGAGAATGTCCAATGTGTTGATGGTGTATAGGTTTATCTGGAGCAAATGCGAAGTTGCAATGCTGATGAATGTCATGATTTCTTATGATTGCCATTTCACAAGGGACTGTTCCAGTAGGCTGAAACGTGAAAATGTATGCAGGAGAATGGTGAACAGCATGTAAAGATGTACGGCACTTTCGTTCAATCGTTGATTCACTGGCGAAAGTGACAGTGTCCTGTCTCGTGGAGACCATGATGAGTTCGGTGTCTGTGTCGATGTTGATGGTGACCAAAGTGTTATTATTCTTAGAAGGGAAAAGGTACATTTGATAGACTGTGAACAGATCGTCAGTTATGAATGGTACATGAACTATTACTGATGTTTGTGAGTTGCTTCTAGATATGGATAATATAACATGGGATCCCTACCCCGGAACAAAGGCTTCAAACCATGTTTATGTATGCCCTGACTTATTACCTGACATAGGTCGTGAACTGGAAGCAGGTCAAGAGTGATTTTGCCATTACCAGCATTTCCAATGACTTGCATGAGTGCCCTGTAACCAACTCTAGTGTTATCTAACAGAAGTATTATTGTGTCAATATGTTCCATGATCGTTAAGAAGTGCTGGAAAAGTGTTATGTCTCCTTCCATGGCATTTATTTTGTCCACACTCTGGTGAGTTATACTTTTTGCCTTTCTTAGATTTTTCATGGTCGTCTTCATTGCTGTGTTTTGAACAGCAATGAACTTGTTCTGATATGTTAGTACCTGTGCTATTTTATTAAAATTGTTGTGTCTTCCTCTGTAGCCAGTCCAAATATGTTCCCTAGAACTGCACCACCCAGGTCAAACAATCCGCACCTTTGGTGAGTACGTGTGATGTTGTTTGTGGTCATTAATACCTCCGTTCCATGAGATGGAATATCTTGGATCATGATGAGCGTGATTGATGTAGCCTATTATATCTTCCATTTCAGTAACTTCACGATTTCAGTCACTTCCTTTGTGTTATGAGCTTCTGAAACATAGCCTTCTGTCATAAAGTCCAGGGTCCTCAGTGGTTTGGTAATATTTTTTTTTTTATGCGAGGAAGAAGGAACCAAAGGCCAAGAGCCCGCAGTAACAGCTCCCTCCAAGAGAAAAACAAAATACAATAGGGAGCCAAATTCAAGATCCGATCATTTTGAGATGCCTGGACACTCTGCGTTTGAAAGACTGGAGATCATAGGCAGCAGGAAATACAGACAGAGGGAGACAGTTCCAGAGCTGATCTGTTGCATAAATGAAAGACTGGGAGTAACGGTTAACTCTTGCATTAGAGAGTTGGACAGAAAAGGGATGACAGTTTGCTGCCAGACGGGTGCTACGCCCCGTCGTAGAGGTGGAGGAATGCAAGCAGACAGTTCAGAGGAGCAGTGACCATTAAAGTAGCGATAGAAAAGAGATAAAGATGCAACAGTGCGGCGAAGAGACAGAGGTTGATGGGAGTCAGTAAGAGGAGGAGAGTTAATGAGATGAAAAGCCTTTGACTCCACCCTATTGAGAAGAGCTGTATGTGGAGAGCCTCCCCACACATGAGAGTTGTACTCCACACAGGAGCAGATAAAACCCCTGTATAGAGTCAACAATTGTGCAGGGGTAAAGAAAGAGCGGAGTCCGCTTAGCACACCCAATCTCTTGGAAGCAAATTTTACAAGAGATATAATATGATCTTTCCAAGATAATTCCCGAGTAAATGAAACCCCAAGCATGTTCAAGGATGATGCAGGATTAAGCTGAATATTATTAAACATTAGTGGGTATACCTGTGGTAAATTTTGTCGGGTTGATAGGTGTAAGAACTGAGTCTTAGATGCATTAAAAACAACCATATTATTTATACCCTAGTCAGAGATACGAGCCAAGTCAGACATTAGGTGTGCCATAGCCTCATCCCTTGTTTGTTGAAGTAACTGTTGAAATGGGCGTTGCGGGAACCGAATGGAAAGGTGAAGGGTGGAGTCATCAGCGTATGAGTGGATAGGGTTAGATGTACAGCTTAGAAGATCATTGACAAATAAAAGGAAGAAAGTTGGTGATAGGACAGAGCCCTGAGGAACACCACTGTCGATAGATCTAGGAGAAGAACGATGGCCGTCTACAACAGCGGCTATAGAACGACCAGAAAGGAAGCTAGCGATGAAGGCACAGATAGAAGGATAGAAACCGTAGGAGGGCAGTTTGGAAACTAAAGATTTATGCCAGACTCGATCGAAAGCCTTTGAGATGTCAAGTGCAATGGCAAAGCTTTCGCCAAAGTCCCGAAAGGAGGATGACCAGGAGTCTAAAAGGAAGGTGAGAAGATCGCCAGTGGAGCGTCCCTGACGGAACCCATACTGACGATGGAAAAAAGGTTGTGATAGGAAAGATGCCTTAAAATTTTTCTATTGAGAATTGACTCGAAAACTTTTGAGATACAGGACGTTAAAGCAAATGGACAATAGTTGGAGGATTGGAAGTGGTCACCCTTCTTTGGGACTGGCTGAATGAGAGCAAACTTCCAGCAAGAAGGAAAGGTACAAGTTGACAGACAAAGGCGAAAGAGTTTGCCTAGGCAGGGTGTAAGCACAGAAGCACAGTTCTTGAGAACAACAGGAGGGACCCCATCAGGCCCATATGCCTTGTTAGTACTGAAGCCAGTGATGGCAGAAAATACATCAACTGAAGAAATTTTAATGTCAGCCATGAGGAAGTCAGAGGGGGGAAGTGATGGAGGAACAGCACCGGAATCATCTAAGGTGGAATTGGAGGAGAAAGTCTGTGCGAAGAGATCTGCTTTATCAGTAGAAGAAATAGCTACAGAACCATCAGAGTAGAAAAGAGGAGGGAAGGATGATGAGGTAAAGCTGTTAGAAACATTTTTGGCAAGGTGCCGGAAGGAGCGGGAAGAATTCGAGTTGGAGAGTTGAGAGCATTTAGTATGGATGAAATTATTTTTAGTAGAGCGAAGAACAGACTTAGCACAATTACGGGCAGAAACGTAAAGATTATGTGATTCAGGGGTGGGTTGGCTCCGGTACCTTTTGTAGGCCCTCTCCTTGTTGCGGACAGCATTAGAACAAGCGTGATTAAACCAAGGCTTTCTTGCGTTAGTCAAAGGATATGAGAAAGGAATGTATGCTTCCATGCCCGAGAGAATAACCTCCGTAATGAGCAAGGCACACTCAGATGGCTCCCGGCCATGGAAGCAATAATCATTCCAGGGAAAATCAAAGAAGTACTGCCTGAGGGCCTTCCAGACCGCGGCTCCAAAATGCCACAGACGACGTTTCCCTGGAGGGTCCACAGGCCGTACCGGAGTGATAGGACAGGTTAAAGTAATAAGGTTGTGATTGGAGGATCCCAACAGAGAGAAAAGATTAACAGAGTAATCAGAAGGATTAGTTGTGAGGAAGAGGTCAAGTATGTTGGAGCTCTCTCCAAGGCGATCAGGGATACGGGTAGGTGCTGTACAAGCTGCTCTAGGTCATTAAGGATAGAAAAGATGCAGGCTTGTTCACCAGGTGGATCCGTGAAAGGAGAGGAGAGCCAAAGGTGGTGGTGAACATTGAAATCTCCTAGAATGGAGATTTCAGAGAAAGGAGAAATGGACAGAATGTGTTCCATCGTAGAAGTAAGATAGTCGAAGAATTTTTGATAGTCAGTAGAATTAGGGGATAAGTAAACAGCACAGATATATTTAGTCAGAGAATGACAGGAAAGCCGAAGCCAGAGTGTAGAGAATTCAGAAGAATCGAGTTCAGGAACACGAGAGCAAGCTAAGTCGTTGCGTATATATACACAACAGCCACCTTTGGCTTTGAAATGAGTATAGAGAAAGTAGGAGGACATAGAAAAGGGTTTGCTGTCAGTTGCCTCAGACAGCTGAGTCTCCGTTAGAAAAAGGTGAGGTTTAGAGGAGGAGATGTGGTGCTCAACAGAGCGAAAGTTAGAGGAAAGGCCGTGAATGTTGCAGAAATGATGAAGAAGAGAGTCAGACAGTGGTTCCAGGCACCTCGAGTCGTCATCGGGAGAGGGGCGGATGGTGGGGGCATTCATGGTCCCCCTCCCTGGGGACTCCGAGGCTTGATGAAGAGACGCCATTTTTGTTGAATTTTGAATAGGAAGTGTAGTGTGTGCATGTAGTTTGGTGTAGATAGAGAAAAATGTACTGGAGAGCATGATGGCCTACTCTCTGTGTAACTGAGACACTGAAAAAGTTCAGCAAAGGGGGATGGTCAGGAACTAGTCCTGAGGGCTGATGAAACGGGAGCTCCAGCACTCCCTGTCATCAGCTTTCCATCCACCTCGGGAGTACTGCCCTGCTCGACTGGTGCTACAGTCTACTCCTCTGATAAATAAATAGGTTATTTGTATAAATAATCCAAACTGATTTCAGTACTCATGACATATTTGATGACTGATGTTGAGGCCGTTGGAGCTATGCAGCATCCTTGCAGTACTGTATGTTGAGGGTCTAAGTGAGCATATCCTTTTGATATGTAGAGGAGAATCCATGGTATAAGTCCCATCATCGTTACCTACCGAAAAAAAATCTATTAATTTGCTAATCCAGTCATGCTGTGGTCGATGATAATGATGATGTGCGTTACGGATGGCTCATGGAGAACAATAATTTGCTTTTTGTTTCACTTACAGAAGAAGTTTAAATCGATATCTAGAGCATGTAAATACTGTACTGTAGCCTTGTTAGGAACAGTTGCACCTATATTTGTTTGTTTGGTATGCGACCTTAATTTATTTTTGTAATTATTGTTGTCTTCATGATTGGTTTCATGAGTAATGTTCGTTTTTTCGGTGGCGTCCGAGGTTGTATAATTGCTGGCTAATTCCCGTGGGACCTGTTTTAAATGATCAACATGAAATTGTTTTTCTTTGCCACTTGACAGTGACCTAATTACTACTTTGCGATTTTTTTTTTTTTAATTACTGTTATGGGCCTTCAAATTTCGGGGATAATTTATTGTCTCTCGTATGAATGATATATACCATAGACAATGTCTCCTAAGCTGATTGGTGATTCTTTTGCCTTTTTATTGAATGCCTCCGTCATTTCTTCCTTGGACATCGATAATTGTTTTTTCACTCTCTTGTGTATATCCTGGAATTCACGCAAACGGAGTTTGGGATAACCATCGTAGTTGTATATGGGCAGATTTTCACCTTCAAGAATTTCGGACGGTAATTTTTTATCTGTCCCGTAGATAATGAAATGTGCTGTGTCTCCTGTAGTCTTATTTATAGATCCATTAATTGATGCTTCTACTCTGGGAATCCAATCATCCCAGCCTGAATAATTTTCACTAAGAATGTGTTGTAGTACATCCAATACTTCTTTGTTTTGTCTCATTACTAACCCATTGGATGCTGGGTGATAGGCTAAAACGCTAAGCTATTTGAGAGTATATTGTTGACATATTTCTTGGAAGAAATAAATTCACCTTCATTATCGCTTATTAGTACCCTTGGGGTCGTGAAGCGACACATGATATTATCTATTATTGCTTTTGCTACTATTTCTGCTGTCTTATCCTTAATTGGGGCTAAAATTACATATCATGAGAAATGATCTGTTGCTACGAATAGGTATTGGTTACTATTGTATGATAATGGTAACTTGAGTAAGTCAACCGTGATAGCGTCCCACAATTGATGTGGTACAGGGTAATTACCTATAGGTGCAGGTTTTATCGTGTAGCCTTGTGTTTCACACATGACTCGCATCTGTCTATATCATTGTTTATATCTTTTTGTAGTGATGGCCAGTAGTATAACAGCTGGGCTTGTTTAAATGCCCTATTTTTTCCAGGATGTCCTGCATGTGGACTATCGTGTATCATTCTTAATATTCGTGGTATCATGTCATTGGGTACCACTAATTGTTTATTATTTCTTCAATGTTTCAGTTGTCCTGGGTTGATCCTGTATAAGGCTATCTATCTATTGCCAGACGCCTCAATCCCGTATGGGGTGGCCAAAAACAAATCGCCTCCACGTCGCCCTGTCCCTTGCCATTTCACTGCCCTGCTCCCAACTCACACACCCCTCTCTCATATACCTTTCTACCCAATCCCTCCATCTCATCCTCGGCCTCCCCCTCCCTCTCCCCCCTCCACCTCACTCACATACACTCTCCTCGTCAGTCTCTCACCCTCCATCCTCTCCACATGGCCAAACCACCTCAGTGAGTTCGTCCTAACGCTTCCTATCACATCCACATCCACACCACAACGCTCCTTTATATCCTCATTTGTCAGCCAGTCTTTCCATGTGACTCCACAGGCTCCTCTCAAATAACTCATTTCCACTGCTCTCACTCTTGACTTGTGCCCTTCCAACAACGTCCAAGCTTCACTTTCATACGTTAGAGATGGTATCACAATACTGTCATGTAGTAACTTTTTCACTTCCATGCTCACCTCCCTGTTTCATATCACTGCTTTCAAGGAACCAGCAACTTTTCTTCCTTGTTGTACCGTTTCAAGCACTTCAATCTCCAAACTTCCATCCTTACTCATCACACTACCCAAGTACTTAAACGTACTCATATTTTCCATTTCCTCACCATCCAATCTCACTGTTCATTCACTAACTTCACCTTTCTCAAAGACCATCACTTCTCTCTTCCTTGCATTCACCTTTAGATTCCGTTTCTTACACGCTCTTCCAAACTCATCCACCAAGCCTTGCAGCTCCCCTTCGTCTTCACTCAACAACACAGTATCATCTGCAAACAACAGTACAGGGAGTTTCCAAACACTACCCTCTCTCACCAGGGCCACTCCAACATCCACCACCTTACTTTGTACCTATTTTATTACCCCATCCATGTACAGATTGAACAACCATGGAGACATGACACATCCCTGTTTCAACCCAACCTTCAAAGAGAAAAATTCACTCAGTTCACCATCTAAACGCACTGCAGCCTTAGCACCATCATACATACTCTTCACAGCATTCAACAACTTCCCATCGACTCCATATATTCTTAATACTTTCCACAATCCTTGTCTATCCACCCTGTCATAAGCTTTCTCCAAAGCCATGAAAGCCACGTACAACTTCTTTCCCTTCTCTAGAAACTTTTCCACTAAAGATCTAAGAATGAATATCTGATCTACACAACCTCTGCCCTTCCTAAAGCCTCCCTGTTCTTCTCCAGCTAATTCCTCTGTTCTTTCCCTAACTCTGTCAGTAAGTATCCTACCATACACTTTTCCTATTACACTAAGAAGACAAATGGCCCTACGATTACCACACACTTCTTTTTCCCCTTTTTCTTTGTACAAGAGAATAATTATCCTTGACTTCCAATCCTCCGGGACTCTACCCGTATAAGGCCAATCTACACATCTTCCACATCCATTCTACTACTATCTCTCCCCCATGCTTCAACATTTTACCACACACTCCATCAATTCCTGGGGCTTTCCCCAATTTGACTTTCTTCATTGCTTCCACAACTTCTATCCTACTGATTTCTTCCTGTCTTCTCACCTCCCTCCTTCTCCCAGCCATTCCCCAGCCACTTATACTCGCATTCCTTCCATCTTCTATGTTCAACAATTCCTTAAAGTGTTCTCTCCATCTGCTCACTTTTTCTCCTTTCTCCACTAGTAATCTACCATTTTTATCTTTCACTCCCCTCCTAACTTCACTGCTACCCTGTCTTACCCTCTTCACCTCTTTCCAGAACATTTTCTTACCGTACCTCCACTTTACATTCAAATTCCTTCCAAATTCCTCATCCACTCTCATCTTACTCTCTCTTACTAATCTTTTCACCTTTCTCTTCCTTTCTACATATAACTCTCTCTTCTGCCTCTCAACTTCTTCCACACCCCTATTTCTCTTCCATTCATTGTATGCTTTCTTCTTTTGTGCCACAGCCTGTTTCACCTCGTCATTCCACCACGCTGTTCCTTGCATCCCCCTTCGTCTTCTCTTCACCCCACACACCACATCACGTGCTGCACATATTTCTTCTGTGAATATCCTGCACACACCTTCAGTGTCCCCCATCTGCTCCAATTCATATTTGCCCAATCGTTCCTCCACTTCTCTCTTATACTCTGCCTTTTTCTCATCCTCTTGTAACCTTTCCACTCTCCTTGCAAATACTCCTTCCTCTCGTCTTTCCCTTCTTCTATTTCTCCATCTTGCTTGGATCTTGAGACTGACCACCACCAAGTGGTGGTCAGAAAGTCCACTCCCCCAACCTCTATAAGCTCTTGCATCCATTACACATTTTTGCATCCTTTCATCCACACACACATAATCAATCATTGCCTTCCTTTCATTCAGTTCACCAACCACTCTTCTCATCACTCGCCATGTATACCTGTGGATCATTTTGGACCTGAAGAGGGTATTGGCTACCACCAACCCCCTCCCAGCACAAGTGTCCACTAACGCACTGCCATTCTCATCTATCTCAGCAGGCACACCCCACTCACCAACTATTCCATCCACCATCACATTCCCTACTTTACCATTCATATCACCTATCAAAAACATTCTCTCATTCCTTCCAAACTTTTCCATGCACACTTCCACATTTGTCCAGAACTCTTCTCTCACTCTGCTTGCACGATATTGCATTGGCACATACACGCACACAGTCACCCACATTTGTATTCCAACTTTCAATCTTACCCACACAATCCTTGACCCAAATGATCCATACTCTCTTATGTTCTTCTTCCATCGTTTACTCACAACAATACACACTCCTTCTTTTGCCCTCTCATTCTCACCTACTCCTGCACATATACCCCATCCATATTCCCATTCTCTTACACTCTCTCTCCTCCTCATTTAGTTTCAGTTACTCCACATACATCCACTTTCGCACCCTTAAGCACCTAGATAATCTCTCTCTCTTTCATCTCATCATTCGCACCCCTTACATTCCATGTTGCGATCCGTACCATGTCCTTTGTCCGGTCCTGGGTCTTCATCTTTTGGTCAGTCCTTGTCCGAGGCTTCTTGTTCATTTTTTTAGTTAGCTGATTTCCGGGGAGGGGCACTAACCCTCCGCTAACCCTTTTAGTCACCTCGTACGACAAGCAGGGATACTGGGGGAGTATTCTGTAAAACCCCCCTACCCCCAGGAGTATTATTGACTATTGTGAATTGTTCGAGTGGTGTATGTAGCTTTGGTAACTGTATGTCATCTCCACTTTCTAACCTGTATATAACTTTAGACCACGTTGGATCAAGTCTCTGTGCTTTCGAGATTTCATCATACTTTGAGATGTTTCCTTTGAGATCTAATGCCGCGACATGAATTGTTGTCTGGTTCCTAGATAATGCATCAGCTACTAAATTCATTTTGCCTTGCATGTAGTGAATATGAACATCGTAGTATTCGACTACATTTCCATCTTGCTCTCCTCCGAGAGAGGAGTTTTTCTTGGAACATACTCAATAATGGTTTATGATCGGTGAATAAGTGTATTTCGTAACCATACACCATCTCTCGAAACGTTTGTAGTGGAAAGACCGTTGCAATTGCCTGTAAGTCTGTAGTGCTATAATTTTTCTCCGCATCTTTTATTTGTCTGCTTGCGAATGCAATTGGTTGATTTTTTCCTCGTTGATCTTCTTGCATCAATACATCCCCTAATCCTTTAAGAGACGCATCTGTGCCAATTATAAATGGTTTTGTGAAATCAAGATGAGCCAAGCATGGTACATCTGTTAGTTTATCTTTTAATTCATTAAATGCTTGTTTTTGTTCTTCTCCCCATTGGAATATAGCATCTTTTTTGAGTGGTTGGAAGAGAGGAAAAGCTATATATATGAGAGGATTGTTGGATAAAAGACCTATAATATCCTGCCAGACCTAAAAATTGTCTATCTTCCTCTATATTGTGGGGTTCTGGGAAATCCCTTACTCCCTGTATTTTGTCCTCAGATGTATGAATTCTTTCTGCATTCAGTTTGTGGCCTAAGAATTTTTATTCCATAAAGCAAAATTACACTTGGACAACTTAATTTTTGAACCAGCATCACCAAGCTTTTGTAGGAGTTGGTCTAATTTCTGGAGATGTGTTTTATGTTTTTAGTTGCAATAATTATATCATCAAGATATACGAATATAACTTTTCCTAGCATTCTGGACAGCACATAGTTCATTAGGCGTTGAGACGTGGCTGGTGCTGTCCTCAATCCCACTGGCATGCGTTTATACTGGTGATGGCCTGTTTTTGTGGAGAAGGCAGTGTATTTACGTGACTCCTCATCTAATGATATTTGGTAAGAACCATTAAGCAAATCGATTGTTGAAAATACATTATTTTCTGGTCCAATATTTTGCAGGACGTCACTTAGCAATGGCATGGGAAACTGATTTGGGATTGTGTGATTATTTAGTGTACGGTAATCTACTACCGCATGCATTTCTCCGTTTTGTTTGGGCACGAAAAATAATAGGGCATTCCACGGGGAGACTGATGGCTCAGTAATACCAAGTTTTATCATTTCATCAACATACTGGTTTGCAAGTGTATGTTATGATTGTGGAACTCTATAGGCAGGTACAAAAATAGGTTGTGTGTCTGGGTGCACATTAATCTTGTGATTAATCAGGTTAGTTCACCCTAATTGTTCTCCATGTAATGCTACCGTTTGTCGATGTTTTTCCAATAGATTTAAGAAATCAGTTTCATCATTGAACTGTCCTGAGTGAATCAAATTTTCTTTTATTCTTTCCTTGTCCATAGATTTTATCTTACTTGTCATTCAAGCTGAAACTATCTCCATTACAGGGGCGGGACATTTTTCTATATTAACTAGACAAGTCCCCTTTTTCATCTGTACTTCTCCATTCATGCGATTAATTAGGAACACCTGAGTTTGACCTTCATTATCCACCTGACATAATGCGTTTTCTACTGACACTTCTTTCACTTTACATAATTCCTCTAAGACAAGAACAGTACTATTCTTCAATTTGCTCTTTATGGTAACCTTCATCTATGAGTTAGGCGGATTAACTATATCATTGGTGAGACGGGCGGGAAAAACTGATGAGTCAGTACTGTTACCTCAGTCTCTAGTCAGGGAGGCAGTGAGGGTGTGGTGTGAGTGAATCTATATCCTTGTCTGTTTTTGTATTTCTGTTTAGGCTTATAATATTTCCTGTTCTTTTTGGTTCTATACTACTGATGGGTGAGATATCTGATGATAATTTTTCTACGAATTCATTATTAAAGTCTATCCCATTCATTTGTGGGAATAAAGATATTTTCTGTCCTCATTGTTCTTAAACCTAGCAACATATTG
Organism: Coenobita brevimanus; assembly: GCF_032717465.1. NCBI lineage: Eukaryota > Metazoa > Arthropoda > Malacostraca > Decapoda > Coenobitidae > Coenobita > Coenobita brevimanus. Next base: position 14,552,931 of record NC_137039.1, on the reverse strand, counting down.
GCTTTTATTGCTAAGTTTTCAACAATATAGGAAATGTAGAAATTGGTCTTGTAGTCCCTGTGAAACTGAAGTTTAACCGTATGATGCCTCTTACTGTAATTTGTTTGCCATCTACTGCATATAAGCCTAAATCAGATTCTCCTAGAAAAGTTACTTTCTTCTAATTTCTATTAATCCTATCTAATTCTTCTTGTGTTATTAAATTCACTGGAGAGCCTGTGTCCAAGAGTAAAGAAACGTTTTGATCCTAACATACAGCTGGTATCAAGATACACTCACTCCCCAAAATAACTCCTACCCTCCCTGGGGGTAGGGTTTTTTTTTTCAAGAATACTCCCCCAGTATCCCCGCTTGTCGTACAAGGCGGTTGTCGGAGGGTTCATGCCCCACCCCAGAAAACAACTAACTAAAAATTTGAGCAAGAAGCCTCGGACAAGGACTGACCAAAAGATGACGACCCTGGACCGGACAAAGGACATGGTAAATGCAACATGGAATGTAAGAGGTGCGAATGATGAGGTGAAAGGGTGAATGAGAGAGAGATTGTCCTGGTGCTTGAGGGTGCGAAAGTTGATGTATGTGAAGTAACTGAAACTAAATGGAGAGATGAGAGTGTGAGAGAATGGGAGTATGGATGGGGTATATGTGCAGAAGTAGGTGAGAATGAGAGGGCAACAGAAGGAGTGTGTATAGCTGTGAGTAAAAGAGGGAAGAAGAACATAAAAGAGTATGGATCAGTTGGGTCAAGGATTGTGTGGGTAAGACTGAAAGTTGGAATACAAATGTGGGTGATTGTGTGCGTGTATGCGCCAACGCAAGATAGTGCAAGCAGAGTGAGAGAAGAGTTCTGGACAAATGTGGAGGTGTGCATGGAAAAGTTTGGAAGGAATGAGAGAATGTTTTTGATTGGTGATATGAATGGTAAAATAGGGAACATGAAGGTGGATGGAATAGTTGGTGAGTGGGGTGTGCCTGCTAAGACAGATGAGAATGGCAGTGCATTATAGGACATTTGTGCTGGGAGGGGGTTGGTGATAACCAATACCCTCTTCAGGCATAAAATGATCCACACAGATATACATGGTGAATGATGAGAAGGGTGGGTGGTGAACTGAATGAAAGGAAGGCAATGACTGATTATGTGTGTGTGGATGAAAGGATGCAAAGATGTGTAATGGATGCACGAGCTTATAGAGGTTGGGGGAGTGGACTTTCTGACCACTACTTGGTGGTGGCCAGAATCAAGATCCAAATAAGATGGAGAAAGAGAAGAAGAGAAGGACGGGAAGAAGGAGTATTTACAAGGAGAGTGGAAAAGTTAAAAGAGGATGAGAAAAAGGCAGAATATACGAGAGAAGTGGAGGAACGATTGGCCAAATATGAATTGGAGCAGATCGGGGACGTGGAAGGTGTGTGCAGGATATTCACAGAAGAAATATGTGCAGCATGCGATGTGGTGTGTGGGATGAAGAGTAGATGGAGGGGGGTGCATGGAACAGCGTGGTGGAATGACGAGATGAGACAGGCTGTGGCACAAAAGAAGAAAGCATACAATGAATGGATGAGAAATAGGGGCGTGGAAGAAGTAGAGAGGCAGAAGAGAGAGTTATATGTAGAAAGGAAGAGAGAAGTGAAAAGATTAGTAAGAGAGAGTAAGAAGAGAGTGGATGAGGAATTTGGAAGGAATTTGAGTGTAAAGTGGAGGTACGGTAAGAAAATGTTCTGGAAAGAGGTGAAGAGAGTAAGACAGGGTTGCAGTGAAGTTAGCAGGGGAGTGAAAGATAAAAATGGTAGATTACTAGTGGAGAAGGGAAAAAAAGTAAGCAGATGGAGAGAACACTTTAAGGAATTGTTGAACATAGAGGATGGAAGGAATGCAAGTATAAGTGGCTGGGGAATGGCTGGGAGAAGGAGGGAGATGAGAAGACAAGAAGAAATCAGTAGCATAGAAGTTGTGAAAGCAATGAAGAAAGTTGAATTGGGGAAAGCTCCAGGAATTGATGAAGTGTGTGGTGAAATGCTGAAGCATGGAGGAGAGATAGTAGTAGAATGGATGTGGATGATGTGCAGATTGGCCTGGGAGGAAGGTAGAGTCCCGGAGGATTGGAAGTCAGGTATAATTATTCCCTTGTACAAGGGAAAAGGGGAAAAAGAAGTGTGTGGTAATCATAGGGGCAGTTGTCTTCTTAGTATAATAGGAAAAGTGTATGGTAGGATACTTATGGACAGAGTTAGAGAAAGAACAGAGGAATTAGTTGGAGAAGAACAGGGAGGCCTTAGGAAGGGCAGAGGTTGTGTAGATCAGATATTCATTCTTAGATCTTTAGTGGAAAAGTTTCTAGAGAAGGGAAAGAAGTTCTATGTGGCTTTCATGGATTTGGAGAAAGCATATGACAGGGTCGATAGACAAGGGTTATGGAAAGTATTAAGAGTATATGGAGTAGATGGGAAGTTGTTGAATGCTGTGAAGAGTATGTATGATGGTGCTAAGGCTGCAGTGCGTGTGAATGGTGAACTGAGTGAATTTTTCTCTTTGAAGGTTGGGTTGAAACAGGGATGTGTCATGTCTCCATGGTTGTTCAATCTGTACATGGATGGGGTAATAAAATAGGTATAAGGTAGGGTAGTGGATGTTGGAGTGGCCCTGGTGTGAGTGGGTAGTGCTTGGAAACTCCCTGTACTGTTGTTTGCAGATGATACTGTGTTGTTGAGTAACGACAAAGGGGAGCTGCAAGGCTTGGTAGATGAGTTTGGGAGACTGTGTAAGAAACGGAATCTAAAGGTGAATTTAGGGAAGAGTAAAGTGATTGTCTTTGAGAGGGGTGAAGTCAGTGAAAGTACAGCGAGGTTGGATGGTGAGGAATTGGAAAATGTGAGTACGTTTAAGTACTTAGGTAGTGTGATGAGTAAGGATGGAGGTTTGGAGGGTGAAGTGCTTGAAAGGATACAGCAGGGAAGAAAGGTTGCTGGTTCCTTGAAAGCAGTGACAAGAAACAGGGAAGTGAGCATGGAAGTGAAAAAGTTACTACATGACAGTATTGTGATACCAACTCTAACATATGGAAGTGAAGCTTGGGCCTTGCTGGATGGACACAAGTCAAAAGTGAGAGCAGTGGAAATGAGTTTTTTAAGAGGAGCCTGTGGAGTCACATGGAGAGACAGGCTGACAAATGAGGATATAAAGGAGTGTTGTGGTATGGATGTGGATGTGATAGGAAGCGTTAGGACGAACTCACTGAGGTGGTTTGGCCATGTGGAGAGGATGGAGGGTGAGAGACTGATGAGGAGAGTGTATGTGAGTAAGGTGGAGGGGGGAGAGGGAGAGGGAGAGGGAGGCCAAGGATGAGATGAAGGGATGGGGTGGAGAGGTATATGAGAGAGAGGGGGGGTGAGTTGGGAGCAGGGCAGTGAAATGGCAGGGGACAGGGCGACGTGGAGGCGATTTGTTTGTGGCCACCCCGAACGGAATTGAGGCGTCTGGCAATAGATAGGTAGATGAATTTTAGACTTGGCTTTCTCTTATATTGGTCGTTTTTTGTTGTGGGTTGTCCTTCCCCCGATTATGGAAATAAGTTTTTCTGCTGTCTTACAACTAGAGGTCCAGTGACTTTGGGACTTGTGATGTCTACAGTATGGGTCACACCCTTGCACCTTTTGTTTATCCTCTTTTGTTTTGATACAGCATTCGTTCTTTGTGTGTCCTGGGTTCGCACAGTACTAACATAGAGTGGATCTATCTCCCGAATGTTATCCTCGAGATGACTTCCGATATTTAGTCATATCTATGGAGCAGCTTCTCCTTGGACTGCGTGCAAACTTATGTGACTGCCTGTGGCCTGGTGTTTGAGATTGCTGCCTCGAGTTTTGTGGCTGTTTGTTCTGTCTGTTTTCATGTCGTGACAAATTTTGTTCATTGTTTGGGGTAGCTCTAGCTGTTTTCACGGCTGATACTGTGTCTGTCATTCTCATTCTAGTAGAATTTGACTGTACCGGTCACCCCTGCTTTGCTACAGTTCATCTCTACCTCAATCATAAAATCTAGCAAGCACATTCCTGGAGTGTAAGGAGTTGTTTCAGCGATTTTAACCTGCCCCATCCCTGCCGATTTTCCACCACTGACCCCCCCCAATCCCGGCAGATTTTTTTTTTTTTTTGCTCAAACCTCCGCTTTTGGTGAGAAACGATGGCAGATCACAGAGAAAGAGAAAGTGATTACCTGAGTCTAGAAATGGTCAAAACAGGTGAGCCTCCACACACCTGGTACTGTATTCTGTAAAGGATCTCGGCTGCTGTCCTGTTTTCTATGGTTGAGGTAAGTAATGGAAATCACTCAGAATTGGTAATTATTTATTAATTTGGAGCAAAATAATATGTAGTACAAGAATATACTGGTTTCCACACAAAAATGTAGTCGAAATATGCATTGTTCCATTGAGTGAGCACAGCAAAATTGCCCAAATCAGTCACATATGATTCGCTATGACTGTTATTTCAACATACATTTCATTTTCTCTACTGACATAATACTTTTCCACTAACATTATACCAGTTTCCACTTTATAGATCTGTTATCACATATTTACAGGCCTTACGATTATATTTAGCATAATATTAGTGCATAATTACATGGTAAGCGATCTCACTACGACTGTTGTTTCAACTTACATTCTCTTTTTTAAATTTACATAATACTTTTCCACTAACATTACACCTGTTTCCACTTTACAGAGCTGTCATCACATATTTGCAGGCCTTATGATTATAATTAACGTAATATTATAGCATATGTACAGTGAAAGACAAAACTATCTTCCCAGTTCCGTCCAAAGATAATTTACACCTGGCAAAATACAATGAAAACCCAATCTCTACTACTGCATGTTGCAAATGGTTCGATTTTTCCACTATATGTGCGTCAAACTTGGGTAAGATAGTTGTGTCTTCGTACATAGTGAGTGAACTCGCTATGACTGTTGTTTCAACTTACACTCTATTTTTCAACTTATATAATACTTTTCCACTAACATAACACCCATTTCCACTTTATATAATTGTTATCACATACTTACTGGCCTAACTATTATATTGAGCGTCATATTATCGCATATGTATAGGCCTTACTTTTACAGTGAACATCCTATTATCGCAAACACATGCAGTATCAGTAATGTAACAAGGTGTGATATTCCTTGTCAGGGTGGGGAGGAGAGGGTGGTAGGGGAGGATGGGGAGGTGAAGAGCAGTGTCCTTCCCCACTCATGCTCCTCTTCCCTCTCCCTTTTCCTTTCCCCTTTCACGGGGCTGTGGGGAGGAAATGTCGGAATATTGCGGAGCGAAAAACGTGCTAGGGAGCAGCTCCTCCTCGCCTACCCGCTGCCCACGTACACCATGTGCTTGCACTGCCTCCCTCCCACCACCACTTTCCCTTTCACTGCTCACTCCCGCCATACCACTTTCCCTTTCATCCCTCACTCTTGCCACACCATTCATGCCTTCCCCAGACAACATAGAAGGACCATACCTTATTTTCCTTCTCACTGCACCTTGCCTGCATATACGTACTAAAACTCACGTGCAAAATTTTAAAAATGTGCAAATGATGGACCTTGCAATTGCAGCGTGTTTATGAACGTCGACGAGAGTCACAGTGACATAATAATCAGATGTATATATACGTCAATGGGAGTTGGCGGGTGAAGGACCTTATCAGGTAATTTACACAGGGCAGCTACATAACCAATGATGTCTACGACATGCATCGGTGACACCTTTCCATCATCTGTTATCCAGTCTGAGTTTTCTAAAGTAGCTAATAATGTTTTTTAATCGTGGAAACATCTGCTGTTATTTCACCCAGGACAAGATTAGTTGTGTTTTGTCTCATAAGATCCACAATCTTATGTATTTCTGGAATTATACCTGGCAAAAAGTTTATACCTCTAGAGAATTTCTTCAGAGATTCTGCTTTAACCCCTACACCGAGGGGATGTTTTTGCACTCCTTGCGTGTCCCGCGAGGATATTTGCTCTCCGACTGACTTTTTAAAAAATATATGCCAAAAATCAGTTATTAGTCCTAGAATATTATAATTAAATATGCATATGGCACATACCTTCAGCTTTCTCCTGGGATGTTTGTTGAGCCTTCATCGACTACCGTAGGACTTGTGGAGACTTCTGAAGTTGGGTAATGAAGTCTCCACTTTACGCTTCCCGACATCCCGTAATATGATTACCACGGCCTGATATTATCACTAGAAATACTATTCTATGATTTTCTAGTAGTTTGGAATCCATACACCAAAAAAAAAAAAAAAAAAACACTGTGAAAGCAATGAAAATTACGAGTGCGTAAGAGCTTCCCACTCGTTTCCCGCTGGTATTCTGTCATTTATTATTCATGAACACACTCACACTTTATATTCCTATTACATTATTACACTTTTATATATATATATATATATATATATATATATATATATATATATATATACATATATATATATATATATATATATATATATATATATATATATATATATATATATATATATATATATATATATATATATATACATACAGTATTTATTCATAAGTTTCCTTCAGTAATAGTAGTTTATTTTCACTCCAGGCATTAACTTTTTCGTTCAGTAAACTAGCATAGAGAGCAAAGCTTTCACTGTCATTACTCCAAGTATTTGTACTCATATTCTTATATTAGTAATTATTTACATTTTTATTTTATTTACACTATGTTATACACTGTCACTTCCAGTAACTAAGGGCTCCTTTCCCTTGGAGCCAGGATGAACTTGGGACACTGAAACACTCGTAGTTTATCACCATTTCCTCCACTGGCTCATCACACGATTCATCGGAAAGATTGTAGTCACTGTTCATCATTATCATGGATAAATTAGTCAGTTCACGCTCCACAGCAGAGTCACTTAGTCCTTTACCCCTTCCCACACGAGGTTTAGTAGGGATAGAGGTCACAGGGCCCTCTAAAATAGGCAGAAATGGAGGGGTGCGAGTGCTACATGCTTTCATCTCAAGAGACAACACTGAACTGAATGATGAGGTGGATATGGGGCCACCAAGGGTTGACAACATCAGCGAGGTGACAGCTGCTAATTTATATGCTGTGAAATGATTGGCAGGAAATTAGGTAGTTCCAGGTGAATGTAAATATCACTTAGGCTTCTCCCATCCTCTCTTATATATATTTTTATTATGAGAACAGGTCATACAGCATATTTCAAGGGGAAATAAAGAGGGAAAATTAGCGAACGAGTGCACGTAGGGTGTTGCCAGGTGATAATTAGCCAATTCCAGGTGTATGGCACCATCACTTACCTTTTCTTCTTTTTATATATATTATTTTGTATGAGATTAAGGCATAGGGCTCATTCCAATGGATGAAATCAGTGGAAAAATCTGGGCAAGATTTGCCTAGCGTGGCGCAGCTGGGGCAGGCGGCAGGAGAGGGTAATGGAGGGAAGGTAGGGAGGGGAGTCAAGAACGGGGAGAAATGGCTAAATTTTCAACAATCGATGGGAGTACAGATGACAATAGCAGCACTGACTATTGTCAGACACTTGCAGTACTGACAGATGATACAAGCAACCACTTCAAAGCGCGGGCGAATTCAAAATAACACAGAATCGCAAAAGTGATGCCCCACGGTATGATCCATTGCACCCGAGTGTCACAAAAGTGACGCCCCGCAGTTAAGGGGTTAAACTCATCATATGTCTTAGCTCGAAGGAACTTATCTGATCTAAGTAAATCATCTGCTGGACATCTCTCTTAGGTAATCCATGAGGAAAATATTGCTATTTTCTCCTGTTCATCTGTTACATGTCTCTTAACAGAGTTGTTCACACTGGCTTATGAGAGACATTACATCAATGTGATCTTTTTCTGTGCCTGAGAATTCTGGGATGCTTTTATCCTCATGGTAAACGTAAATATGAGGTGGGGATTTTTGAGTTGTGGCATAGCTTTCGTTATCCATTTTTGTTGGTTGTTTTGTTAGGTTCACTTGGAGTTCTTTGTCGTTATGTGAAGGATTAGTGGAATATGCTTTACGTGATCTATGAACTCTCCTAAGTAAATTTTCATAAATATGTAAGGCAGAGCTAAAGTCTTCACTTTCTGCACCAGAGGGAGTTTCCCAATGATCATCAATATTATCTAAAAATGAGGTATTTGTTTCTTTATCTTTACTTTGTGGAGAATTTTGTGGGTTGGGTTTCCTGTTGTTCTCCTAACTGTGGATCGGCAGTCGCCGCTAAGTGTGTATCATCTGGCACTAACACTGGCGGTGTTGAAAATATTCCCGTCATATCACTAAGCTAAAATAAACTCATTTTGCTAAGGTAAGGTGTTATGGAACACTTATTTTATATATGTGTTAACTGTATAGGTGAATAAATGAGAAGTAATAAATGAAAGGTACTATAAATGTATATATAAATAAGTAAAGGAGGTGATTTTACCTAATTTAAAGCACTGGGGAAAAAAAAGTAAAAAGTATAATCACCCCTTTAAAGATACAGTAGATGATGTCACTGTCGGAGACTCAGAGATGTGTTGCTAGATGATGTCACTCTTGAAAACTCAGGGCTGTGTTGATAGATGATCTCACTCTCGGAAACTCCAGAGCTTGGTAATAGATCAGGATTAACTGAAGTGCAGAATAGTCTCAGTCATGCTCGAACCTCACCATACGACGTCGAATTCCCACTCAGTAACTGTTGAGAATAAACGAGTATGGGTAGGAATGCGTGAGGAAAGTTGAGTAACAAGTGGTGGGTGAGATGCTTGAGTCAGAGGTGTGTGGTGGTTTTGCTTGGGTTGTATGACCCCTTCACCTCTATGTCAGCGTGGTGATGAAGCAGACAGAGAGGAGGGGATTGGAGATAATGGTGTGGTCAGAGAGTTGTAGTTGTGATTGTGATACACTTGTTGTTGGATACAGGCTGCCGCTACTTGTAGGTGCGTGTAGATTATAGAGGTCTCGTAGACTTGTTACTTGTAGATAGAACTTGTTTTTCCTCATTCATAACTCGTTCTTCTTATTGTATACTCGCTTGTGGTTACTTGATTGTAGAATTGTTGGCCTGTAGGCGTTGGTTCGTACATTCGCGCCACCATATGTTAGCTAACTTCTCCCTAGACCCCTCTTCTTGCTCTTTCTCGACAACCTCTCATCCCTGTCGCTCACCTCCTTCTACTGTCTAATTCCTCCATTCTTGTATAGGAGAGCTTGTGTCACATGTATTGGATGTATGTGGGGGTTCTAGAAGCTTGTGTGTGTCTGTGTGTATGTAGCATTTCTGTTGACACATTGCAGGTCTGGCATTCTTTACCGAAATCTGCAAACACATTTCCTTTCCCACACCTAGCTTGACTGTCATATTACAAAAACCCACACTGGCAGACGAAAGATCCACTGAAGAGGGCGACAGCTGTCGCCGAAACTGTTTGGAATACATCTATTTTCGTCTGCCAGTGTGGGTTTTTGTATCCTATTTCATGGTCACGATAGTGTGACTCTTCAGCTGTCATATTACCTTTAAGACTACACATTATGTTCCTATCTATTATGATTTGTATTATTATAATACAGAGTCCTGATATCGGTACTGAACGTGACTCGACAAGAAAACTGACAAGGGTTCGAATTGTCTGATGATTTAATATGAGTCTATGTGGACAATTGCACTTATCAGGTGGAGCCAGGATTCCAGGGACTTGAATGCTGGGTGTATAGGTGTGTCCTCGATTTCATTAGTCTTGCATTTGATTACTTCTCCTACTACTGTAGTCAACCCTGTTCCTGCCTGCCTCTACTTTTTACTACCTCTAAGCAAGAAAAAAAGTGGTGGGATGATGATGATGATGATAATGACGATGATGGATCAGTAAAACCCCTTGATGACCTGAGCAAAATACAGTTAAACAATAATAGCCAATTGCTTAGTTAATGGAAAATAGTTTACCATAAAATTGGTACTAAAAACATTGCGTAACTTTCGTAGCTTATATAGTGAAACTGAACATAAATTGGTTATCTGCCATACCAACCCTCGTACAGTCCACTGACAAAAATCTAAGCATTTTTCTTCTGCTTTTTCAGGTGGAGCAGTCAGAGTCACTGATACACTGAACGCCATACTCAGAACTTCCCAGCAAAGCTCCTTCGTTCTTTTCGTCTGGCAGGAAAGCTCACCGGTAAATAATTGTCCTCATTCAGCCTCTAGATGCGCAACTGCTATTTCCTGATAAGAAGAGAAAAAGAAAAGCATATTAATACGGGATATACACAATTTGTATTCGCAGATTCATTCTGAAATAAGACAGTTAAGGAACTAAATATATTTATTATTCATCTGTCTTCTATGGAAGGAATTATCAACGACTCTACATATTAGATTACATGAGATATTAAAACAATTTAATAATGCATGGTAACTTATTAAAACTTAATTACATGTTGTGTCATACATGGCAGTCACGCTGTCCCACATCATGCTAGTCTGTCGGTTGCATGATCGTTACAACAGAAGCATCAGTGAAAAGAGTGGTTTAATATGAACCAAAGCCACAGTTGTCTATGACGGTTGTAATTGACTATCTACAATACAATTTGATTTACACCATTTGCAGACAAACAGATGTCAGTGAAGTTCATCTGTGTCATTAAATAGCGCACGAACGGTTTGCAGCAATATTTTCCGTTAATGTCTCTGAATGGTCGACGTCCAAATTTCCACTTTTTCTAAGTTCATCATTCTTTTCACTAATCCTCAATATCAGAATCATTATCCTAATTTATCCGAATTCCGATGTCAAAATTCCATATAAAACTCTTCCGCCAGTAACTGATCTTTCAGCAGTGCAGGGTTGCCATTTTCAAGCTACATATACTACTAAAGACACCCTGAAACCGCCAGAATGTATATAAATATGTTTTTCAAAACTGTTTTGAAGATCACTCGAAAAAGTCCAAAATTTCTGGAATATTATTATTTTTTTTATAAATCTATTATAGCAATACATTTTTTGCTAGTGTATAAAAAATGCATAGCAATTAGGCTTTATGCGAAGTGCCGTCCGAATTGCCACTAAATGGAAACTTTCAACACTACATGCTACACCATTGTTATTGCTTCAGCGGTGCGTTCGACATCGATATTCCTATGATCTTCATCTGTGTTTGTTGTGTTACTAATGTTGATATTGTGCTTTTTTTTAATGTTCTTACTAAGTATATTATGACTAGATGTTATGGCTGACTGGGTAATGTCACAAAGTAAACAGATCAGCTGGGTATTCAAGATGGCGGACATGGTTCAGCAAGGATAAGAGTTCTGACTTGATGTTGGGTTAGTGTTGTGTTTCTCTACATTCTGCAGTATCTGTTACTTGTACAAAGTACTAATATTTTGAAGATTTAGGCACTTACTGTATGACTTCTGATGAAAGATATTGTGCTGTTGTTAGTGTGTACTGAGTACCTTACAACTGGATATGTATTATGGTGGTTGACAAGTCACCCACGAATAATCCTCTAACACCACTTGACAAAACTTTGTATACCACCAGAACCAAAACCACTGCAGCATCCAAAAAAATTACTCCGAACTAACTTCACTTGACCTCACTGCTTCAGATACCGGGGGTTTCATGTAGTGTAAGAAGAACCAAGGTACACACAAGGTATGCCATGTATGTATTGTGACCAATTTTGTGGCACAGTCTGAATGGACAGTTACTCAGGTATACCCAGCAAACCTGTGACATTGTATGGAAGTTGCATACCTGGCTCTCAGGGTACGACCACACCGAACACAACGAGTGAGGAAACTTTAGCGGGGAGGGATGAGGTGACACAATAAAACTAGCTAAATCCTATATGGGTGGCCACACTGAATGAGAGGGGAGGTTTGTCTCCTCGCTCACCCTCCACGCTCATCGCTACGTGATGCAGCATGTTCCAAAATGTCACGCACTGCCTAGCAACATCCCCATTCCCCAGGCATTTGCATCATCATTCATTTGTGCTGGTACTGAGTTTTGGAGTGGTTGGGTTCTGGTAATTATGTCTACTGAACATCTTATTGGAGCCATGTGCCACAGAAAAGCAGTGTGGGATCCAACTGATCCACTCCACAAAAATACTGGAGTCTTGAAGAAACAGTGGGAAGATATCTGTGAAGAACTGCATACAAATGTTAAGTTATGATCGAGCATTATTTTGTCATATGATTACTCATGTGACGTTTGTTCCACTGTTGTTATAAAACCTATCAAATATCATTAATGTCTAGACTTCACATTAGTATTTAGTGCTCTATTCCCCTTGTTACACCGTAGGTTTAAAACTAATAAACAATTAAGTATATACACTATATGTGTATATGTATATATATAATGAACATCGGAAAATTTATCATTTATCATTACAGATACCTTGATATATAATTCAACAGACAGTGAATTGTCTAGTGCATTTTTCATTACAGGCAATCAGTGGAAACTGGTATCATAAAACAGTGCACATGGAAACTCAAGAAAAGTAAATCACATGATCATTAATCTTTAAGGTATCATCATATAAAGACATTCGTATCAGTTACTGTTAGACACTGAAATTTTATTAATTCATTCATCATCTAATCCAGTGTTATCCCATGAGAAGCATAAGAACCCGGGACTAGGCAAGTTGGTCCTAACATTTATGGTGAGAGTGAACAGCTTGGACAATGACACGTCTACACTGATGAACAGCTTCTGACTATCTGTCGCCTGTGAGGCTGCCGCTTACTATTTGGACAGGGATCACGTTGACGCTCACCTCGCCGTTCATGGCTTGACGCTATGTCCCCGCTCGTTGCATTTGGTCTGGCTGTACCCTCACAGTCACTCACCCACATTTAGCCTACTGATGGCTGATTTGGGCATTGTACAGCCGCCTTCACTTCTAAGTACTACACCGACTTGTGGCGTCTTGGTAGATGTGGCACCACTGTGTTCGTTTACATCATCGTATTAAGACGCGAATGAGTTGGAGGAACCCCGGCATAGTGGTCAGGTACTGACAGCAACATTGCTATGATTTGTGTAGTGCTTATATTATGTAAAACATGTAATGTAATTGAACATGTGCCTGTAATTCGAGCTTAATTTAAGGTGATGGTGCTGGGACCAAACAGGTAGTTGGATGCTTCGTAGTGGATGTTCAGGGGTGCTGTTGGTCCAAAGCAGGCCTTGCTTTACTGACTGAGACACGGGCCAAAATAAGACTTGTCTAGCGCAACATATAATGGAGGATGAACATAGTCATCCTATCTATTTATCTATCTATCTATCTATCTACCTATCAATCTATATCTATCTATCTATCTATCTACCTATCAATCTATATCTATCTATCTATATATATATATATATATATATATATATATATATATATATATATATATATATATATATATATTGTGAAAAATGTTGAGTACTTCTGTTAAACAAATCAGGCCCTCTTTCTGGGCACCAAAATGTGAAAAATGTTTAATGTATCCAAGTCGGTATCCCTGCCGGGACACCGCTATGCAAGAATTTTCTCGGTACACAACTCGTAGGTCGTTACTCTTCCCTAAAGTTGTCTAAGTAAATCAAACAAGTCTCATAGAGTTAAGTGAAACGTAAATTAAATTTAACTCACCTACAATACTATCTTCTATCTTATCTCTTCGCTAATCCCCCCTTGAATTGGCCAATTCGTAGAGGTTACTTAGCTATATGAAGAGGGAGTGATCGTTAACCGATGACGATGAGGCTGCCTGGTATAGTTGCTTGGGGAAGCAAGCGTCCTTATGGTGTGTATGTACAACCTTGCTAACTCCACGAGAGCTAGGAGCAGAGTCTTAACTCCACAAGGTCTGGGAGCAGAGTCGTAAACGCGGCAAGCCCCAACACCTCATCGCATTGTGGGTTGCCAACTCTTATTTAATTACAGTACTAAATACACTTAAATTACATCATGATATGTACAGGGCAAATCTAACAAATTAATCTTAGTTCCACTTAAACTAAAGTTAGACCAAATATTCCCTTTAACTATGTAAATATCTTAATTCCACATCTGCCTTAACAGGGGAATCTTTCCCTGCTTGCCACGTCACCTAACGTGCAGACGCAGCTTAGGTCAGTGGAAAATACCACATAATTACATGTATTTACAATGCATAGTTGTCCACGGGGGTTAAATGCAGTAGCATTTAATTTATCAATAACAAGAATTATTAAAGAGAACGTCGTTTCTGGGTTATTAAAACCGCTTGAATAATTAACAACAGTCTCTACATCCTCTGCCTTTAACCAGGGATAAACTATGATAAATTTAGAGAGCGCAACTGCTCTGGGCGAAAATATTTCCCACAGTTTTGGGGCCGGCAGAAAATGATACGTTGTATCATGTAATATGACCCTTAGCCAAGAGTTCCCTCCATATTTCTCGAGAACCCTGTGCTGCGGACCTACTAGGTCGCGCCTCTTGACCCGTTTGATCTTCACCATTCTCTGAATCCGGAGTGGCTGCTAACTCAAGGGGTACCAGTTTATCAATAGTTTTTATACTGGTATGTCCCCTGCATTTTATTTTTACGAGTCTCAGCACCCCTTCAGAATCTGAGTGTGTGGAGATCACTTTAGCTAATGGCCACTGGGATCTTGGCTGTTCAGTCTTCACTAAGACCACATCTCCTATGTTAATAACTGATTTGTTGCTGGCAGCTTGAGCTCCATAAAACCTCTCGCGTAGGCTCAAAAGATACTCTTCGCTCCAATATCTATTCCAAGTATCCAGCACCCTTTTCAGACGTTGATATTCCTCCCGAAGATGTTGTCCTAAATCATTATTTTCTATGTTAGGATCATCAACTTCTTCTTGGATATCCACACAAGGCATCGGATGGAGCTTCCTGCCATATAACATGTGAGCCGGTGTTAAGGCCTCTAGTGAGTCGCTAGTGTCATCTTGATAAGTCAGAGGTCTATTATTAATCCTGGCTTCAATTTCAGTTATTACTGTTCTTAAATCTTCTCTCGTGATCTTAGTTCTATGTAATGTTTTCCTCAGGCAGTTCTTGACAATACCAATCATTCTTTCGGTAAATCCATTTTGCCATGGAGCTCTTGGAGCTGTGAACTGCCAAATACAATTTCGGATTCCCAGCGCCAACTTAACTTTTGGGTCGTTCATTAGGTTCAACAGTAAGGGTGCTGCTCCAACGAAATTAGTTCTGTTGTCGCTTATTAACTTGCCAGGACAAGACCTTCTAGCGGCAAATCTGCGAAAGACATTGAGGAATGTCTCTGGGCTTAGGTCTTCCGCTAATTCTAGATGGACTGCCCTTGTGTAGGCACAAGTAAACAAACAAATGTAAACTTTATGGGGAGTTTCCTCACCCGTAACAGTTATAGCCCCTGTGTAGTCCACTCCTGTTATATGGAAGGGCCGACTTATGCACACCCTTTCCTTCGGTAGGGCTGGTGGTCTAGGGTAGTTAAAAGGTCTCTGCTCATACCTCCTACAAATGATGCAGTTTTTGAGATATTTTTTAATAACCTGTCTACCCTTAGGAATCCAGTACCTTTCCCGAATTTGGGCTAAGGTCTGCGGTACACCTCCATGGAGAGTGGAATCATGGGCTTCCTTTACAATAAGTTGTACAAAGCATCCACTCTTAGGTAATAAAATGGGATGTTTGGTTTGGATGGGCAAGTCAGCCTTTACCAATCGGCCTCGACATCTTATCAGACCTTTTCCGTCTAAGAACAAGCCTAGATTCTTCATCAGCTTATTCCTTTCTCCAGTGTCTTGGCCTAAAAGTTCATATATTTCCCCGTAAGAATTTCTTTGTACTCTTTTCAGCCAGTATTCTAGGGGATCTAATTTCTGGAACCCCACCTTCTTATTCAAAAATTCAACAACCAATTTAGTAGTATTTAGAAGTTGTCTTATTGACGAGAATCGGCTGATGTCAATTACGTCTGGCTCAGGTACTATAGGATCCAAGTTCACTGCACTAATCTCAGCAATACTGTACTCTTTCTGTTCAGGCCAATCCTTAGTGAGTAACCATTTAGGACCTTTAAACCACAAATTATCTTTGATCAGTCTCCTTACGGTTGAACTTCTCGAGAACAGATCAGCTGGATTTTGTTTGGAGGACACATGCATGAATTTAAATTTGGAAGACAGCTCTTTAATAGTCTTCACTCTATTACGGACGAAAGGAATTTTACTGTCTTCCTTCCCTATCCAGTAAAGACAAATCTCACTGTCAGTCCATATGTAAATGTCCTCAAACTGAGTATCAAGAGTGGTGGTTATATACCTGGCCAATTTAGTTCCTACTTCTATGGAAGCCAGTTCCATTTGAGGTAGGGTTCTTTCCTTCATTGGCGCAACTCTGGCTTTGGACATTATAATCTTACTATCCTCTCCTGTTGCGCAATAAGCTACTGCTCCATAGGCCCTTTGAGAAGTATCACAAAATATGTGTAAGTGCGATTTCTCATTACTGTTTATTTTCCTGGGAATACATATGCTTGATGTAGTTTCAAACTCATTTCTAATCTGTTCCCATTGTTCCACATATGTCTCACCTAATTCAGTGTCCCAGTCTAACTTTTCTCGCCAAGCCTCCTGTACTAAACATTTGCCCCTAATAACTATAGGACTGACAAATCCCAATGGGTCAAATAGCTTGGAAACCTGGCTTAACAAGGACCTCTTGGTGAGAGTGACATCAGAGAACTTAATTGGTTTCAAACTTATTACATCAGCGTTGTATCCCAGTTAAGACCTAACACATTTTGAATTTTGGGAATGTCAGAATCTGGATAGTCCTCTTGTATGTTATTCCTCAAAAGCGGTGAATTTGTATTCCAGCTCTGTACCGGCAAATTTGCCTTCCCACATTCGGAATTGGCTACTTCATAAGCCTTCAAACCTTCCGACTCTGTATCAGCAACACCTTGCAAATTATCCATATAAAAAGCCTGCCCTATTTCTGGACATTTGGCATTTTCAAAATGATGCTTTACAGTGTTGCAAAGTAGGAAAGGACTAGCACAAGAGCCAAAGAGCACCGATCGGAAACAGTAAGTTTTCAATGGACTATCCTCATTTTGAGGATCATGAGGCCAGAGGAATTTTGTAAATTTCCTATCCTCATCTCTCAGTCCTATTCTAAGAAAAGCCTTACTAATGTCTGCTGTGTAAGCAAGGTTTCTCTCTAAATCTTAGTAACACATTCCCTAACTTCTCTGTTAGTGTACGTCCAGAGTATAGGCAATCGTTCAAGCTAGCTGATCCCTTGGACGCTTTACTACTACAGTTGAATACTATCCTTATGGGAGTAGTTACTGAATCCTTTCTTACAGCATGATGTGGTAAGTAGTGTCCTTCTTTGTGGTTAACAGGGTATTCTACCTCTTCTATAAATTTATTCTTCAATTGATCCCTTATAATATTATCATATAGGATCAGATGTTCTGGTTTATCTCTCAACTTTCTTAGAAGAGAATTTAACTGAGCTTTAGCTGCTTGGTAATCTGTTGGTAACTCTGAGTGGTTTAGTTTCCATGGTAATCCTACCCAATACTGTCCATCCTTAAATTCCACAGACTGATTATACAAGTCCAATGTTATTTTATCTTCAGGGGTTGGTTCCTCAGAGTGTATACCTATACTGTCTAGGTCCCACAGTTTGTGTACAGGTTCAATGTTTTCATCCAACAAGTCATTTATCTGAGTAGGTTCTAATTCTACACCTATTCTAGCTACCATCAATGACTGTGTGGGGGTAACAAAGACTGAGTCTACTAGTTTGGCCTCTCCTTTAACTTGTTTTGGAAAAGGCAATTGACCCATAATAAGGTTACCTCCTGGACTCTTGAACAACTGTACCTTATTCCTTTTGAAAGTCCTATGTAGGAATCTTCCACAATAATCAGAACCAATTATCATTTTTATGGGACCCACAGTATCTGATTCAACATTCCGTTTAGCCAACTTTATCCCTGAGCTTTGTAGATGATCAGAGGTTTCCTTCAATCCCTTTATGTATATACTTGTCTCCATATTATCAAGCACAGCTGCTGTTATACGGCATTTATATCTGCCTAACTGTATTACAGGTCTAACTAAATCAAAAGACTGAGCCTTCCTAGTTGTCAAGAATCCTGTAATGGCTAATTTACCTTGCCGATAACTGGTAACTTTAATTTCTTCACAATGTCTGCAGAAATGAAAGTTTTCTGAGCACCCGTATCAAATAGGGTACATGCCAATTGGTTTCTATTCTCAAACAATACTTTCATATCTGCTGTTGGTACTGCAGCTGGCATTACTAATGGAGCATTCCCTTTTGCAATTGTCATATTGACGCTTGCAGGTTTAGGAACCTCAATTTTCATCCTAGGGCATAAAGCACTATGATGATGATCCTTTTTGCATTTAAAGCAAAGATTTAATTTAGTCTTACAGTCCGCGGCAGTATGTTCGGAGTTCATACAGATTATACAACACCCCAGTTCCTGAAGCTTCCCTACTCTAGAAGCATAATCAGGGTAGTGTTGACAAAATACACTGGAATGTTGCTCACCACAAAAGACACAAACTTTCCTGTCTTTTACCATGGAAGGTTTTATTTCCTTAATATCCTCAGCATGTCTATTCCTTATCTTTAATACTTTATTCTCGGCCTTCGTGGAGCTAAGGAAAGTACCTATCTCTTCTTTAGGCACATACTTAGTCTTCTCTGACTTAACTTTCCCAATCAGTTGGTTAGTGGGTTTTTTCTTCACTTCAGTCTTCTGTTTGACCTCAGTAGTGTT
Organism: Coenobita brevimanus; assembly: GCF_032717465.1. Lineage (NCBI taxonomy): Eukaryota > Metazoa > Arthropoda > Malacostraca > Decapoda > Coenobitidae > Coenobita > Coenobita brevimanus. Next base: position 14,534,017 of record NC_137039.1, on the reverse strand, counting down.
TAATGTTCCTTGCAAATGTTTACAGAGTTGCATCAAGCCTTCCTCTATCTCTTCACAGGAGAAATTATCCTTCTGGTACCTACCATACAAAGCATCCTTGGTTTTCGGTGGTAGCTTTAAGGACACAATTCTTGAAAGCACCCAATCTGATGTTTTAATATCTTCGTAAGTACCTAAGGCCATTAATTTACAACTTATTGCAATTCTAAATTTTTGCAAGGAATCAAAATCGTGCCTAGGCGTGGGTAATTCTATTAGAGCCTTTACTAAATGATTTATAATTTGTTCCCTGTCTTCGTAATTTTGTCTAAGGATGGTCAAAGCCACTTCATAGTTATTTTCTTCTACTGGTATTTCTTTTATCAGTTGATATGGTGTTCCCTTGACCTGTCCTAACAAATACGTAAGTTTGGTGACTTTAGGGAGATCTGTTCTATCGTGTACCAAATATTTGAACTGATCCCAGAAAGATTTCCAGTTCTGCTCCCCATCAAATTCCGGAAGCGTTATTTGTGGTAACACAGCTCTACTCTGCTGTGCCACAACTTGTGTTTCCGCGGCAGTGTCAGCTAACTCTGACTCTAGTGTCTTTACTACAGTTAAGTATTCTTCTAATTTGTCTTCAAACTTCGTAGTTTCTGACTCTAAGAGTTCCTTATTCTCAGCCTTTACTATAGCCGCTTCTAAAGTTAAGTAACTCTCTTCATACTTACTCCATCGTTCTTTCAGAATATTTAGGAGACTATTTATTCTCTCCTTGGACAGAGGTATTTGGTCCAACGACTGGTTACAATCATTTATGGCTCTAGTTACCCATCCTGCCTAACTACTAGAAGATCTTTGCAATAAAGAAACAGACATGTTGACGGAGTTCTAATTTAATAATTTAATTATGAATTCCAACCACAATTTTACCTCAACTTAGTAATGATTTGATTATTTTAAATTTTGAAGAGGGTAGGGATTAAGTCCTCATTGTGCAAATTATCCCCTCTCCCAATTTCGTTATTCATCACAGCTCAGCTAATTATTTAATTAAATTTTGAGGAGTGTAGGGATTAGGTCTATACTTTCAACCTATCCCCCAGGGTTATTAAACCTCTAGGGTTTTATTTCATCCCCAAACTCAATTGCCAAAACACCCATATTCCCCGAGCTCAGAATTAATTACATCAATACTCCATAGGCCCACCCATAGCTTGTACAGCATAGAACTCTCCTTTCTTATGTTCTACATAATTTATAAATTTCTGCAGAACCGCTTCCCTACCATGATGGTTCCAATGTATACCATCAGCTTTCAACATTGCTTGGAAGGGCTTGGCATTAAAATGTATGAAATCCCTTCCCTTCCTGATCCGTTGCAACTTTCGGTTTACAGCTCTGCTAATTAATTTATATGTTCCATAACAAACTGGAGAGCCATATGGCAGGTTCCTTGGCTCGAGGAGGGTTATGGCTACTGAGGATTTACAAGAGCCCTCTATGGCTCCTACCACTGTTATAATATTCTCCACTACTTCATTGCAATCGAACGTAGTAGTAGCTATGCCCATAAAAAGCAACTTTAAACACATTCAGCGCCTCGGCACACATCGGTTTTCCTCACTCGGTCGGGGCACCAAAAATGTGAAAAATGTTGAGTACTTGTTAAACAAATCGGGCCCTCTTTCTGGGCACCAAAATGTGAGAAATGTTTAATGTATCCAAGTCGGTATCCCTGCCGGGACACCGCTATGCAAGAATTTTCTCGGTACACAACTCGTAGGTCGTTACTCTTCCCTAAAGTTGTCTAAGTAAATCAAACAAGTCTCATAGAGTTAGGTGAAACGTAAATTAAATTTAACTCACCTACAATACTATCTTCTATCTTATCTCTTCGCTAATCCCCCCTTGAATTGGCCAATTCGTAAAGGTTACTTAGCTATATGAAGAGGGAGTGATCGTTAACCGATGACGATGAGGCTGCCTGGTATAGTTGCTTGGGGAAGCAAGCGTCCTTATGGTGTGTATGTACAACCTTGCTAACTCCACGAGAGCTAGGAGCAGAGTCTTAACTCCACAAGGTCTGGGAGCAGAGTCATAAACGTGGCAAGCCCCAGCATCTCATCGCATTGTGGGTTGCCAACTCTTATTTAATTACAGTACTAAATACACTTAAATTACATCATGATATGTACAGGGCAAATCTAACAAATTAATCTTAGTTCCACTTAAACTAAAGTTAGACCAAATATTCCCTTTAACTATGTAAATATCTTAATTCCACATCTGCCTTAACAGGGGAATCTTTCCCTGCTTGCCACGTCACCTATCGCGCAGACGCAGCTTAGGTCAGTGGAAAATACCACATAATTACATGTATTTACAATGTATAGTTGTCCACGGGGGTTAAATGCAGTAGCATTTAATTTATCAATAACAAGAATTATTAAAGAGAACGTCGTTTCTGGGTTATTAAACCGCTTGAATAATTAACAACAGTCTCTACATCCTCTGCCTTTAACCAGGGATAACTATGATAAATTTAGAGAGCGCAACTGCTCTGGGGGAAAATATTTCCCACATATATATATATATATATATGTGTGTGTGTGTGTGTGTGTGTGTGTGTGTATATATATATATATATATATATATATATATATATATATATATATATATATATATTACTGTCTACCTAACTCACAGACGATGGGTAGTCTTGTTTTTCTTTTTCACAGTTTTACTTATGTGATCCATTACCTACAAATGCATGGTTCAGAATTTATACTGAAATTTTATCAGGAATTTGGGAACTGCTGAAACTTTAGCCCTCGTGCAGGACCCTAAATACATTTATTTTGATAAGAATTTGTCATTTTAAGAGAAACTATAAAGAAAAGATATCATATTGAAAGTGTTCACTTCTTTCCACCCACTTTGCACACTTGTCACCAGGAATGACTCAAGGATTCATATATTTCCAGAAGTTCCACGATGTTGGTGGTGTGGGAGGGACGTCGGGTGTAAGTGTGTTTGTGGTGGCGGACGGACAAGATGCTAACATGACGCAGGCACAACTCTCTGTTGTGATCAGTAAAGCTCTAACGGTAAGTCTTTTCCAGGGTACACAAATTCTGTTAATTCTTAATTTCACTCACATTCTGTCTGAAAACAAAGAGGAACATAAGAATGAGCGTTCAGAACTGTTCCAGGGGAAAGAAAAAAAAAAGCTGAATAAAAGGGAAGCCAAAGTTATTATCTGTTCCGATCATTTTGCTTGGACACATTGCACTGAGAAGCCTGGAGTTCACACACACTGGAAAAAGTACACTAAGAAAGGTAGTTCCTGAGTTGCTTAGTTACACGTATAAGAAGACAGAGTACCTATTAATTTTTGCATTACAAACTCTGACAGAAAAAGGGTGAGACTGTGTAACTGCGAGACTGTGTATCTCGACATGTCCTGCACACATTCTATAATCGAAGAGAGATGCAAACAGACAGTTCAGAGAAGCAGTGGCCAGAATTGTAGCAATTGGACAGAAAAGATAAAGGCCCAACAGAGATAGAGGGACTGAAGGGTGTCAGTGAGAGAAGCTAGATTCCATGCATGGAGAGAGGTACTCTGGTAGTCCAATGTTGTGTCCTGCTGCAAGTTACAATATGAACTTCTACCCAAACAACTGAGAATAATGAAGCTTAGGGAGGAGGGGGCTGCAAAGTTTTGGAGTGTCAAGGAGGGAAGCACAAAAGGAGGAGACAGATTCGCCGTCTGCATTCAGTGTAGTCCAGCAAAGAAATAGGAATTTTTGACATAATCCCTTAATGTTTGTTAAAGTTTTTTCCTCGCTTGATTCTTGTCACTTGGGGTGTAAGTGATCATTTTTTGCCGGATGTGTTGTTCCCACCCTTGAGCATTCCGAGAAATTCAAATTGGCGGCTGCGATGGCTGCCAATACGCAACAGGCCATATAACATCTCAACCACTTCGCTTAGGAAGATGATTTTGGTGCCTACACATAGGTTTTGGGATATGAGGAATCCAATGGAACCAAAACTATCAGGATATAACCACTTATTAGTTGTCATTGATCAAAAAATGGACCTTTATTTGTGTAAATTTTACCTATTTTATCCAAAATGTTGCATTTAGCTTTATTTGCCTATAGGATTTAACTGCTTTATGGTTCAGTTTTCACTGTTTTTTAACATTATATAATGTATTAATTAATACAATGCCTAATTTATTTAAATACACTTACCGAGCCTAGAAAATAGTCATTATCAGGAAGAAAGAAGCTAAGTGTATTTTTGAGTTCCGCTATGCAGAAGACTGTAAAAAAAATCAAACCATGCCAAGAAAGCAGGCCAGGAAGTGATTGTATATTCCCTATTATTAACCCCTTAACCGCGGGGCGTCACTTTCGTGACGCTTGGGAGCAAGGGATCATACCGCGGGGCGTCGCTTTTGTGATTCTGTGTTATTTTGAATTCACCCGGGCTTCCAAGTGGGGGCTTGTATCATCTATCAGTACTGCCAATGTCCAACACTAGTCAGCACTTCTAATCTCATCTGTACTCCCATCCAGTGTTGACAATTTAGCCATTTCTCCCCGTTCTTGACTCCCCTTCCTACCCCCCCTCCATTACCCTATCCTCTCGCCTGCCCGGGCGTGCTACGCTAAGTAAATCTTCCCTGGAATTTTTCACTGATTTCATCCATTGAAATAAGCCCTATGTCCTATTCTTATACCAAATAATATATACAAGAAAGAAATAAGGTAAGTGAGAGTGCCAAACACCTGGAATTGGCTGATTATCACCTGACAACACCTCACGTGCACTCGTTCGCTAATTTTCGCTGTTTTTTTCCCCTTGAAATATGCCCTATAATCTATTTTCGTAATAAATATACATGTAAGGAGGGAAGGGAGAAGCCTAAGTGATATTTACATTCACCTGGAACCACCTAATTTATAATGTATTGTCTAGATTTCCTGCCAATCATATCAGTGCTAAACAAAGATGTTTCAAGATCTAACATTGGTAGCTCTGAGAATATATCTCCTAAGTAGGCCTCTAATCTATTTTCGAAATAAATATACATGTAAGGAGGGAAGGGAGAAGCCTAAGTGATATTTACATTCACCTGGAACTACCAAATTTATAATGTATTGTCTAGATTTCCTGCCAATCATATCAGTGCTAGACTTAGCTGTTTCAAGAAGTAATATTGGTAACCCTGAATAACCCCTTAGCAGGCCTCCACGCTAGCCCTCCGTTATCAGGTTACTCTCAACTTCCGAAGTGAGAGTACGTATGTTTCTTCTTGCTGACTTCAAGGCCTTTTTTCACCCCCATGCAAATGGCCCTGTGACCTTTACCCCCTACTAAACCTCGTGTGGAAAGAGGTAAAGGGCTGACAATTGATAAAAGAGTGACTACGATCTTTCTATTGAGTAAAACAGTGCAAGTGGAATTGTAAATAATGTGTAAATAATGTGTAAACAGCAAGTGAAAGTAATGAATGTAAATATACATGAACAATGGAAAACAGCTTTATAAGTTATTTCAAGTGACAGTGCACAACACAGTGTAAATAAAATAGAAATGTAAATAACGTAAATAAAATAGAGAACGTAAATAGAAATGTAAATGAGTAGTATTATAAGAATACGAGTATATACCCTAGGAGTAATGAAAGTGAAAGTTTCACTCTAGCATGTCTGAATGCTATGAGTTATGAGAGCGAAGATGAAAGTGACATTCACTCTCAATGCCAGTATACAGGACGAGAAAGTGAATGCTACATATTTTACTGAAAGAAATTGAATCCCTACAGTGACAATAAACTAATACTACTGAAGGAAACTTATGAATAAAGACTGTAGATATATATAAGTGTTATATAGTAATAGAAATATAAAGTGTGAGGGGTTTTATGAATAATAAATGACAGACTACTAAGAGCGAACTAGTGCCAGTGCGACGATCAGACGCGCTCGTAATTTCCATTGCTTTCACAGTGTTTTTTTTTTTTTAGTATGGATCCCAAACTACTTGAAAATTGTAGAATAGTGTTTATAGTGTTTGTATGTGGCTGTGGTAATCATATTACGGGTTGTCGGGAAGTGTAAAGTGGAGACTTCGTTACCCTACTTCAGAGGTCTCCACAAGTCCTACGGTAACAGACGAAGGCTCAACAATCATTCCAGGAGAAAGCTGAAGGTATGTGCCATAAGCATATGTAATTTTATTATTCTAGGACTAATAACTGATTTTTGGCAAATATTTTTTGAGAGTCTGTCGGAGCCCAAATAACCCCGCGGCACACGCAAGTCATTGGTAAACAAGCCCGTGGTGTAGGGGTTAAAGCACGTTCATCATACAGTGACCATTTACATTCAGAATTGCAACATCAGTTACAAGAAGACCCTAATCTTGTAATACATTATCACAAAAATTGTGTATCGTGATATGTCACTGTATCTAACATACCAAAGAAGCCTCACACCGGTGATGAAGGTACAGCTCAACCATCACCTATCAAACGAAAGCGCCTTTCTGCTACTCCAGATCTTAGCTTCATGGAACATTGTCTTTATTGTGGTCAGATATGCAACGTGAAAAAGGATCCCAAGAATCCAAGGAGATGGAGACCAGCTTACTTGTTTCGTGCTATTGAATATGAAAGGAAAGATAAAGATCCATTGCCAGTCAAGGATCTAATCATGAGATATAATGAGAGGAAAGATAACTTAGCCGACAATGTCAGAATTCGTCTAGGTGCAGCAGGTGATCTTCATGCAGCAGAAGCGAGGTACCATGTTGTCTGTAGGCATAGATTTCACACACCAGGAAGAAGTTTAGAGGGAAGCAGCGATACGAGAGCATCTGATTGCACAGGCAAAATAACCAATGAGGCCCTCAAAAAAGGTTATCGCGGAGGTGACCCAATATCGGAAAGAAATATGGACATCAATCGTACTGTATAACAAGTACCTGGAGTATGGTGGCAGCTCAAAACCTAGTCGTTTTGAGTTGCTTAATCACGTTTCTGCATCTGTCAATGACCTTGTAATTTTTTCAGCTAAAATTATATGCCAAGATAGTTTCGTTCCAGGACAACGCAGCAGCCACACTGAAGATGACAAAAGATAAAGATGATGATGATCAGGAATTAGAAATTGCGCTTCAGAAAACAGCCAGAGCTGTCAACAAAGAATTGTCTGAATTCCAGTACAACAGTCATGCCTACAAGAAGCATATTTCTAAATCTGTTGCAAAAGAAGCTGTCTCAGATACTCTTTTGAAACTTCTCAAACTTTACCGACAGTGTAATGGTTGTTGCTGATGACACAGATGTATTTGCACTTCTTGTTCACGTCAGGTACGCCTCCTCCATCACTACACCTGTCTTTATGGAATCACCGAAAAAGGAAAAATCAGTTATAGACACTGATGCAACTGTAGAAAACAGCCTCTCCATTATCCCGGGCCCTCTAGCTGCCCATGCATTGACGGGATGTGATACCGTTGCCTCCTATTATGGTACTGGGAAGGGAACTGCACTGAAAGTGCTCCATGCAGGTTAGTGTATGGATGTGTTTGTTGCAAAGGTGAACATATTTTCATGCGTGAGGTGAGGAGTGTATGAGACAAGAGAGTTTATCAGTGCGTTGGTCAGAAGGTGAAAGGAATGAGAGCTGTGGAGAACATGAACTAAGTATACAAAAACAAATTAGCTTGATGTCATTTGCTGCGCCATATTATTTTGGAGGATACCTGAAGGGAATACAATATCAATCTTGATGACTTGGTGTGTATTTATTCAATGTGCTATTCTCATTTCAGGTAATGTGTCTTTGGTTTCCTCGGAAGTAGCACCTTGTCACTTTACCTATGACACGATGATCAACGAAGCAATGCATGTAATTTCGGGATGCTATGACATGAATCACTGTCAGATTCTAACACAAGTTCGACAGGAATAATTATGGAAAACCAAAATGGCAAAGTGTCTTGCAGAACCCCCTAAGCTTTGCTCACTTCCACCCATTTCAGAAACTTTCACTGAGAATGCCAAGAGGGCCCATTTGCAGTTGCCTATCTGGTATCATGCTCTTGATCCGGACCCCCTCGTCTTGATCCCATTGACCATGGCTGGACATGTGTGGAAGGCTCCACCTCCCTTAGCCCTACTGTTATCCCCCAGGGCAGCCATGTGGCACCAGATGACTTAATTAGTCTTATTAAGTGTGGTTGTGCCAGTACAAAATAAGCATGCAAAACTGGAAAATGCTCATGTGTATCAATTGGCTTGGCTTGTACATTATTTTGTTCCTATAAAGGTGGTCTATTTTGTCATAACAAATTTACAGCATCAGATTTTCACGATGATTAACCTGCTCCATCCCGACCACTTTTCCACCACTGACTCCCCACAATCCCGACCATTTTTGGAAAAAATTTTTTTTGGCTCAAACCTCCGCTTTTGGTGAGAAACATCGAAAATTCATACAGAAATCGCTCACCTGAGGTTTAAAATACTCGATACAGGTAGGAGTACCTCCTTACCTTACTGGATTTTCTAACAGGCTGGCACCAAAGAAAACGAGTTCTATGGGAGGATAACTATTTCACACCACTCATAAACGGTATTTATTTATTTACTTGGTACGAATTTATATGTAGTACGAGAGTATATTGGTGTTCAAGCAGTAATATAGGCATTATAAGCATTGTTTCACTCACTAACTCATCACCATACCTGACCTTTTTTTGCCACATTACCTGATCATCATTTCTGACTGTTTCTTCCTCTAATGCAATGTAAAGTTTGTCCTCCACATTGTCATTGATTGGGGAATCACTCTGGCCCTGAATTTCGTCCTGTGGCATGACATGGCTTTACTGGCCGGGTCACTGATAACAGGTGAATTGCTGAGACAATGGCGTGCAGGGGGGGGAGGACGTCATGCTGGGTAAGTCATTGTCCCTACCTGGCATCTTGTAGAGGAAGGTGTCACGTGTATATCAAAAATCACTTGCGAAAATTGAAAATTGTGGAAAATAGGGACCTTGCAATTTATTCACGTTTATGTACATCGACGGGATTGGCAGTGACAAAACGTGTGGACGTTAAAGAACGTTGATGGTACGCAGCGGGTTAAATTCACCTGAGATGAGGTAGCATAGAGTGAATTGTAGATAGTTTCTGAGAATATTGGTACTATGTGATTTTTTGTTTAAATCGAAGTCCTTTTTTATTCTTCATATTACTTAATGTTACATACCGGTTTATGCTGTCCACTGAGCCTCCAAATGGTCTTTTATGCCAAAGTTATAAATTCATGTTCCATTATTTACAAGACAGGCAGGTTTGCATATGAACAGCCATGCTTATTTGATGTAAGATATAATAATAAAGAGCTGTCTATGTAATAAGTAAGAGATGTCAATCATATATACATTTGCATGATATTAAAATTAAGCTTAAGACATTTCTTTTCATGTACATAAATAATAAGTGGTTATATCCTGATAGTTTTGTTCCATTGGATTCTTTATATCCCAAAACCTATGTGTAGACACCAAAATCATCACCCTAATCGAAGTGGTTGAGAAGTTATATGTCCTGTTGTGTATCAGTGGCCATCACAGCCGCCACTTTGAATTTCTCAGAATGCTCAAGGATGGGAACAACACATCTGGCAAAAAATGATCACTTACACCCCAAGTAACAAGAATGAAGCGAGGAAAAACATTAACAAGTTTTAAGGGGTGTCTCAAAATTCTGCCGGACTAGTAGAGATTTACTCGTATATCTTGGCTAGGAGCAGGACACAACATTTGACTGGCAATGAACAGCCAGAAGCAAAGGTTCGCCGACACATTACAGTCAGTGACAACAGAAGATGTTACATGAATTATTTTTATGTAATTACAATATAAACCACAAAACATTAGATGGCGGGAAGGGTAAATACACCCTGTAGTTTGAACGATTATTGTGGAAGGCAGGGCACAATGTTGGCAGAGGATTTTCGGGGAACATTTGCTTCTGGTTGTTGTTGGGATAAAAATCTGCTTGGACTTGTTTCAACACAAGTAAAATGTACAAAGCAATACTGGATCAGAAATTATATGACTGACCAAAAGAATATGAAACAGCAAGGATATTGCAATGGCCTGATATGCGCGTTGTTGAAGGTAGTGAGAATCATGAGATCGTCATGTGCAAAACTGTCACGAATTATAAGAGTGGAAATGACATTCTGAGACATTTCAAACAACAGTTTTCTTTTGACACAATCAGAGTATGAAGAAAAAAGACATTAGGAGATTAAAAGTTCATTGTAGATTTATACTCGCAAATGATGAACAGGTGTCATATTTAGCTCGATGGATTTTGTTTGTGTGGAGGCAGGGGCCTGATCGCAATAGCTCATGATTTTATCCAACTTTTATCAAACGTAATGAAAGTTTTGGGGCACAGCCAAGGGGCTGAACTATTGTTTTGGAGAACAATATGTCAAAGGTCAAGGTCACAGAGATAGGTAAAAAATTCATGGGAAGGTCAACTTGAACAGCTTTTATTCTTTTAGGTCAAATTTAGTAGAAGCGTTAATGGTAAAGCAAGAATGACAAGATTTGATTTTGAGAACTTCTCAAAGGTCAAGGTCACATGGAAAGGTCAATTATTGACCCATACACCACTCTGAGAAAGAAGTGACTAAAACTGTTTTGATGTGAAATGGACCAAACTTAGATGGAAAATTGAGGATTGGCTTTGAGGCTGTCCTGTTATTTTTCAGAATAAGTGATCAAAGATCACGGCTACATCCAAGTTTAACAAACAGTTTTTATACGATTTAGAGCAAACTCAGTGGTAGAATTAATGGTGAAGTAAGAATGAAGTAAATCGATTATGAGAGGAATTGGTCGAAGGGTAATGCCACAAAGTAAAATGTTCGGCCGTTAGATCCGAAAGTGGGAACAAGTGTTGTACTCTCTGATCATGATCTTAATGTTGTTGCAGCAAAAGCAGCAGCAGCAGCAGCAGCAGTAGTAGTAGTAGTAGTAGTAATAATAGTAGTAGTAGAAGTGGTAGTAATAGTAGTAGTAGTAGTAGCAGTAGCAGTAGTAGTAGTAGTAGTAGTAGTAGTTGTTGTTGTTGTTGTTGTAATTGGACCTATGAAAGCAGCTGGGAAAGTGATGGCTGGAGTATTTGGTGTTTGTGTGGATAAGGCTAGATATAATGCACAATACAGTCAATTAGATATCGCTAAGTAAAGTACCAAATGTTCCATACAACTTGTGGTGTTTTATGAATATTTTTCTGCCTTTTTAAGACAGTGCACATAATAATAAAAGCAACCACGTAATGAAAGTAAAATGTAATTAACAATCCATACATCACTTGATCATGAGAGCAGGACTACTAGGATGAGATGCGACTGCCGAACAATATGGATTTCTTGGATAGGTTAGGTCGTGTTAGGTGTGGTTAACCCGTAAACCGCGGGGTTGTTTTGGCACTCCTTGCGTGTCCTGCGGGAATATTTGTGCTCCAACAGACTTTGTAAAAATATTTGCCAAAATCAGTTATTAGTCTAGAATATTATAATTAAAAATGCATATGGCACATACCTATAGCTTTCTCCTGGGATGTTTGTTGAGCCTTCGTCAAGTACCGTAGGACTTGTGGAGACTTCTGAAGTTGGGTAACGAAGTCTCCACTTTACACTTCCCGACACCCCGTAATATGATTACCACACCCTGATATTATCACTAGAAACACTATTCTATGATTCTCAAATAGTTTGGAATCCATACTAAAAAAAAAAAAAACACTGTGAAAGCAATGAAAATTACGAGTGCATACCAGCTTCCCACTTGCGCTCGTTCGGCGCTGGTATTCTGTCATTTATTATTCATAAAAACACTCACACTTTATATTTCTATTACTATATAACACTTATATATATCTGCAGTCTTTATCCATAAATTTCCTTCAGTAATAGTAGTTTATTGTCACTGTAGGCATTCAATGTCTCTTTCAGTAAAATACGTAGCATTCACTTTCTCATCCTGTATACTAGAGTTGAGAGCGAATCTGTCACTTTCTCTTTCACTTTCATAACTCATAGTATTCATACATGCTAGAGTGAAACTTTCACTTTCATTATTCCTAGTATATATACTCGTATTCTTATATTATTACTCATTTACATTTCTATTTACATTCTCTATTTTATTTACATCATATACATTTCTGTTTTATTTACACTTATGCACTGTCACTTGCAGTAACTTATAAAACTATTTTCCACTGTTCACTTATATTTACATTCATTGCTTTCACTTGCTGTTTACACATTATTTACACATTATTTACATTTCCATTTGCACTGCTTTAGTCACCAGAAAGATCGTAGTCACTGTCAATCATTTTCATTGATAAATTAGCCAGTTCACGTTCCACGGCAGGCACTTAGCCCTTTATCCCTTTCCACACAAGGTTTAGTATGGGCTGAGGTCACAGGGCCCTTTGCATGAGGCTAAAAATTGGCGGAATTGGACAGGCGCGAATCCAACGTGGTTTCACCTTGAAAGACGACAGTAAACTGAATGCTGTGCAGTGAAAGGCTGCCAATGTCAGCGTGGTGACAGCTGCTAATATATACGCTATGAAATGATTGGCAGGAAATCTAGACAATACATAATAAATTAGGTAGTTCCAGGTGAATGTAAATATCACTCAGGCTTCTCCTTTCCTTTCTTATATATATTTTTATTACGAGAATAGATTATACGGCATATTTCAAAGGGGAAATTACCATGGGAAATTAGCGAACGAGTGCACGTGAGGTGTTGTCAGGTGATAATTAGCCAATTCCAGGTGTATAGCACTATCACTTACCTTTTTTCTTTTTTGTATTTATTATTTTGTATAAGAATAGGGCATAGGGCTTATTTCAACGGATGAAATCAGTGGAAAATTCCGGGGAAGATTTACTTAGCGCAGCGCGGCCGGGCAGGAGATAGGAGAGGGTAATAAAGGTGAGGTATGGAGGGGAGAGAGGGTAATGGAGGGGAGGTAGGGAGGGGAGTCAAGAACGGGGAAAAATGGCTAAATTGTCAACAATGGATGGGAGTACAGATGAGATAAGGAGTGCTGACTATTGTTGGACATTAGCAGTACATGCTAAAAAATGATTGGTAGGAAATCTCGACAATACATAAAAAAAAAATAGGTAGTTCCAGGTGAATGTAAATATCATTTAGGCTTCTCCCTTCCTTTCTTATGTATATTTTTATTACAAGAATAGATTATACGCCATATTTCAAGGGGAAATAAACAGCGAAAATTAGCGAACGAGTGCACATGAGGTGTTGTCAGGTGATAATTAGCCAATTCCAGGTATATGGCACTATCACTTACCTTATTTCTTTTTTGTATATATTATTTTGTATAAGAATAGGTTATAGGGCTTATTTCAATGGATGAAATCAGTGGAAAATTCCGGGGTAGATTTACTTAGTGCATGCGGCCGGGCAGGCGAGAGAAGAGGGTAATGGAGGGGAGGTAGGGAGAGGGGTCAAGAACGGGGAGAAATGGTTAAACTGTCAACAATGGATGGGAGTACAGATGAGATTAGGAGTGCTAACTAGTGTTGGACTTTGGCAGTACTGATAGGTGATACAAGTCACCACTTGAAAGCCTGGGCAAATTCAAAATAACACAGAATCACAAAAATGATGCCCTGCGGTATGATCAACTGCTCCCAAGCATCACGAAAGTGACACCCCATGGTTAAGGGATTTATGTGCAACACCTTTATGACTCAAGAACGCTAAGGTTAAGCCATGTCTTAAAAACGGATGGTAAGGAATATGAAATTCACACAAGTCACACCAGATACCATTGGAAAAAACCTAGGTTTCATTTTTAAAACACACTGATGCTAAAAATCTGAGTTGTCATTTGTTTTATGTCGAGTAATCCACAGAAACTCAGGGTGAACGGATCTTGCTTGTGGTATTGCTTTTCATCATTTTTCTACAGAAGATAGTACTTTCACAAGCTCTTACTCTGGCATTCTAATATTAAGGTAAAATTTTGAATACTGAACATAATTTTCAGAAAATGAGCACACTAAATCCATGGACAATTATCATGGACCTGTGGAAATAGGCGTTCGTTATTCTCAGCTAACTTGTGTCATTATGGTGTGGCCAGCTGCAGCAAGTATCACAGCCAATGACGGTGGTGGTGTTAAGTGACGACCCAGTCCTCCTCACCACCTTCACCCACTTGTCCCTCAAGTACCTCCTCCTGGTGTGGTCGACGAGACTTCTCATCCTCACTCACCTCCCACTCAACCTCTTACAGCACCTCCGCGAGACACTTGCCAGCACCAACTCCATGCTGCTATTGTTCCGAGGCAGGCCAGTACACAGGTACTCAAAGATTTGTAAATCACTGTGGATGTCTTTTTTTAGTTTTATTTTTAGAGGAAAATGGATGTTTAATACTCATTTAACTCCTGCTTTATGATAAATCCCTTTCCTATGAAACTCTTGCAAAGAATTGTAGGTAGACTGGAACATCCAGTAGCCATTCAGTCAGTAAAGTGCTATCTTACAACGTGGCTGCACTGAGTGAAATGTTAAATGGCTCACTGTAACTAAAGAAAGCTGTGCAGCATTGTACGATGACTGTAGCACATATTTGGCACCAGGTGGTCTAGTGATTTAACACACTCCAACCTTAATTGCCCCAGATGGGTTGAGATCTGTGGAATACTTGAGGATTATTGCCCACATTATACCGTTCAGGATGAAAGGACTGGTTATTCTCCCTTTTAAATGTCTGGACTGAGTAACCTAACCTCAGCTCCTAAACTTCTTATGAGGTAATAAATGATTCGATGATGGATGAAACCTGCCAAACGTTACTATAGAATACGTTACCTAGAGGTATTTCACGTCAGTAAAGGTATGGATCACCGATATAGTAGAACAAACAAATAACACAGTAAAATGTTTTAAATGATATTATTACCTGTATCCTAAGATGATGAATATGGAAGAGGGTGCATACTTCCTTATGTTCTTTCGTCTTGGTACTAAGTCTGGACTTGGAAAAAGTTTTAAATTTAGCCATTGCTACACCCACACTGGCAAACCTTCAGTATCCACCTTCATATGTGGATTATTCCTAACTACTACCATCCTAGTCAAATGAAGACCCAACCCAAAATTATATTTCCTCCATCACTCATTTTGCCCACACATAAAACAAGTGAATATTGTTCCCACTGCCAATGTCGCCGGTCGCCCCTCATGTAAAACCCATTTTAGCAGGGTGTATTTGATTTATGAATATCCAGTGCCCACCACCATCGTAGAGCTTCACCTGCATTCCACCCTTTGCTGCCTCATTTCCTCTGGTTTATACAAAAATGTTTTCTAGTAGCAAAAAGTAAATTAGCCCATTTTGTACAATGGCATCATTCCATTTATACTCCTGCAACCCCTAGTATAGTATATTCAGCATAGGAGAGACTTTCATGACCTGGACGATTTGGATACCTTCACTAACCATTTGGAGAAAGCTTTCCTTAATTCAGTGGTTTCCAACCTTTTCTAATTCTCGGCCCCCTTCACTGAATGACACGTTCCCTGCACCCCCTTCCTCAAGTACTGTATGGTACTTGCATAGTTGGCGCATGTCAGTAAATATCATAGATTCATACTCTTTGAAATTGTTTTTATATTCAGATAACTAGAATTCATATCTGAAATATTTTCTCCATATATAGAAATTACTGAATTCCATCATAATTCACCCCTTTGCGCGCGATGACGCGTTTGTTGTCATTTGGGCATGTCTGGAACTACACTCGATGATGTGTTTGTCATCATAAAAGCACAAAACCTTTGTCAGAGAAAAAGTTTTCAGCCAATTGGCGTCATTTTTGGATGCGTCATAGTTCTCACACCTCATGTCAAAAGTAATGACTTGGCAACCTCGGGGCCCGAGACGTGTGGCAGCCCGGCCTGGTTGATTAGTTCCACATTAGCTGTCGAGGGAGAACGTAGTGGCAGCTGGGCATTTAAATCGTACTCTATTTACCCCGTCCCGCCCCCTCCCCTGTGGGGAGCCACCTTGTCGTGGTGGTGGGGCTTGCGTGCCCGTGATCCCAAAGGCCTGCCTGTGGATGTAATGACATTTAGCAGGGTCTCCCATGCAGGTAGGGTTGCAGGTGAGAGGTCTGACTAAGCGCTGTCCAAAACGTAGGTTACCCTTACAGGTCATCAGTGCCGCCCACCAGAGGGATCGTCTTGGTGCTGTCCTGAGTTGGTTGGTTGGGTGTCTGGGCTGGGGAGTGTTGGGGAAGCGGGTCTATGCACTGGTGGGAGCAAACTTTTGCATCATGGGGTGTCCTTTTGGGTCACCCTCTGGGAACGAGGTACCTCGCTACCATCAGATCGTGCTTGGTCCCCTCACTCCCTGGTAGGTGGTTTCCCTTGTCTCCTGGTGCCATTTTATCTCACTAAAATGTATATATGAATACATCAGAATTCTTTAACCACTCGTGTGGTCAGTGACCAGCCGCACGAGTTGGCATCACCTGGTCACTCTCTTGGCAATGACCCTGTACCCTTCGGGTCATCTGCCAAAACTGCGAATTCAGATGTTCCTTCTATCTAGCTGTTACCTGGTGTCTTTGTGGAACACTCTTATACAAAATAAATAGTCCTCAAAACGGATGATGGTACTTCCTTCCGGAACCTGAACTGTTCTCAGATTCACAGTGGTCTAGTTACGGCATGTGGATTTACCCCCAAGGTCTCTTTGCAGGGCAATGGTTCTCTATTGTTAGAAGCCAGTGATGAAGAGGAGAGTTCACGCATCCAGTCTCTAACTGTGTTCACCAGATATCATGTATCTGTCTCTTGTCACTTGGTCCTAAATCAGTCCCGAGGGGTTGTGTATTCTCGTGACTTGATCTCATATTCTAATTCTTCCCTCTTAGAGGGGCTGGCTTCTCAGGGTGTTGTAGCAGTACAGAGAATTATGATGAAAGTTGATGGGGTTTTAACCCCAATGCCCACTCTTATCTTAACATTTGACCACCTTGCTTTGCCGGAGGTTATCACTGCTGTGGTGGAAGATTAAAGTTAAACCTTATCTTCCCCGACCTAGAAGATGCTATTATTGTCAACGATTTGGTCATTTTCGCCGTTCTTGCAGGCAGGAAGCATTTGGCCTTCCTAAGGTCTGTGGAAATTTTGGTGGAATTTCTCATGGTATGGATGCTTGCTCTTAACCCCCTAAATGTTTGAACTGTGGAGGAGCGCATGCAGCCTCCTCGAGGGATTGTGAAGTATACAAGTATGAATATGAGATTATTTCTGGCTGAACGAAGGAGAAAATTTCCTTTTCTGAGGCAAAGGCCAGGGTAAGGGAGCGGTTCATTTGCCCTGGGGTTAACTTTGCTGCTATGTTGTCTCACCCTAAGGCTACTCGGCAGGTGCCCCTGCCATCACACAATGCTCCATCAAATTCACGGGGTTCTACTTCCCGGCCTTCTAAGCTGGGGGTTCCACTGAGGGAGTGCAGCCTGTAAACAGCTGTGCTTCTTCCAGGGAAGTGTCTCCTGTCTCTGGTGGTGTCCCCTTTGCAGTGGTGCTTCCAGCATCTGGGAGTGCCTCCCCCATCCCAGTTCCTCTGGTTCCTCATGTGACAAACCAACATCTGGGAGTGCCTCCCCCATCCCAGTTCCTCCGGTTCCTCGTGTGACAAACACCTGTGTCGAAGCCACATCTTGCTTTGACACATGCAAAACTCCCGGTGTCCTTCCTGTGCAAGGCAAGCATTGCCGTGGCTCCTCAGAGTGCTCAGAGAGCAAAGCACTGCTACCAAAGATCTCTGCAGTGGAACCCACTACTCCTCCTCCTCGGAACGCTCAGGGGTCGGGTCAAGTGCAGGCTGGGGATGGCGTCTCGTTGACGACCCAGCCACCACCAGATTGTGGTGGTCCTCAGGTCGTTGATGCACCTGCTCAGCTGCATGAGGCCATGCCCTCTCAGGATTCCTGTACAGTGGGATGTGTTACTGATCATGCTCCTTCTCGTGGTGGCACTGCCTGCTCTGTCCTGGCTAGGGAAGGTTGCGGTCCCCCTGCCAAACCATCTCTTGCCCTGCCACAGAAGAAAACCATTGTCCGGCCCTCTTCTTCCTCCTCCAGGTTATCTTCAGCTGGACGGCACACTGTACACCATAATGCTGCCAGGCAGTCCCTTTCTAAGGGCAGTTCTAAGCAGAAATCTAAATCTGGTTGCTTGTCAGGGGCAAGGTTGTCTCGCCCCTCACCCTGATTCTTCCTTGCTGTGGGTACTATGGCATTCTCAGCCAGTATACTACAAGGGAATTGTCGAGGGCTGTGTGGGAATAAGGAGGAGCTGTGGACCCTCCTGGCTTATTCCCCTTTGTGCATGTGTCTCCAGGAAACTCTTATAGGGTTTGCCACTCCTCATGCACCACGTGGGTATAATGCTTTTTACTCAGCACGAACCCAGGGTCCTGTTGGTGGTAGTGCTGTTTTGGTGAGGGCTGACATCCCTCATCTGCCAGTCCACCTCCAGTCTGACCTCCAGTGTGTTGCTGTGCGGTTGTATGCCCACCGCTGGTATACAGTTTGTTCCATTTATTTACCACCCAACACAGCAGTCAGTAGGATGGAACTTGAGAACCTGCTTGGTCAGTTACCTACACCCTTTCTTCTCTTGGGGGACTTTAACCCGCCCCGTCCCGATGTTTTCTGGGCAGTGGTACGCCCCAGTCCCGACATTTTTGGACCTTTTTTTTTTTTTTTCTTGCTGAAACATCTACTTTTGGTGAGAAACATCGAAAATTCATAGAGAAATTGCTCACCTGAGGTTTAAAATACTTGATCCAGGTAGGAGTACCTCCTTACCTTACAGGGTTTTCTATCAGGCTGGCACCAAAGAAAACGAGTTCTATGGGAGAATAACTATTCTACACCACTCATAAACGGTTTTTATTTATTTATTTCGTACGAATTTATATATAGTACAAGAGTATATTGGTTTTCAAACGGTAATATAGGCATTATAAGCATTGTTTCACTCACTAACTAATCACCATTCCTGATCTTTTTTTGCCACATTACCTGATCATCATTTATGACTGTTTCTTCCTCTAATGTTTGTCCTCCACATTGTCATCGATTGGGGAATCACTCTGGCCCTGAATTTCGTACCGTGGCATGACATGGCTTTACTGGCCAGGTCTCTGATAAAAGGTGAATTGCTGAGAAAAGGTCATGCAGGGGAGGAGAGGAAGTCATGCTGGGTAAGGCATTGTCCCTGCCTGGCATCTTGTAGAGGAAGGTGTCCCGTGTATACGTGCCAAAAATCACTCGCGAAAATTGAAAATTGTGCAAATTAGGGACCTTGCAATGTTGCCGCATTAATTCACGTCTCCGGGATATGAGTGCACATCATGTGAGGACGTGAATTCACGTCTCTGGGACGGGGTGGGTTAATGGTCGCCACCCTTTGTGGGGTGACTGTCTTGTTAACCAATGTGGGAGTTTGTTGGCGTCCTTATTGGAGCATGAGAATCTTGCCTTCTTCAATATTGGGGCGTTTACACATTTTTGCCCCCAAAGGGTTCATTTACTGCAATCAACCTCTCTGTCTGCTCTCCAGACTGTCTTCTGGACATTACCTGGGAAGTTATAGTGGATCTCCATGGAAGTGATCACTTTCCCATCCTCCTTACTGCAGCAGTATCAAGTTCTTGTTCCCGTCTACCGAGGTGGAGATTGGACAAGGCAGACTGGTCCCTTTTCTCTTCTCTGATTTCTGTTGATGTCTCAGTTGAAGACTTTCCACATATTGATGAGGCTGTTTCGTTCTTTACCTCCGTTCTGCATTCTGCTGTCCTTCATGCTGTTCCTAAAACCTCTGGCACATACTGTTTGGCCATGTGGAGAGGATGGAGGGTGAAAGACTGACGAAGAGAGTGTATGTGAGTGAGGTGGAGGGGGGGAAGAGGGAGGGGAAGGCCGAGGATGAGATGGAGGGATGGGGTGGAGAGGTATATAAGAGAGGGGGGTGTGAGGTGGGAGCAGGACATTGAAATGACGGGGGACAGGGCGACGTGGAGGCGATTTGTTTGTGGCCACCCCGAACGGGATTGAGGCGTCTGGCAATAGATAGATAGACATACCGTTGTTGACCTGTCCCATGGTGGAATGAGAATTGCAATGTTGCTGTACGTGCTAAGAAGTTAGCTTTCTCCCGTTATCGTAGATACAGGACAGAGCATTATCTTGTTGAGTTCAGAAGGGCATGGGCTAAGGCTCGTTGGGTACTCAAACAAACTAGGAGGGACTCCTGGATGGCTTATGTGTCATCTAGAAACTCAAAGACACCAGTGTCTCAGGTTTGGAAGGGGGTGCGAAAGATCTCAGGAAAATTTACTCAAGGCAGGTCCCCCGTGCTGATGTCTAATGGTGAGCCTGTTGGTGACCCTGCAGCTGTGGCGGATATTTTTGTGTCCGCCTCTGCAGCGGTTAGTTGTAGAGATACTAGCTCACCAATTTTTGCCAGGCAACGGGAGATAGAGGAGGCAAAGGTACTGGACTTCTGCTCAGAGAATATGGAGTCCTACAACCTCCCTTTCTCTTGTCGCGAACTCCAATCTTCCCTCTCCCTCTGTTGTGACACCTCACCAGGACCAGAAGATATTCCCTACGCAATGCTTCGACACCTGGATGATGATGCACTATCCTTTCTCCTCATCCTTTTTAATAGAATCTCGAGGGAATCTTCTCTTTCCACCTCTTGGCGTGAGGTCATTGTCCTGCCATTCCAGAAGCCGGGGAAGGCAGGTTACAATCCCCTGGAGTATCGGCCAATTGTCTTAACATCCTGCATGTGCAAGTTATTTGAGAAAATGGTCAACATGTGCCTAATATATTTTCTAGAATGGAATGATTGTCTTTCTCAGTGTCAGTCTGGTTTTCAAAAATGTCGCTCAACAACAGATGCATTTGTCCATCTTGAGGCTGCAGCATGTGATGCTTTTGCTAGACAGCAGCATCTGGTGTGCATTTTCCTTGATCTAGAAAAGGTATATGATACCACATGGTGGTTTGGTATCTTCCAACAACTCCATTCTTTTGGTTTATGTTGCAGGCTACCCCTATTTATATTAAATTTTCTACATGACTGTTCATTTAGAGTTAGGGTTAGTGTCACCCTGTCTCCTTCGTACCCTTAGGGGGAAGGGGTGCCTCAGGGAAGTGTCCTCAGTGTGACCCTTTTTGCAATAGCATTGGACGGTATCGTGTCCTCTGTTCCTAAAGGGGTGTTGACCTCACTGTATGTTGATAATTTGGCTCTATGGTATGTCCATGGCTGATCGTCGCATGCAGCTCCTCTGGACAGGGTCTCTCATTGGGCCACAGTGCATGGCTTTCGCTTCTCCAAAACAACGATGGTGGCCCAGCATTTCTGCCGCTTAAGAGGAATTCACCCCGACCCAGATCTCCAGTTATATGGACACAGGTTGCGATGTGTTGATGAAACAAGGTTTCTTGGACTTGTTTTTGACGGGAGACTTACATGGGTACCTCATGTCCGTTCACTACGACTCTCTTGCCTCCGTGCTCTGTCTCTCCTAAGGACCCTATCTCATTTGTCTTGGGGCGCTGACAGAACCATCCTGCTCCAACTTTACCGTGCCTTAGTTAGGAGCAAATTGGGCTATGGATGTGTGGTTTACTCCTCTGCTACTGAGACACGACTGCAGCCACTAAATTCTATCCATCATCCTGGGATTCATCTGTCAACTGGGGCTTTCTGGTCCTCCCTGATTGAAAGCTTTTTGGTTGATGCGAACAAACAACCACTGGATCTCCGCCGGCAGTCCTTAATGGTGCAGTGTTGGCACAGCCTTCACCGTCTTCCGGCCTCACTGAGTTGTAAGGCTGTCTCTGGAGTCACTCTTCTCCCCTTTTATGACACCCACCCTCGCTATCCACACCCGTTTGGGTACAGAGTGAGGGCTGCCATGGGGAAGTTGGGTGTCCAGTCCTCTCCTGTTTGCCCTGTGTGTCTTCCCCGAGTGGCTCCCTGGCTTCTTCCAGAGGTACAACCATGTGATTATTTCCCTGAGAGGAAAGCCTCTTTTTCCCCACAGGCAGCTTTGTCTTATTTTTTAGAACATGTCTCTGCTCACAATGACTCGATCCCCTTATATGCTGATGGCTCTAAATCCCATGTGGGAACAGGCTTTGGTGTCATTTTTCGTGATTTTATCAGTGGTGGGAGTCTCCCTCCTTCTGCATCTGGTATTACTGCTGAACTTACTGCCATTTTAGTTGCAGTTGAATTGATTTTTAGCTCTCCTGCTACTTCTTTTACCATTTTTAATGACTCAACCAATGCCCTACAAGCTTTGTCTCGTGGCTTCCCCTCACATCCCCTAGTCTTGTCTGTCTTGGAGTGGCTCTTCTTATTATGTAGGCGAGGATACTCTGTACAACTGTGTTGAGTCCCTGCACATGTGGGGGTCATGGGCAATGAGCGTGCTGACTCTTTGGCGAGAGCTGCTGCCTATCGCCCTTCCTCTCCTTAATACTGTGTACTATCTGAGGATTTACATGCAGCCACTGTGGAGGCTGTTCATTTCTGCTGGCAGAGGAGGTGGGATGCAACAGGGATGAACAAACTCCGCAGCATTCGTAGGAACCTGGGCGATGGGGAATATGTGGGGCTGTCCCAACAGTGGGTAACAGCTTTGGTCCATCTCCGGAACAGCCATACTAAGCTGACTCATGGTTTTTTAATGGAGGGGACGCCCCCTCCCTATTGTGATGACTGCCTGCTTCCTTTGACTGTGCAACATCCCCTTGTCGAATGCCCCAGTCTTGTGGACCTTCGTCGGCAGTACCTTTCTGGGCCCCGAGCTGGCGACAGATCGTACCTCCTTTCCTTGGTTCTTGGGGAGGAGGCTTATGCTATGGGGGGAGGCACCTTCTCTTTTGTGTCGAGTTCTGGCCTTTTCCACAAGCTGTAGGGCTTTACCGTATTTTAGTCTGTGTTTTAATGATAATGGTCTAATTTTATCCCATATCTTTCCATCACGTTTTTTAGCTTTGGTAGTTTCTTTTATTCTTTTATATTGTTCGTGTGTTTTATGCATTGTTTATCTCTTTGTTTTTTATCGTTTTGTATATATTTTGACTTTGAATTTTATGTACGGCTGCATATGACCTCTGCTGTTGTGCCGCCATGTCACATTTTCTTTCATTCATTCATTCATTACCCTGTCCCGGGATGCACGTCATATTCCACTATACCAATAGTGCTTGTGTTTACTTTTGGGGCACTATTGTTATTAGATTTGGTGTTTGCAATAGGGAATTAGGTTTTTGTGAATCATTCCTGGCCATTATCAGCCATCGGCCCAACGAAGATTGTGCTAGGCCTACTATGTTTTTCAGCATGTTCCATAAACTACACTCCCTCTACCCTGCACCCAGTGTGAGTATTCAACCATTGAATAATAGTGACAGTGAATCAGGTGAGTATAGTGTGCAATAGCCAGTGAGGCAGGACATGGTGAAACGTTTAGCAGAGGGAGACGAGAAACCACCTGATGACACGACGTTGTCTTCAATGGAATATTTGCCAAGGTGTTGATGAAGTCCCTGTTTTATGGTGATATATGGTGGATAGTGTTATTGTGCAACAGATAGGAGTATAGTGCAATGAGTGAACGTGATGAAATATTGGCTTGGGCAGGAGTCACGTACACCTTAAAGCCACGGCATGCCATTGTCAGGAGGGGATAAAATAGAGGAGGTTTATGGGGATATTTGATTTTATCATTTTGTTATATTTATTCCATATGCTTTCTGTCTGAAATAAAGCATGAGTGTTACTGATATGTTTATTCTATGCCTGGGTGGATGAACGTAAACACTGCACCACATGATCTATCTATCTATTGCCAGATGCCTCAATCCCATTTGGGGTGGCCACAAACAAATCGCCTCCAAGTCGCCCTGTCCCCCGCCATTTCACTGCCATGCTTCCAACTCACACACCTCCCTCTCTCATATATCTCTCCACCCCATCCCTCCATCTCATCCTCGGCCTCCCCCTCCCTCTTCCCCACTCCACCTCACTCACATACACTCTCTTCGTCAGTCTTTCACTCTCCATCCTCTCCACATGGCCAAACCACCTCAGTGTGTTCCTCATAACGCTTCCTATCACATCCATATCCACACGACAACGCTCCTTTATATCCACATTCGTCAGCCTGTCTCTCCATGTGACTCCACAGGTTCCTCTTAAATAACTTATTTCCACTGCTCTCACTCTTGACTTGTGTCCTTCCAACAACATCCAAGCTTCACTTCCGTATGTTAGAGTTGGTATCACAATACTGTCATGTAGTAACTTTTACACTTCCATGCTCACTTCCCTGTTATCACTGCTTTCAAAGAACCAGCAACTTTTCTTCCCTGCTGTACCCTTTCAAGCACTTCACCCTCCAAACCTCCATCCTTACTCATCACACTACCCAAGTACTTACTCACATTATCCAATTCCTCACCATCCAACCTCGCTGTACATTCACTGACTTCACCTCTCTCAAAGACAATCACTTTACTCTTCCCTACATTCACCTTTAGATTCCGTTTCTTACACACTCTCCCAAACTCATCCACCAAGCCTTGCAGCTCCCCTTCGTCTTCACTCAACAACACAGTATCATCTGTAAACAACAGTACAGGGAGTTTCCAAACACTATCTCTCTCACCAGGGCCACTCCAACATCAACTACCCTACCTTGTACCTCTTTTATTACCACATCCATGTACAGATTGAACAACCATGGAGACATGACACATCCCTGTTTCAACCCAACTTTCAAAGAGAAAAATTCACTTAGTTCACCATCCACATGCACTGCAGCCTTAGCACCATCGTACATACTCTTCACAGCATTCAACAACTTCCCATCTACTCCATATATTCTAAACACTTTCCACAATCCTTGTCTATCCACCCTGTCATATGCTTTCTCCAAATCCATGAAAGCCACATACAACTTCTTTCCCTTCTCTAGAAACTTTTCCACTAAAGATCTAAGAATGAATATCTGATCTACACAACCTCTTCCCTTCCTAAAGCCTCCCTGTTCTTCTCCAACTAATTTCTCTGTTTTTTTCTCTAACTTTGTCAATAAGTATCCTACCATACACTTTTCCTATTATACTAAGAAGACAAATCCCCCTATGATTACCACACAATTCTTTTTCCCCTTTTCCTTTGTACAAGGGAATAATTATACCTGACTTCCAATCCTCTGGGACTCTACCTTCCTCCCAGGCCAATCTGCACATCTTCCACATCCATTCTACTACTATCTCTCCCCCATGCTTCAGCATTTCACCACACACTCCATCAATTCCTGGGGCTTTCCGCGATTTAACTTTCTTCATTGCTTCCACAACTTTTATCCTACTGATTTCTTCCTGTCTTCTCACCTCCCTCCTTCTCCCAGCCATTCCCCAGCAACTTATACTCGCATTACTTTCATCCTCTATGTTCAACAATTCCTTAAAGTGTTCTCTCCATCTGCTCACTTTTTCTCCCTTCTACAATAGTAATCTACCATTTTTATCTTTCACTCCCCTGCTAACTTCACTTCCACCCTGTCTTACTCTTTTCACCTCTTTCCAGAACATTTTCTTACAGTCCCTCCACTTTACACTCCAATTCCTTCCAAATTCCTCATCCACTCTCTTCTTACTCTCTCTTACTAATCTTTTCACCTCTCTCTTTCTTTCTACATATACCTCTCTCTTCTGCGTCTCAACTTCTTCCACGCCCCTATTTCTCATCCATTCATTGTATGCTTTCTTCTTTTGTGCCACAGCCTGTCTCACCTCTTCAGTCCACCACGCTGTTCCTTGCACCCCCCTCCGTCTTCTCTTCCTTCCACACACCACATCACATGCTGCACATATTTTTTCTGTAAATATCCTACACACACCTTCCACGTTTCCCATCTGCTCCAGTTCATATTTGCTCAATCGTTCCTCCACTTCTCTCTTATACTCTGCCTTTTTCTCATCCTCTTGTAACCTTTCCACTCTCCTTACAACTACTTCTTCCTCTCGTCTTTCCCTTCTTCTATTCCTCCATCTTACTTGAATTCTAATTCTGGCCACCACCAAGTAGTGGTCAGAAAGTCCATTCCCCCAACCTCTATAAACTCTTGCATCCATTACACATCTTAGCATCCTTTCATCCACACACACATAATCAATCATTGCCTTCCTTTCATTCAGTTCACCACCCACCCTTCTCATCACTCGCCATGTATACCTGTGGATCATTTTATGCCTGAAGAGGGTATTGGCTATCACCAACCCCCTCCCAGCACAAATGTCCACTAACGCACTCCCATTCTCATCTATCTCAGCAGGCACACCCCACTCACCAACTATTCCATCCACCTTCACATTCCCTACTTTACCATTCATATCACTGATCAGAAACACTCTCTCATTCCTTCCAAACTTTTCCATGCACACTTCTACATTTGTCCAGAACTCTTCTCTCACTCTTCTAGCACGATCTTGCGTTGGCGCATACACACACACACAATCGCCCACATTTGTGTTCCAACTTTCAACTTTACCCACACAGTCCTTGACCCAACTGATCCATACTGTCTTATGCTCTTCTTCCATCTTTTACTCACAACTATACATACTCCTTTCTTTGCCCTCTCATTCTCACCTACTCCTGCACATATACCCCATCCATACTCCCATTCTCTCACACTTTCTCCTCTCCATTTTGTTTCAGTTATTTCACATACATCCACTTTCGCACCCTCAAGCACCTGGACAATCTCTCTCTCTTTCACCTCATCATTCGCTCCCCTTACATTCCACGTTCCGATAACCATGTCCTTTGTCCGGTCCTTGGTCGTCATTGTTTGGTCAGTCCTTGTCCGAGGCTTATTGTTTGTTTTTTTAGTTAGTTGTTTTCCGGGGAGGGGCACTAACCCTCCGCCAACCCTTTTAGTCACCTTTTACGACAAGCAGGGTTACTGGGGGAGTATTCTTGAAAAACCCCCCTACCCCCAGCTCGTGGGAAAATATTGTCTGCTATACCTTAGGTATCGCAGATGTGACATACAGAGCACGTTCAGGAACTGTATGTCTCATTAAATGATGGATTTGATTATGTGTATTGTGAAATATAATTTTTAACACTGCAGCGTCTTCAGGTAAGGGAAGCATCATCTGCTACACCTTAGTGGACAAGTAAGGACCACGTACTTGTCCTTGTTGTGGTGTAAAATACTGTTTATCTCATATATTGATAGATTTGGTTATGTTTTATGTGAAAGACAGTAAATGACTGACCCAATTGCTCGTAGGGAAGAGTGCGTCTCATACATCTGAGTTAGCACAAAGGTAGCAACATGCAACACGAGGTTAAGAACAAGTGCATTTACATTTTATTTATACTATGTATCTCATACAACGATATATTTTGATATTTGTTTGTGTGAAAAGAAAGTGAAAGTGAAAGTGAACCACGTGCTTCTCTTAAAATCATCGTCTGCTACACCTTACCGCCCGGTATGGGCCATGTAATTGACCTACGTAGCATGAGCATTTACATTTTATTGGTGAAATAAACTGTGTATCTCATATACTGATAGATTAGGCTTCGTAATATGTGGAAGTGTGTGTGTCATACACCTGAACTAGCAAAAGGTAGCGAAATGCAAAACGAGAAACTTAATTGTAGATGGTGTGATATACTGTGTATCTCATCCAGTGATATATTTTATTTTTTTATGTGAAAAGAAAGTGAAAGTGAACAACGTACTCCTCTAGAAATCATCGTCTGCTACACCTTACCAGCCAGGTATGGGCCACGCAATTGACCTGCATAGGACGTGCATTCACATTTCATTGGTGAAATATACTGTGTATCCCATGTATTGATATATTTGGCTAAGTTTTATGTGAAAAGACAGTGAAAAACTGACCCAAGTGCTCGTAATGAAGTGTGTGTGTCGTATACCTGAGCTAGCACAAAGGTAGCGAAATGCAACGAGAGGTTAGGAACACGTGCATTTACGTATATATATATATATATATATATATATATATATATATATATATATATATATATATATATTTTCTTTCGTGAAATATACTGTGTATCCCATGTATTGATATATTTGGCAATGTTTTATGTGAGAAGACAGTGAAAAACTGAGCCACGTGCTTATAATAGTGTGTGTCGTACACCTGAACTAGCACAAAAGTAGCGAAATGCATGCAACGTTAGGAACACATGCACTTACATAATTATATATATATATATATATATATATATATATATATATATATATATATATATATATATATATATATATATATATATATATATATATATATATATATATATATATATATATATATATATATACATATATATATATATATATATATATATATATATATATATATATATATATATATATAGATATATAGATATATATATAGATATATAGACACATATATATACATATATATATATATATATATATATATATATATATATATATATATGTAATTTGCTATACTTTGGTAATAGAAACTCTGTGTACAAACAGCTAGATAAGGAGTTTATTACAAGCTCACAGTAAAACAGTCTGCCCGGCTAGGCTATCTGCTAAGAACTGATGCAATAACGCCGTCTTCAGGCGAGGGAAAGGGTGCTGACCTAGCAAGTTTAGTGGGGGCATGTATGCATTGGGGGGGGACATATATACATCGGGGGTAGACAGATTGTGGAGGGGGTACACTACTCCCCCGGGTAGCTGAGACGGTGTCTCCTGACACCGGGAGTTAAATGATGTTTGATGATAGGAGTAAGGAAGGACCGGGAGGTTTGTACAAGGGATAAGTAGAATACAGGGGCAGTAGGGGAGACATGGCCATGTTGAGGGGAGGGAATTAGAAGGATATATACATATAAGATATACAAGGAATAATAGGTACAAATCCAGTAAGGGTCGAAGGTATATATAAACATAATGGGAATTGCACAATAATAGTTTGATACATGATCAACAAGGAGTAGATATGAGAGTTCTATTGTTGTTCTTCCTTCATTTTTTTTTTTTTTGTGTGGAATTTCTGTAGGATACACTGTCACTGAGTAATGCATGAAAGAAATACCATCATTTTCTAGTAGGCAGAGTGCTGTTCACAGTTTGGTTAAATGTTAGATGGCAATGGTAGTCACGGAATGCGAGGGCACTAAGTACGGGGAGTTTCTACGTCGTGTGTAGGGTGTACTATGCCTGTAGCGACTCTGATTTCCTGGAGTCGACGTTCCATTTTTCTGACACAACAATGCACTGCACAGATGATGAGTAGAAAACCTATGAAAGCGATAACCACAAGGGGAAACACAACTGTTGGATGAACCCATGAACGGCTGAAGGCCAGAGAAAATTGATCCATAATGAAATCACTGTCATTGAGGAAGGTGAGCATGCGCAAGTGAGGGGAGGTGATGGTAATGTTGGCAGAAGGTAGGGTTGAAGGCATGTCGATTGGCTGAAAGATGTCATAGGAGTGGGTACGAACAGCTTGGTGATAGCGAGTGGCGTAAGTGATGACGGACTCTGATTTGACGGTACAATAGTCAGGTGCTTTGTAGAGACCACTAGCGGGGACGGAGCGAATGGAAGAACCAGGACACATGATTGTGACAGAGATGGGAACAGCAAAGAAGAAGTACTGGACATGGTTGAGGTCAGCATGGTGGACCGGGAGGTCAGGAGCTGGGACAAAAAAACAGGCCGAGTAGATGGAAGGGTTGCAAACTAAAGCAGACTCACAGGGTGTAGCACTGCTAGGGAAGATAGCGAAAAGGTGGGCAGCACAGAGACGAGAGGTCGGAGTAAGGGAGGAACATTGCTGGAGGTCTGTGGAAGAAAGGAAGGCAACGGAAAGAGGATCATGGGAGAGGAGGAAATATTCTGAAGGAACAGAGACCTGTAACAAGGAGTTGTTGAGGCGGAAAGGGAAGGGAATGATGTGGAAAAGGTTAAAGGTTATGGCAGAACGGAGAGGAATATGGACGACGACGTATGTAGTGAGAAGAGTGGCTTCGAGAACAGGATAATAATAGTCAAGGGAGGAGTAAGGGAGGACTGGGGAGAGACCGAAGGTGGAGTGAGCCCATTCCAGGACAGAACGGAGAGCTGAGACAGGTACTAAGTCGGCAGTGACAAGTCCAGTGATAGCATCGACCAGGATACGAATCAAGGCAGAGACTTGAGACAGGAGAGAGTCAAAGGCCAGTTGGAGATTATCCATGGTCATTTTGAGGTAGAAGAACTGAGAGATAACGTTGAGATCGGAAAGGTGGCGTTGTAAGATAGCGGTGAAATGGGGTAGAGTGGACGTGACGTCATTGAGTTGGGGTTCAGTGAATCTGTGACGTATGTATGGCAATTCCCAGGAGAGTGGGAGGAAAAGGTTATAGAGATACTCATTCGGGTTGTGTGTCCCCATGAGGGCCGTGAGATGGTTCCTGATTCCATGGAGCTGGTGCGCGGAGGCAGGTAGGGCAATGGCTACGTCAGCCAGGGGCGCAAGATCATAGCGCAAGGAGACCTCGCCTCCTGAGCCGACCAAGGCCCCGGGACGTACTCCACCATCGTCCTGACCTGACCCAGACCCCAGGAGGGTCAGCGCTGCCAGCAGGGAGAGCGCTAACATCGTACCTAGAAAATCAGGGTAGAGTTAATGGGGGAGGTCGTGAAGAGGTTGATGGGCAGAGCGCAGTTTGGACCGATATTGATTGATTGATGAATGAGCAGGTGGAGATGGAGAGGAAGGAGACTGAGGGATAGGTGGAGACAAGGTAGATTGAGGGATAGGTGGAGACAAGGTAGACTGAGGGATGGGAGGAGGGGAAGAGGGGGCAGGAGGTTGTGTAAGTGACTCTTCCAACACGAGGCCACGGGGTGCTCGCTTTAAGTCATCGACGTGGACCCATCTGGTGTCCTTAGTGGACAGGTCCTGGAGGTGAAATTTGTTGCCTTGTTGAGTGAGGACGCGGTGGGGCCCTGTAAATTTGTCATCCAACTTGGAGGAACGCGTATGGGAATGAGCAAAGACAAGATCGCCTACATGGATAGTGATAGGAGAGGCGGACTTATGTTGGCGCTGCAGCATGTCCTCCTGAGAGGAAGCCAAAGTGGATTGGACATACTGGTGGATTGTCTGGAAGTTGGCCAATTTTAGTTTAACATAATCATCCATGTTGTAGATGGGTTCTGGCTTTGAGGATAAGAGAGTATGGGAGGTCCTTGTCAAAGCCAAAGAGGACGAAGAAGGGAGATTCAGCAATGGATGCATTGATGGAACTATTGATGGAGGATGCCACTTGGGGAATCCAGTCATCCCAGGACGAACTATGGGAGCCTAGATGTCTGAGGCACTCTAAGATTTTTCGGTTGTGGCGTTCTACAAGGCCATTGGAAGCCGGATGGTTAGGCACGACATTGCACTTACTGATATGAAAGTGGCGACAGATCTCATCGAGAAGGCTATTGTTGAACTCTGTACCGTTGTCAGTAAGAATGGTATGAGGGGTACTGAACGGGCAAATTACGTGATCGACAAGGGCACGTGCAACGCTCTTTGCGGTCTTGTCGGAGAGGGGAACGAGGACACAGTAGCGGGAGAAGTGGTCGACCGCTACGAACAAGTACTCAGCGCCAGATTCTGTGAGAGGTAGTTTTAAGAGATCGATTGAGACAGTTTCCCATGGTCGTGACGGGATTGGGTATTGTAAGAGAGGTGCTGGTAAGCCGGTTGATCCTTTGTGACGGTGGCAGGAGAGGCAAGAGTCACAGTGGGCATTGATATTGCAGCGCATGGTTGGCCAATAGTATTTGAGACGTGCTTGGCGCAAGCATCGGTCTTTACCTGGATGGGAAGCTTGAGGAGTATTATGAACAATATGAAGAACCTTTGGTATCAGGGCAGTGGGGACAACAAGTTGGCGTACTTTGCGACTGGGCATATCTTTGCCTGTTAGCAGTGTTTTCCTGTACAAGAGATCATCATCTAGCATGAACTCATCTAGTGATACTGGCAGAGTAGGTAAGGTCGAGGCATCGCCAGATTCTAGGAAATAAATGACTTTGGACCACATGGGGTCTTGGCGTTGAAAGTTTCGAACAACGTCTGACGTTAGTGTAGTGTTTTCAGTTACTTCAGGCTGCAGTGATGTTATAGCTGCTGCTACATGACGTGAGAGTGCATCTGCGACTACATTCAACTTGCCTGGTACATATTGAAAAGTGGGATTAAAGTCCTGGATGATGATAGACCATCTAGCTAGTCTACCTGTTAGGTTGCGATTCTTGAACAAATCACATAGTGGAAGGTGGTCTGTTTGGATATGCACTGGATAACCATAGACTATATCTCTGAAATGTTTCAAGGACCAGATTACCGCTAGCGCTTTGAGATCTGTGACACTGTAGTTATGTTCAGCGGTTGTAAGGGTGTGACTAGCATACGCTATTACGCGCTTCCTTGATGCTTCATCGAGTTGCATCAAAACGGCACCAAGTCCAGTGCCTGAGGCGTCTGTGCAGAGAAGGAAGGGTGTGGTATAATCAGTGAACGCTAGAACAGGGGCATTTACAAGAGCTGTCTTTAGCTTTTGGAAAGCCTGTGACTGGTCGTTAGTCCAAACATAGGGCACATTCTGCTTGAGTAAGTGGGTCAGAGGAGCGGCGATCTTCGCGTAATCCCGGATAAAGCGACGATAATAGCCACTGAGGCCCAGGAAACTTCGTACAGCGTCGGTAGTGGTAGGTTCTGGGAAGTTAATGATCGCCTTAGTTTTATCCTCATTAGTATGAATGCCTTGTGCATCTACGACATGGCCTAGGAATTTGATTTTCTTTCGCAGGAAGTCACATTTACTGAGATTGATTTTCAGGCCTGCGAGCTGGAGGCGTTCAAAGACTTGCTGGAGTTTGGTAAAATGATCAGGGATGGATTTACTCACAACAATGATATCATCTAGGTAAGCAAAAGAGAGTGTCCCATCATACCGCTGAAGACTGAATGGATAAGTCGCATGAACACGGAAGGAGCATTTCTCAGACCAAAAGGGAGTCTCTTAAACTGAAAATGTCCGGAAGGGGTGCTAAAGGCTGTAACCGGGCGAGAGGACTCTTCCATTTCGACCTGCCAGTACCCGCTGAGGAGGTCTAAAGATGAAAAGACTACGTTATTGTCACCAAGGGATTCTAGCAAATCAGTGAGGACAGGTAACGGGAAACGGTCTGGAACGGTGACAGAATTGACCTTACGATAGTCGACTACTGGTCTAAAGTTGCCGTCCTTCTTTGGTACTAAGAAAAGTGGGCTATTCCATGGACTGACGGAGGGTTCAATAATGTCCTGGTCTAACATGTTCTGTACCAATTGATCTGTTTGCTTTTTCTGGCTGTGAGGTAATCGATACACTGGTATGTAAATCGGCTGAGTTCCTGGTAGTAGTTCAATCGTATGTTTGACAAGGTCTGTTCTACTCATCGGTTCACCGGGTAGGGCAACCACGTTTCTGTACGAGGTCAGAAGGTCAAGAAGTTGAGGCGTATGTTCTGGGAAATCTGTGCAAGTGAGATGTGAGAGCATATCGGGTGAATGCGTCGGCGCAGATCCCGTAGAGTTAATAGTACATACACCGATTGGCGTATCATCAGTCTGAATAGTAGGAATTGAGGAATCCTGGCACACCTTTACGGCCGCTGGGTATACTAGGAAGTCTCCAATCTTTACACCACTTTTAAGTTTTAGTGGAGCATTTGTGACATTGAGCAAGTACAGGTAGCATAAACTGTCCTCTAAGACTGTACACCACGCTGACTCATAAGTCAAGCCATTCACACAACACGTCTCAGATAGGGTTAGTACATCCACTCCTTCTTTCGCACCGGCAACACAAACAGAGACTTTGGTGAACTCATGCGGTAACAAAATTGTGCACGTATTCGTTACTGCACGTTTCGTCTCTGCGTGTTGGAGAAGATCATTCAGACTGTGTGAGGTAGGTAACTGAGACATGTCTGAGTCAGCGATAGTGTTGTCGGGAGAGGATGTAAGAGCCATGTTCGAGGGCTGAGATGATGTATCAGGGGACATTGAGGAATTTATATCCTTGCTCGCAGTCAGTAAAGGAATGATCTCTGTATTCTCAGATGATGATAGTGGTGGTTTGGGCTGGGTTGGACTTTTTGGTAGTGATAGGGACAGAGGTAATTGAAGGACTGATTTGATCGTAAGAACAGGACGGGGACATTCCATAGTGTAAACCGGGAATCCAGAAATGTCTATACTACCACAAGCAGGTAATAATGCAATGGAATGTTGTGCCATGGTG